>NC_133771.1:67317641-67395180 GCF_003597395.2 Chelonoidis abingdonii
GATTTCAATAACTCAGTCATGGGTTAGGGGTTGTTATAAATGTGTATGGGTAGGGTTTTGTGGCCTGCCTTGTGCAGGAGGTCAGACTAGATGATCATATTGGTCCCTTCTGACCTATGAGTCTATGAGTCTATGACCCCCTCAAAGTATTCTAATAGATTGGTGAGGCATGATTTTCCTTTACAAAAGCTGTGTTGACTCTTCCCCAACAAATTGTGTTCATCTATGTGTCCGCTAATTCTGCTCTTTACTATAGTTTCAACCAATTTGCCTGGTACTGAAGATAGACTTACTGACCTGTAATTGCCAGAATCACCTCTGGAATCTTTTTTAAAAATTGGTGTCACATTAGCTACCCTCCAGTCATCTGGTACAGAAGCTGATTAAAGTGATATGTTACATACCACACTTAGTGGTTCTGAAATTTTACATTTGAGGTTCTTCAGAACTCCTGGGCGAATACCATCTGGTCCTGGTAACTTATCACTAGTTAATTTACCAATTTGTTCCAAACCCTGCTCTATTAACCCCTCAATCAGATAGTTCCTTAGTAATAAAGCTGCTGTTTCCCTGAAGAACACTGAACAATTACCTTTATAGACTTTAGTCTAGTTGCTAATCTTCTGCCTTTATTCTTCACTATTATTAAACATTCATGATATTAAGATATACATGGAATATTCCAAGTTTTGAACCTGTGACTCAGTGCTGCATCCCATTAACAATAGAGAGGACTTTCACATTTGAAACTTAGAGAGGACAATTTTCAGGCAGGCATATCAGAGGATGTGCTACTATGTCATATGTAACATTTATATAGGGGTAGAACATACTGGCCTCAACTGGATTAGGGTCCATTGTGCTGGGCACTGTACAAATGTATTGTAAATGACAGTCTTGTCAGAAAGATTATAATCTAAAAAAGACATGGCTGGACACCAAAGCCAATGGACCAAAGAGTGGGCTCCTAACTTGGCACCTCTACTGCTGTTAAGATGGAGAGGGAGGAGGAAGTAAAAAAATCAGCTGGCCAAAGACAGGACCATCCAATAGGAGGAAAAAAGCAGCCTCTAGCTGGAGAGTTCAGGTGGCGTATAGTCACTGCCAGCTTTCCTAAATAAACTTTGCTCTTCTGAGTCAGATATCAATTTCTTTGAGCTTGATAGAACTGCTCTGTCAGAAAAGAGTGATTTTTCAGAGCCACTAATACTTCACAAAAGGAATAAGTCCGGGCAGACAACATTTGATATCTCACACCATTTTCCTTAGCAAATAAAGAATAAGTAAATTAATGGCTTAATTACAAAAATATTAAGTTATGTGAAGGCTGAGAATAAAAACAAAGAAATCCTTAGTTAAGACTATCACAGCATCCAGGGCAAGCCCACAACATTTTGGCACCGGAGGCAAGGAGCTCAAATGACGACCCCTTGCCCCCTAGCTTGGGCCAAAACTTTGAAAGGTCTCAGTTCTGCCTTCTTCCTGTTCTACTCCTCTCATAGTACTGTTCTGCTACCTATCCCAATAAAGGAGAACTAACAACTTAAAATGCCTTATTCAAAAATTTTAAGTAACACAACTTTAAAACACCTGAACAGCAAATGTAACTTTTCTTTTCTGCATAGTAAACACTGGCATTTTTATCAGGTTGAATAATCAAAGTGGTGCTTTCTGTGCCTTCTTGGTTCCAAAGATTTGAACTGCTTCCTGAAGGTCCACAGTCTGGGCCAACTCATGCTCTATTGAGATGGCGGCAAGGCCAACCAGCCTCTCCTGTGTCATTGTGGAGTGTAGATGTGTTTTCATTAACTTCAGCTTCATTGGAGAAGCTGCGTTCTCCACTGGCAACTGTTACAGTAAGTGTTAGAAGTATGCGCAGAGCAACAAAAGCATTTGGAAAGAGGGTGGTCATCTTATTTGTGCACATATATTCCAGACCAGCCTTTGAAGTTGATCCTGCTGAAACGTACAGGCAAGTCTCATCTTATGTGGGGGTTCTGTTCTGCAGTTAGCGTGTAAAGCGAAAACCACGTATAGTGAAACACGCATTGAGTTGAATGGTGGGTGGAATCGCCTGCACTACAGATGCAGTTTTTATATTGTTTTTCTCCCCCCCCCCTTTTTGCCGACCGCGCAAAGCTGAATTCGCGCACGTTAAATGCGCCTAAGATGCGACTTGCCTGTATCTTGAAAGGGCTTTCAGTTCATCCCCTAAATCACTCGCATCAATATCGCACGTCATTATGTGTCAACACTGTCTCTAGTGCCTGCATTGCTGGTGTAAATCTTCTTCAGGTATAGTGAGGCGTTTTGGAATATCATACAACATCCCAAATATACTGCTGTGTTCCTTGAGCTGCATGAAATGTTCTTCAACTGACTGTATTGCACAGTCTAGCACTTGGTTAAAGAATTCAACTTTGAATTGTTGTTTGGGGTCTCTTATGGGACCATCCTGTGCCTTGTAATCAAAATGTCTTCTTTGGTGACTCTTGTATTCTTGAATGGGTGGGAAAATAGCTTCAGTGTCAGGTTCCTCTCCCAACTTCTGTGCACTCTTCAGAACATTCTGAAATCCCTCATCTGACTGGTAAGACCGAAGGTATGACTTTGCTTTGTCCAATTGTTCCATTGCTCCAGATGTATCAAGGTCAACACCTTGGAGTCTTGCTTACAACATTTATTTCAAACAGTATGTCATGCCACAACACTAAGCCACACAGAAATTTGAAGTTATGTATGTTTCTGGTGATTCCATTTCCCTCTGCCACTGTTCTTCCAGTAACAGTTCCTGTCATAGCACTATCCTCCATACTTGCAACTATGGCATCATCTGTCTTCCCAATTTGATGTTTGATAGGCTAAGAGATCTGATGCAATATTCTCTGATGACTGACAATCTGTTGGTGGCCTTTTAACCTTTAGTCTCCATCTCAAGAGCTCTTCCACCATATGGACATGCTTTCTCTGCTGGATTTGCTCTGCCTTTCGTGGATGGATGCGCAGGTTTTTCTAGCCAGATTCTTCAGTCCCTTTGTTTTCATGCTTAGAAACACATGTGCGCTTAGAACATTAGCAACTGGAAGAGTTTGAGCATACAAAAACAGGTTTGCAGCATTTCGGATTCTGTTGAAGTACATAATGCCATGGCTCTACTTTTGTCACCATTGGTGAGTTCGACGCCGATCGTAAGGTGTGTGATGGAAACTTCTATTTTCATTAGTCTTTGGGGAGCATGAAGTTTATTCACTTGCTGTGGCACCATGCAGATCAAGGAGTCTTCTAGGTGTAATTGCTCAAGTTGGGTCCACAGTCTGGATCATCTAGACTGTAAGGAACTTAAGCTCAGCAGCAAGTCTGTTCGTGCGGCCTCCACCTACAACTCTTCTCTGAATCTGCCAATTCTTCAGGAATGTGCATCTGGTAACATCCATTTGAGTGGAGTATGGATGACATGCAAGTAGCTGCCAGGTACCTGCAAGATCTGAAACACTGAGAGATCAGGCATCTCCTCCCCACTCACATACTTCACCGGTCCAGTCAGAAGGCTCCCCTAGTCGCAAACATTTTCTAGATATCAGGAGCGTTCCTTACTGCTTAGATAGAAAGCTTCTTATCGATTTCTTTCTTTTTTCTGAATAACTCCCAGGGAGACCATGAGGTGTATTCTTCTTATAACTCCTGCATGCTGTTCTGTGCCAGCATTGTGGCTCTCAAACACTCATTAAGAGGACACATAGCAGGCTGGTAAGACAGAGAGCTCCACAATTTTAAGGAAGTTTCCATTGTTTGGCACATACAGCTGATCTGAAGTGCCACGCAGTGCTAGGTTTTGGGTAGCAAGCATTCTCACAATGGCAATGAGCTTTTTCAGAACATTTTGCCAGTAAAGAGACTCTGATGCAATCTTCTCTTGATGCTGATCATCTATGGTGGCCTTTAACCTTAGTCTCATCTCAAGCTCTTTCCACCTATGGAATGCTCTCTGGTGATTTGCTGCCTTCTCATGGCATGCCAGATTTCTAGCCAGATTTTTCCAGTCCTTTGTTCCTGTAGAACCCAATGTGGCTGGAACATTAGACTGGAAGAGTTTGCAACAAAAACAGTATGCAGCATTCTGGGTTTTTGAGTACATAAGCCATGGCCTCTCCACTTTGTCACCATTGGGGATTTCACACCAGTAATGTGTTGGATGGAAACTTCTATTTTCATTGTCTTTGGGGAACATGAAGTTTTTCACTTGCTGTGGCCCATGCAGTACAAGGAAGTCCCTCAGGCTACTGCTCAAGTGGGTCCACAGTCCTGGATCATCTAGACTTAAGGAACTAAACTCAGCAGCAGCTGTTTCTTGTGCCTCCACCACTCTTCTCTGATCTACACTTTTCTTCAGGAATGTGCATGGTTACATCCATTTGAGATGGAGATATGGATGCTGCAGTAGCTGCCAGGTCACCTGCACTCTGACTAACTGGAAGATCAGGCATCTCCTCACCACTCACATCCTCACTGGGGCCGGAAGGCTCACCATGAACATTTGTGTCTATGTATCTCAGGAGAGCTCCTTCCTGCTTAGATAGAAAAGCTTCCTTTTTCTTTCTTTCTTTTTCTGAATGCTGCCCCAGAGGGGCGTTTTCTTCTTTCACTCATGACTGCTGTTCTGTGCCAGCTATAGTGGCTCTCAACACTCAGTTGAAGGGGACAAATAAGCAGGCTGGTAGCAAGAGCCTGAGTGAGGGAAGATATCAGCATCTTAAGGGTCTAACTGGCTCTTACCATTTCAGTTGACTGCCTGTTCTCCTCAAGTGGGTTCAGGGAAGCAGCAGGAAACAGGAAGCTCCCTGAGAAGATGGTGTTAATCAGTCCAAGCTCCTGGGGGTGCCAGAGAGGTACAGAAGAGGTTCCTCCTCTCTCCCCCTGAAGCTCCTGCTGCTTTCTGTTATTCCCTCAGCTTTTCTCCTGCCTGCCTTGTGTCCTCTTTCCTCCAGCACAGCATTCCACCATCTTTGTGCATCTAGAGCAGAAAGACTAGACATGCACCAGCAGCAAACACAATTTTCTACACTCTGGGTCGTAGTGGCACCCTCCGCCCACAGTCTGGGATCTGAGGCGGCCACCTCAGTTGCCTCATGGTAAGGCCAGCTCTGACAGTATCCATAAGTTAGACTCACTGTGGTTAAAGAATGGAGCATATGACATACCTTGTCAAGAATTCTGATATTTTGAGAATCAACCCACTAATATCTAAAAACAGTGAGGTCTGACGGAAGATGGCCACCTCAACTTAGAATTTTGTTGCTTTTATTGATTTTTTGTCACAGTTTTAACCTTACTTAACTCCTCTTTCGAGTTACTGTCCAGTTGGACAGTTTGACTCCAAATCATAAAAAAGCAAACAACGCAGCCTGAAAATCAATATGCTGCTTGGTTAGAAGCCAATGCAGTATCTTAGTGACAAGGTAATATGAGCTAAATGCTTTATTACTTATAAGACCAACATGTGAATTACAACGTGGACTGTGTTAATCAGCAGATGAGGAAGACAGATGAAAAACAGCAAGGTTCTCCGAAGAAGATATGCATATATGAGGGTTTTGACAATGCCAGACGACTAGCCAGAGCAAATACTGATAATATATAAATTACAAATATATATTACCATTATTAAATGTGGTTATTAATAGTAAGTTACAGACTCAGTACAACACCATGGCACTTTACTATCTTGGATGGCAAACAAAATACTGTAAGAAAAATGAAATAGAAGAATTCAGTAGCTAATGTTGAGAGCCTGTCCAAAACAGTTCTGTATTCCCAATATTAGTAGAAAACCAGTTTTTAGATATGCAAATGCTGACAAACAGCATGACAAGGAAAATATATTCAAAGAGCTTTTGGTATCAAAATTTAAAATAAATTTACATCATCATTGGCAGAGAAATGGAAACTTACCCCAAGTCGCCAGATTACAGAACCAAGCAGAAGCTCAGATAAACAAAACAAAACTGGCTTATGAAGAGAACCCTTAGGGACCAATAGATAACAGCTGTAAAAACAGGACTCCAGACTGTAAAACTGAGAGTGATGTTAAAA
Organism: Chelonoidis abingdonii; assembly: GCF_003597395.2. NCBI lineage: Eukaryota > Metazoa > Chordata > Testudines > Testudinidae > Chelonoidis > Chelonoidis abingdonii. The sequence continues at coordinate 67,323,732 of NC_133771.1, forward strand.
ATAGGAGGTAAACCATACAAATGGTCCCAATTTGGGGCCTGATAGTTGGACCTATTATGGTGGATCTAGCCAGCTGGGAGTTCCCACTTTGTAGTATCCCTGAATAGCATAGTAGCTTTATGTAACCAGGGAAAAGGGACCATGGTCAGAGCATTTCCAAGCTGTAGCTTCTTCTTAATAATCATTGCTAGAATAGCTCCTTGAGGCCACTGGCAGCTAGGAATAAATTAGAGTAGCCCTCAGAATGCTCTACCTTACACTAGGACAGAACTGGCACTCATCTGGTCCCAGAATCAAGAAGCCACAAACCTAATATAAAACCACTTGCCTCCATGTCCTCTCTAGTCCTGTTCTAAGCCCAGCTTATCTAGACCAGAGAATCCAGTGGCATGAGGCTTAATTTATATAAGATGCTTATATACTATATACATAAAGCACCACAAAAATAAATATGTGATAAATAGATATGTACAATGATTATTAAGGAGAGTGTGACAAACTAGGAAATATCAGTATTTTTTATGAATATGGTGAATGCCTCTGTATGTTTGTTTTTGAGTGGTTAACTTGCTGTGCGGTTAGATAGCTTGATATCTTTATCTTAATATGATTACATGTTTAGATGATAAAGGCAACAGTGTTGACATAATATACTTAGATTTCTGTAAGGCAGATTGGTTCTTTGCTCTACACTATTTAACATTTTTATCAATAACCTGGAAGAAAACATGAAATCATCACTGATAAAGTTTGCAGATGGCACACAAATTAGGGGCATGGTAAATAATGAAGAGGACGGATCTTTGATTCAGAGCGATCTAGATTGCTTGGGCGCAAGCAAACAGTATGCATTTTAATATAGCTATATGTAAAGTATATATCTGGAAACAAAGACTTTGGCAATACTTACATGTTGGGGGACTTTATCCTGGGAAGCAGTGACTCTGAAAAAGATTTTGGGGTGATGGTGGTGTATAATCAGCTGAACATGAGCTTCCAGTGTGACACTGTGGCCAAAAGAGCTAATATGATCCTGGGATGCGTAAACCAGGGAATCTTGAGTAGGAGTAAAGAGATTATTTTACTTCTGTATTTGTCTCTAGTGCAACTGCTGCTAGAACAGTGTTTCCAGATCTGGTGTCCACAACTGAAGAAGGATGTTGATAAATTGGAGAGGGTTCAGAGAAGAGCCAAGAGAAAGATTAAAGGATTAGAAAACATGGCTTATCACAACAAACTAAAAGAGCTCAATCTATTCATTGTAAGAAAGAGAAGACTAAGGAGTGACTTGATTATAGTCTATAAGTACCTACAAGGGGAACGCATATTTAATAATGGGCTCTTCAGTCCATCAGAGAAAGGTATAACATGATCCAATGGCTGGAAGTTTAAAAAAGGGAGGAAGGAAGATCCAGGGAACTAGAGGCCAGTCAGCCTCACTTCAGTCCCTGGAAAAATCATGGAGCAGGTCCTCAAGGAATCCATTTTTGAAGCACTTGGAGGAGAGGAAAGTGATCAGGAACAGTGAACATGGATTCACTAAGGGCAAGACATGCCTGACGAACCTAACTGCCTTCTATGATGAGATAACTGGCTTTGTGAATGAGGGGAAAGCTGTGGACATGTTATTCCTTGACTTTGGTGAAGCTTTTGATATAGTCTCCCATGGTATTCTTGCCAACAAGTTAAAGAAGTATGGGCTGGATGAATGGACTATAAGGTGGATAGATATCTGGCTAGATTATCGGTCTCAACAGGTAGTGATAACTGGCTTCTTGTCTAGTTGGCAGCTGGTATCAAGCGGAGTGCCCCAAGAGTTGGTCTTGGGGCCGGTTTTGTTCAATATCTTCATTAATGATCTGGAGGATGCCATGGATTGCACCCTCAGCAAGTTGGCAGATGACACTAAATTGGGAGGAGTGATAGATATGCTGGAGGGTACGGATAGGATACAGAGGGACCTAGAAAAATTGGAGGATTGGGCCAAAAGAAAGCTGATGAGGTTCAACAAGGTCAAGTACAGAGGCCTGGCGTTGACAGAAGAATCTCCTCATTATGAGATAATCTGCTACAGATCTACGTAGGGGAGAATAATTTCTTCCCTTCGAGTGAAGAAGAAGGATCCAATTGCATTCGTCTAATTGCTCTGCGAGAGAAGTTCTAGCAGAAAGACCCAGGGTTACAGTGAGACAAGAAGCCTCGGAATATGAGTCAACAGTTGCCTCTTGCTGGCAACGAAGAAGCTAACGAACAATCTTTGGCGGCCGTGTATACGTAGGAAAGCCTTGAACCAGCGAGAATTGAAAGAGATGTAGATCAAATTCCCCTACTGTTCAGGACATTTGTTTGAGGCCTCCTCTGGAGTACTGTAGTTTCCAAAGTTATTGGGCCCCACACTAACAAGAAGGATAGTGGAAAATTAGGAAAGAGCTCCAGAATAGAGCCAAGGCATGCAGAATCACTCGGGGTAGAGTCAGCAAAACAAAAAATGAATTGATGGGAGATGGAGCACATAATTTATGAGGAGAGGCTGAGGGAACTGGAATTATTTAGTCTGCAGAAGAGAAGAATGAGGGGGGATTTGATAGCTGCTTTGATACCTGAAAGGGGGTTCCAAAGAGGATGGATCTTAGTGGTATCAGATGACAGAACAAGGAGTAAACTCAAGTTGCAGTGAAGGAGGTTTAGGTTGGATATTAGGAAAAACTTTTTCACTAGGAAGGTGGTGAAGAACTGGAATGGGTTACCTAGGGAGGTGGTAGAATCTCCTTCCTTAGAGGTTTTTAAGGTCAGGCTTGACAAAGCTTTGGCTGGGATGATTTAGCTGGGGATTGATCCTGCTTTGAGCAGGGGATTGGACTAGATGACCTCCTGAGGTCCCTTCCAACCCATATATTCTATGATTCTATGCAGTTCAAGTTAAGTTGAAGACTGGAAATAAGGCATACTTTTTTTAACAGTGAAGGTAACTAATCATTGAACAACTTACCAAGGATCATGGCAAATTCTCCATCACTGACCATTTTTAAATTAAGATGGGGTGTTTTTCTAAAAGTTATGATATAAGAATTATTTTGGGGAAGTTCTATGGCCTGTGCTATACAGAAGGTCAGACTAGATGATCACAGTGGTCTCTCTGGCCTTAGAATCTGTGAATCTGGATTGAAAGGGGTTTTAAAGAAACCAAGCAGACAAACAGTGACAGAGAGAAGAGTCCTGGAGGAAATATGGAAAAGCTTTTTATTTGGGAATATTCCCTACTGGCTCCAGCCAGGATGAGAACGATTTTCTCTTCCCAAAGCTAAAGCCTTATATTTAAAATTTGTACCAGCATAGCTATGTGGGTAGAGGTGTGGGTTTTTTTAACCACACAGCTATGCAGCTCTAGTGTAGGTGCACTGTCAGTGTAGAAGCTCTAGTGCAGATACCAGCCTGTGCCACTTCCCGCAGCTCCCATTGGCCGGGAACAGTGAACCATGGCCACTGGGAACTGCGGGAGGCCATGCCTAAGGACCACTGTCTTGCAGCCTACCAGTGGATTACCCTGATGGACTGCAAGTTGCCCACCACTGGTGTAGACATAGCTGGAGGGTTTGCAGGGCTGGCTCTAGGTTTTTTGCCACCCCAAGCAAAAAAATTTTTGGTTGCCCCCTGTCCCAGCCCTGGGCTCCCCCATGCACCCTCCTGCTGCCCCAGCCCTGGGCTCTCCCCCACACACACCCCCTGCCATCCCAGCACTAGGCTTGCCCCTTTCCCCGCACCAGTGCCCTCCCCCCAACCCCCACCTCAGCCCTGGGCTCCCCGCTTTCCCCTCAATCAGCTGCCACCCTCACTCTGCTGCCAGCCCTGGGCTCTCCCCCCCCCCCGCACCTAGCATCGCCTGCTTCCCGCCCGCAGCCCGGTCAAACTTCCAAGGCTTGGGTCACTGGTAACCCTTGCTCCCACGGGCAGGTCTTCAGCATAATTTTGGGATGTGCACAGAACACAGACAGGATTGGTCCCATATGGTTACAAGCTGCAGTAAAGGTGGCACATTTTCAGCTTGTGTGATTGGACGGATATCTGGATGTATAATTATAAGACTGTCTCCATGAAATGAGGAGAAGTTGAGTGCCCTTATATTCTATCTTGTTCCCCTCTTTCTTCTATGGAATTTGCCAATGCAGTATTCACTGTCTTCGCTTTAAACACAAAAAAAAAACAAAAAGGCAAATGGCTGTTGAAAATAGCACGTTCACCAGTCCTGATAACCACCTGAGAAGCATTTCTTGCTAAATTTTATCCTGATATTTTCTCAAAGCAAGTACAGTGGATCAGTATATTTTGATCTGGGAGAAATGAAGTAACGCTGCCAAACTGGCTTGGAGCACCATCCTGAATTTTGAGATGTTCAAATCTGGAAGGCAGGCGCTGGTGTCGTGTGTGCCGGGGGAGGCCCCTCTGGCTCTGCAGGGGAGCACGCGCAGCCTGTATGCAGCAGAGTGTCTGGGACGCTGCGTCAGAGCCAGACAAGCTGGCCTGATGGCGATGGGTAAAGGGGCTAGGGGTTGGAGCACCAGGGGTAGGGGCGCTTCTCCACAAGGGGGGCAGTTCAAGTGACAGGGAGCCTGGGGGTTCGTGTTCAGGGGGTTCGGAGGGAGTCAGAGGACAGGCAGCGTTGCGATAGGCATGGGGGTCCCAGGTAGTTTGTCAGGGACAGGTACGGGGGTGGGTCCTGGGGGGGAAGTTGAAGGGGGGGGTTCTCTGAGGGGGCAGTTGGGGACAAGGAGACAGGGAGCTTAGATAGGGATCGGGGTCCCAAAGGGGGCAATCAGGGACAGGGGACCAGCGGTGCTTAGATAGGGGGTGGGGTCCTGGGGGGCAGTTAGGGTCAGGGGCAATCAGGGGACAAGGACCAGCGGTGCTTAGATAGGGGGTGGGGTCCTGGGGGATAGTTGGGGGCAGGAGTCGCAGGAGGGGGCAATCAGGGGACAAGGAGCAGCAGCGCTTAGATAGAGGGTGGAGTCCTGGAGGACAGTTGGGGCAGGGGCCCCAGAGTGGGTGATCAGGGGACAGGGAGCAGGGTGGGGTTGGATGGGTTGGGGATTCTCTGGGGGGCAGTTGGAGAGAGTGGATGGTGGCAGGGTGGGGCTACCCTCCCTCCCCGTGGGGTGTCCTATTTTTTGAATGTTAAAATATGGTATGCATACCATTCATAGCACTCACAGCACACTGCCGCATGAGGTCCCCCCTCCCTCCTTTCCAGTTGGTAGTGGCCAAGAGAATGCCAGGAAATGTAGTTCTTTCCCTGCTCCAGGGCTGGCTCTATAGGCAGGATGCAAATCAAGGAACTACAGCTCCCAGAGCCCCTGTTGGTTCTCAGCTTCCCTGCCGCCCATGCAAATAGGCTGCCCTAAGCAGGTGCTTGCTTTGCTGGTGCCTAGAGCCGCCTCTGAGGGTTTGCGAGGATAGCAACACCTGTATAGTTATGCAAACAAAGGCTGTGTCTACACAAGAAAAGTTAAGCCTAGGATCAAAAGGAGCAGATCAAACATTAGAGGATCCCGATCTTAGACAAGGGAGGGTGCGGAATAGGTGGACAGAGACTGCACAATGAGTGTCAGCAAGAGCTGACAGGCTGACAAGGAGACACACAGAGACAGAACATGATATGAACATGACAGTTGGCTTCTCCCAGACATGGAGCTTAGCTGATCTGAAGGGAACTTCTCCCAGACATGGAGCTTAGCTGATCTGAAAGTTGACCAGAAAAGATTAAGCGACAATAAGACCCAGGCGCGTAGGCCTTTGTTTTGTCCTTTGCTCTATGCACTTCGAATATCTGGAGAGAATTACTACATAAATACCCTACACTTCGGAACCCTAACCCTAGAGCCAAGTGATCTATCCTTAGGAACCCTAACCCTAGGAGGGGAAACCCTACCCACAGGAACCCTAACCCTAGCTCCAAGTGCCATAACATTAGGAACCCTAACCCTAGCTTCAAATGCCCTACCCTTACGAACACTAACTTAAGGGCAGGAAGCTCTACCCATAGGAACCCTAACTCTAGCTCCAAGTGCCCTAAACTTAGAAACCCTAACTCTAGGGCGGAAAGTGCTAGCCATAGGAACGCTAACCCTAGCTACAAATGGCCTAACCTTAGGAACCTGAACCCTAGGGCGGGAAGTTCTAACCATAGGAACGCTAACCCTAGCTCAAAGTGCCCTACCCTTAGGAACCCTAACCCTAGGGCGGGAAGCCATACCCATAGGAACCCTAACCTTAGCTCCAAGTGCCCTACACATAGGAACCCTAACCTTAGCTCCAAGTGCCCTACACATAGGAAACCTAACCTTAGCTCCAAGTGCCGTACCCTTAGGAACCCTAACACTAGGGCGGTAAGCCCTACCCATACGAACACTAACCCTAGCTCTAAGTGCCATACACAGAGGAACCCTATCTCTAGCTCCAAATGCCTTACTCTTAGGAACCCTAACCCTAGGACGGGAAGCCCCTACCCATAGGAACCCTAACCATAACTCCAACTGCCATGCCCATGGAAACTCTAAATCTAGGGCGAGAATCCCAACCGACAGGAACCCTAACCTTAAGGTGGGAAGCCCTACCCATAGGAACACTAAGCCTAGCTTCAAGAGCCCTAAATTTAGGAACCCTAACCCTAGGGCACGAAGACCTACCCACAGGAACCCTAACCCTAGTTCTAAGTGCCCTATCCACAGGAACCCTACTCTAGGTCAGGAAGCTGAACCCATAGGAACCCTAACCCTAGCTCTAAGTGTCCTGCCAATAGGAACCCTAACCCTAGAGCGGGGCGCCCTACCCATAGGAACTCTAACCCTAGCTCCAAATGCCCTACTTATAGGAACCCTAGCTCTAAGTACCCTAACCTTAGGAACCGTAACCCTAGGGCGGGAAGCCCTACCCATAGAAACCCTAACCATAGCTCAAAGTGCCCTACCCTTAGAAACCCTAACCCTAGGGTGGAAAACCCTACCCATGGGAACCCTAACCCGAACTCCAAGTGCCCTACCGTTAGGAATCCTAACCCGAGGGCAGGAAGCCCTACCCATAGGAACTGTAACCCAAGCTCCAAGTACCCTAACCATAGGAGCCCTAATCCTAGGGCAGGGTGCCCTAATCCTAGAAACCCTAACCCTGGCTCCAAGAGCCCGACCCTTAGGAACCCTAACCCTAGGATGGGAAGCCCTACCCATAGGAACCATAACCAGATGGCGGGACGCCCTAACCATGGGAACCATTACCCTAGCTCCAAGTGCCCTACCCTTTTGAACCCTAACTCTAGGGTGGGAAGCTCTACCCCTAGGAACCCCAACCCTACCTCTTAGTGCCCTGCCAATAGGAACCCTAACCCTAGAGTGGGGCACCCTACCCACAGTACTCTAACCCAAGCTCCAAGTGCCGTACCCATAGGAACACTAGATCAAAGTACCCTACCCTTAGGAACCTTAACCCTAGGGCGGGAAGCCCTACCTATAGGAACCCTAACCCTAGGGCGGGGTGACCTACCCATAGGAACGCTAATCCTAGCTCCAAGTACCCTACTTTTAGAAACCATAACCCTAGCTGTAAGTGCCCCACCCATAGGAACCCTAACCCTAGCTCTAAGTGCCCTACCCTTAGGAAACCCAACCATAGGTCAGAAAGCCCTACCCATAGGAACCCTAACCCTAGCTCTAAGTGCCCTACCCATAGGAACCCTAACCCAAGGTTGGAAGCCCTACCCATAGTAACCCTAACCCTACGGCGGGGTGCCCTACCCATTTGAATGCTAACCCTAGCTCCAAGTTCCCTACTTTTAGAAACCCTAACCCTAGTTCCAAGTCTCCACCAAAAGGAACCCTAACCCTAGTTCCAAGAGCCCTACCCTTAGGTACCCTAACCCTAGGGCGGGAAGCTCTACACATAGGAACCCTAACCCTAGCTTCAAGTGCCCTACAGTTAGGAACCCTAACCCTTGCTCCAAGTCCCCTACCCATAGGAACCCTAATCCTAGGGCGGGGAGCCCTATCCATAGGAACCATAACCATAACTCCAAGGCCGCTACCCTTCGGAACCCGAACCCTAGTTCAAAGTGCCCTACTTATTGAAAAACTAACTCTAGCTCCAAGTGCCCTACCCTTAGGAACCCTAACCCTAGGGCGGGAAGCCATACCCATAGGAACCCTAAACCTAGCTCCAAGTGCCCTATTCTTAGGAACCCTAACTCTAGCTCCAAGTGCCGTACCCACAGGAAAGCTAACCCTAGCTTCAAGTGCCATACCCATAGGAACACTAACCCTAGGGCAGGGAGCCCTACTCAAAGGAACGCTAACTCTAGCTCCAGGTGCCCTACTTTTAGAAACTCTAACCTTAGCTCCAAGTGCCTTACCCATAGGAACCCTAACTCTAGCTCCAAGTTCTCTACCCTTAGGAACTCTAACCCTAGGCCAGGAAGCCCTACCAATAGGAACCCTAACCCTAGCTCTAAGTGCCCTACCCGTAGGAACCCTAACTCTAGGGTGGGAAGCCCTCGCCATAGGATCCCTAACCCAAGGTGAGAAGCCCTACCCATAGGAATCCTAACCCTAGGGCGGGGTGCTTTACCCATAGGAACACTAACCCTAGCTCCAACTGCACTACTTTTAGAAACCCCAACCCTCGCTCCAAGTGTCCCACCCATAGGAACCATGACCCCAGGGCAGCGCCCTATCCATAGGAACCCTAACCCGAGCTCCAAGTGCCGTACTTCTAGGAGCCCTAATGATAGGGCGGGAAGCCCTACCTATAGGAATCCTAAGCCTAGTTCCAAGTGCCCTACCCTTCAGAACTCTAACCCTGGCTCCAAGTGCCCTACCCTTAGGAACTCGAACCCTAGTTCAAAGTGCCCTACTCATAGGAACCCTAACCCTAGCTCCAGCTCCAAGTGCGCTACCCATAGGAACTCTAACCCTAGGGCAGGGCGCCCTACCCATATGAACCCTAACCCTAGTTCCACGTACCCTACCCATAGGAAACATAACCCTAGCTCCAAGCGCCCTACCATTCGGAATCATAACCCTAGGGCTGGTAGGCCCACCCATAGGAACCCTAAACTTAGCTCCAAGTGACGTACTCTTAGGAACCCTAACCCTAGCTCCCAGCTGCAAATGCACCACTCAAAGGAACCCTAACCTTAGCTCCAAGTTCCCAACCCTTACGTACCCTAATCCTAGGGCGGGAAGTCCTATGCATAGGAACCTTAACCATAGCTCCAAATGCCTCACAAATAGGAACCCTAACACTGGGTCAGGAAGCCCTACCCACAGGAACCCTAACCCTAGCTCTCAGTGCCCTATGCATAGGAGCCTTAATCCTAGCTCCAAGTGCCTTACCCTTAGGAACCCTAATGCTAGGGCGGAAAGCCCTACCCATAGGAACCCTAACCCAAGCTTCAAATTCCCTACAATTAGGAAACCTAAGCGTAGGGCTGGAAAACCTACCAATAGGATCCCTAGCTCTAGCTTCAAATGCCCTACCCATAGGAACTCTAAACCTAGCTTCAAGTACCCTACCCTTAGGAACCCTAACAATAGGGCGGAAAGTCCTATCCATAGGAACCCTAACCCTAGCTACAAGTGCCCTACCCATAGCAATCCTAACCCAAGGGTGGGGCACCCTATCCATAGCAACCCTTACCCTAGCTCCAAGTGCTCTACTCTTAGGAATCCTAACCCTAGAGCCAAGTTTCCTACCCTTAGGAACCCTAACCATAGGGCGGGAAGCCCTACCTATAGGAACCCTAACCCTAGCTCTAATTGCCCTACCATTAGGAACCCTAACCCTAAGTCCAACTGCCCAACCCTTAGAAACCCTAAACCTAGGGCGGGAAGTCCTACCCATAGGAACCCTAACCCTAGGGCGGGAAACCTTAACCATAGGAACCTTAAACCTAGCTCCAAGTGACCTACCGATAGGAGCCCTAACCCTAGCTCTACGTGCGCTACCCATAGGAACCCGAACCCTAGCTCTAAGTGCCCTACATTTACGAACCCTAATGCTAGCCCTATCCATAGGAAGCCTAACCCTAGCTACAAGTGCCTACAATTATTAACTCAAAGACTAGTGCGAGAAACCCTACCCATAGGATCCCTAACTCCAGCTGCAAATGCCCTAACCAAAAGAACCCTAACCTTAGCTCCAAGTACCCTACCCTTAGGAACCCTAACCCTAGAGCGGGAATTCCTATCCATAGGAACCTTAACTCTGGGTCAGGAAGCCCTAAACATAGGAAACCTAACCCTAGCTCAAAGTGCTCTACCCTTAGGAACCCTAACGGGAGGGCAGGAAGCCCTACCCATAGGAACCCTAACCCTAGATCGAAGTGCCTTACATTTAGGAACCCTAACCCTAGCTGAAATTGCCCTACCCTTAGATACCCTAAACCTAGCTCCAAATGCCCGACCCTTAGGAACCCTAACCAAAGGTCAGGAAGCCCTACCCACAGGAACCCTAACCCTAGCTCTAAGTGCCCTACCCTTAGGAACTCTAGCCCTATGATGAGAAGCCCTACCCAAAGGAACCCTAACCCTACCTCCAAGTGTCCAACCCATAGGAACCCTAACCCTAGGGCAGGGCTTCCTACCCATATGAACCCTAACCCTAGCTCCAACTGCCCTACCCATAGAAACCCTAACCGTAGCTACAAGCGCGTACCCTTTGGAAACCTAACCCTAGGGCGGGTAGCTCTACCAATAGGAACCCTAACTCTAGATCCAAGTTTCCTACCCTTAGGAACTCTAACCCTAGGGCACGAAGACCTACCCATAGGAACTCTAACCCTAGTTCCAAGCGTCCTACCCTTAGAAACCGTAACTCTAGCTCCGAGTGCCCTACAATTAGGAACTCTAATGCTAGGGGGAAGCCCTACCTGTAGAAACTCTAACCCTAGCTACAAGTGCTCTGTCCTGAGGAACGCTAAGCCTAGGGCAGGTATACCAACCCATAGGAACCCTGACTCCAAGTGTCCTACCCTTAGGAACCTTAACCTTAAGACAGGAGGCCCTACCCATTGCAACCTTACCCAAAATCCTTGTGCTCTATTGTTAGGAACCGTAAACCTAGGGTGGGAAGACTTACCCATAGGAATCCTAACCCCAGATCCAAGTGACCTACCCATTGTAACCATAATCCTAGATCCAAGTGCCCTACCCATAGGAACCCTAACCCTAGGGCGCGGAGCCCTACCTTATAGAAACCCTAACACTAGCTCCAAGGGCCCTAACCATAGGAATCCTAACCCTGAGATGTGAAGCCCTACCTATAGGAACCCTAACCCTAACTCCAAGTGCCCCACCCATAGGAACCCTAACTCCAGGGCGGGAAGCCCTACTCATAGGAACGCTAATTCTAGCTCTAAGTGCGCTGCCTATATTAACCCTAACCCTAGGGAGGGGCGCCCTGCCCATAGGAACCAAAACCCTAGCTCCAAGTGCCTATCCATAGGAACCCTACTCCCAGCTGCAAGTACCCTACCCTTAGGAACCCTAACCCTAGGGCGGGAAGCTCTACCCATAGGAACCCTAACCCTAGCTCCAAGTGCTCTACGCATAGGAACCCTAACACTAGCTGCAAGGGCCCTACCCTTAGGAACCCTAACCATGGAGTGGAAAGCCCTACCTATAGGAACCCTAAGCATAGCTTCAAGTACTCTACCCATAGGACCCCTAAACCTAGGGCGGGGTGCCCTGCCTATAGGAATCCTAACCCTAGCTCCAACTGCCCTACCCTTAGGAATACTAAGCCTAGGGCGGGAAACCCTACACATAGGATCGCCAAGTCTAGCTGCAAATGCCCTACCCATAGGAACCCTAACTCTAGCTCAAAATACCCTACTCTTAGGAACTCTAACCCTAGGGCAGGAACTCCTACTAATAGAAACCCTAACCCTAGCTCCAAGTGCCCTACCCGTAGGAACCCTAATCCTGAGACGTGAAGCCCTACTCAAAGGAACCCTAACCCTAGCACCAAGCGCCCAACTCATGGGAACCCTAACCCTAGGGCAAGAAGCCCTACCCATAGGAACCCAAACTCTAAGGCGTAAAGCCCAACACATAAAAACCCTAACCCTAGCTCCAAGTGCCCTACCCATAGCAATCCTAACCCTAGGGCGGGGCGCTGTATCCATAGGAATCCTAACTCTAGCTCCAAGAGCCCTACCTTTAGGAACCCTAACCCTAGGGCGGGAAGCCCTACCCATAGGAACAATAACCCTAGCTCCAAGTGCCCTATCCATAGGAACCCTACTCCCAGCTGCAAGTACACTACCCTTAGGAACCCTAACCCCAGGGCGGGAAGCTCTGCCTCTAGGAACCTTAATCCTAGCGCCAAGTGTCCTACTTATAGGAACCCTAACTCTAGGGCGAGGTGCCCTACCCATAGGAACCCTAACCCTAGCTCCAACAGCCTTACCCTTAGGAACCCTAACCCTAGGGTGGGATGCCCTACCCATAGGAACCCTAAACCTGGCTCCAATTGCCCTACCCTTAGGAACTCTAACCCTAGCTCTATATGCCCTACCCATAGGAATCATGATCTTAGAGTGTGAAAAACTACCGATAGGAATCCTAACCGTAGCTCCAAGTGCCCTACCCTTAGGAACGCTAACCCCAGCTTAAGGTTCCCTACCCTTAGGAACTCTAATCCTAGGTCAGGAAGCCCTACCCATAGGAACCCTAACGCTAGGGTGGAAAGACCTACCCATAGGAACCCTAACCCTAGGGCGAGAAGCCCTATCCATAGGAATCCTAACCCTAGCTCTAAGTGCCCTACCCTTAGGAACCCTAACTGTAGGACAGGAAGCTCTAGCCATAGGAACTTTAACCCTAGCTACAAGTACCCTACCCACAGGAACCCTAACCCTAGGGCAGGGCGCCCTAACCTTAGGAACCCTAACCCATGCTCCAACTGCCCTACCCATAGGAACCCTAACCCTAGCTCCAACTACCCTACCCTTAGGAACCCTAATCCTAGGGCAGGGCGCCCTAACCATAGGAACCGTAACTCAAGCTCCAACTGCCCTACCCATAGGAAACCTAACTCTAGCTCCAAGAGCCCTACTCTTAGGAACCCTAATCCTAGGGCAGCGTCCTTACCCTTAGGAACCCTAACCCTAGCTCCAAGTGCCCTAGCCAAAGGAACCCTAACCGTAACTCCAAGTGGCCTACCCTTAGGAACCCTAACTCTAGGGCGGGAAGCCCTACCCATAGGAACCCTAACCATAGCTCCAACTGCCCTACCCTTAAGAACTCTAATTCTAGGGTGGGAAGCCGTATCCACAGGAACCCTAACCCTAGCTACAAGTGCCTTACCCATAGGAACCCTAACCCTATCTCCAAGTGTCTTACCTATAGGAACTTAACAGTAGGGTGGGACGCCCTACCCACAGGAACTCTAAACCTAGCTCCAAGTGCCCTACCCATAGGAACCCTGACCCTAGCTCCAAGTGTCCTATCCTTAGGAACTCTAACCCAGGGCAGGAAGCCCTACCCATAGGAACTCTAACCCAGGGCGGGAAGCTCTACCTATTGGAACCCTAAACCTACCTCCAAGTGCCATACATTTAGGAACTCTAATCCTAGGGCGGGAAGCCCTACCCATAGGAACCCTAACCCTAGCTCCAAGTGCCTTACCCATAGGAACCCTAACCCTAGCTCCAAGTGCCTTACCCATAGAAACACTAACCCTAGCTACAAGTGCCCTACAGATAGGAACCCTAATCCTAGGGTGGGAAGCCTTACCCACAGAAACCCTAACCCTAGTCCAAATGCCCTACCCATAGAAACACTAACCCTAGCTCAAGGTCTACCACCCATAAGAACCCTAACCATAGCTCCAAAAGCACTACCCATAGGAACGCTAACCCTAACTCTAGGGCAGGAAGCACAACCCAGAAGAACCTTAACCATAGCCCCAAGAGCCCTACCCATAGGAATCCTAACCCTAGGGTGGGGTGCTCTACTCATAGGAAACCTAACCCTAGCTCCAAGAGCCCTACCCATAGGAACCCTAACCCTAGCTCCAAGAGCCCTACTCTTAGGAACCCTAACCCTAGGTTGGGAAGCTGTACCCATAGGAACTCTAACCCTAGCTCCAAGTGCCCTACTCTTAGGAACACTAACCCTAGGGCGGGGACCCCTACCCATAGGAATCCTAAATCTAGCTCCAAGTGCCCTACCTTAGGAACCCAAACCCTAGCTCCAAGTGCCCTACCCATAGGAACCCTAACCCTAGGGCAGGGCACCCTACCCATAGGAACCCAAACCCTAGCTCCAAGTGCCCTACCCATAGGAACCCTAACCCTAGGGCAGGGCACCCTACCCATAGGAACCCAAACCCTAGCTCCAAGTGCCCTACCCATAGGAACCCTAACCCTAGGGCAGGGCACCCTACCCATAGGAACCCAAACCCTAGCTCCAAGTGCCCTACCCATAGGAACCCTAACCCTAGGGCAGGGCACCCTACCCATAGGAACCCAAACCCTAGCTCCAAGTGCCCTACCCATAGGAACCTTAGCCCTAGGATGGGAAGCCCTACCCATAGGAACCCTAACCCTAGCTCCAAGTGCCCTACCCATAGGAACCCAAACCCTAGCTCCAAGTGCCCCACCCTTAGGAAGCCAAACTCTAGGGTGGGAAGCCCTACCCATAGGAAGCCTAACCCTAGCTCCAAGTGCCCTACCCATAGGAACCCTAACCATAACCCTAGGGCAGGAAGCATTACCCACAGGAATCTTAACCCTAGCTCCAAGTTCCCTTCCCATAGGAACCCGAACCATAGAGCAGGAAGCCCTACCCATAGGAACCCTAACCCTATGGCGAGGTGCCATACCCTTAGGAACCCTAACCCTACCTCCAACTTCCCTATCCTTAGGAAGCCTAACCCTAGGGTGAGAAGCCCTACCCTTAGGAACCCTAACTCTAGCTTCAAATGCCCTACTCATAGGAACCCTAACCCTAGCTCCAAGTATCCTACCTTTAGGAACCCTAACCCTAGGGCCGGAAGCCCTACCCTTAGGAACCCTAACCCTAGGGCGAGAAGCCCTACTCATAGGAACCCTAACCGTAGCTCCAAGTTCGCTACCCATAGGAACTCTAACCATAGGGCGGGAAGCCCTACCCATAGGAACCCTAACCCTATGTCGAGGCGCTGTACCCATAGGAACCCTAACCCTACCTCCAACTTCCCTACCCTTAGGAAGCCTAACCCTAGGGCCCCTAACCCTAGCTCCAAGTGCCCTACCTATAGGAACCCTAACCCTAGCTCCAAGAGCCCTACCCTTAGGAACTCTAACTCTAGGGCGGGAAGCCCTGCCCATGGGAACCTTAACCGTAGCTCCAAGTTTGTTGTGATGATGCTGTTTTTGAGTCAATTCAATCAACTCACTCATTCCCAGAATGAAAGACTCAGAAAAGTGTGAAACCCAATTGGTTCTATCACAGGAATATGGTAAGGGAACAGGGGGGCCAATGCCAAGAGACCTAGAAACTTAAGAGATGCATTTAAGAGGGACTAAAGGCATCCAAAGTGCAGTTTGCTCTGTAATCATGATTGAGGGTCACAGTTAATTCTGATGCCAGGATAAAATTATTGAAAGGAGTTTTTAAGCTAGTCTCCAATTCAAAGTTGCTAACTACCACGTGCCTTTAGCAAAATACGATTTCCTGAATTATTCAAAATGTCTAGACTTTTTAGTACAATGCTGTGAACAGTGCTGCTATAGTGCAGTTTAATAAAACTCAGCACCGTTGTCTCTCTGATTTTACAAACTAATGACAGAACAGATGCAGTTGATGCGGGGTTAACCAGTTATAAAAGTAGTATAGGAATTCAAAGGGGAACAAAGCTGTTATATTTGTGAATTGAACTTTTTTCCTCCAAGAAAAATCATGAAAGTTTGGAATGCCAACAATATGAAAGAGGTGAAAAAGTGAGGTTAATTGAGCTCTCACGTTTCCTTTATTTTAAGTAACTCACAAGCTATTAAATATATAACCACCACTTAAAACACATAGGTTTCTTTAGTTTGGCATATGGAATGTTTATGTTTCTTTAGTTTGGCATGTGGACAAAATGAGGTAAGAATGACTCAGGAAGTCTCTCAACAACTTCAAATTTCTGACCACTGTTGATAGCATTAGAGACCACAGCATCTGTGACATAAGCTTTATGCCTGTGCATAAAATCTATTTGATGCAACATAGCTAAGTCCATGCAAAAGTCTGATATAGCTGCAACAACATTAGGAAAATATTATTCTTCATAATGTTAATCTTTTTTGTTCCCCTTTAAAAAAATTTCTCCCTGAATATTACGCTAACATCAAGCATACAAATATATATATTATATGCACACACAAAAATATTAACTGAAGTTATTTAAAAACATACACACAATCATGTTTACATGGGAAACATAAAAAAACACAAGTTGAACATTTCTCTTCTATTTTTGTTTTAAATGGCTTGTTATAAAAATCTCTTTAATACAAAAAGCGCTAGAAATTATTGTCTCCAGTAGGGATAACATAGGGACTTGTTCCCACTGAAATGACATGAGAATTTTGCCGTTGACCTCAATGTGAGCAGGATTTGACACTAAGCGCCCCTGTATTCATAACCTACACACTCTTGTAATAATCTTTGCACAAAATATGCCCTGGGAGGTATCATTTGAAAACTAATAACTCACTGATCATTAATAGCCTTCAGTGACGTAAGTAAGTGGTGGATATTAAGAATAATGGACATATGCTGGAACGATTATTAAAATCTGTTCAAGCCAGGCATGTCAGAGGAAGTTGGTAAACAGGCCTACTTACACAAAGGAATATACATTAGATTCTCTGACCAGCCCAATCATCAGGCAAAGACAATGAAAATCTATTTTTACATATTAGGTAAATAAACCTATTAGCTAACAAGAAGGAGAAGAAAGAGCATGAAGCTTCCTTTACCACCAAACTCCATTTCACTTTCCTCACAGCTTGAATAAACTTTACTTTGAGGGGTAACCTCAGAAGAATCCATATCAAATGTTTACTGTCTATCAAGATAGGGAGCTGAACCTCAAGTGTTAAGCAACTGATTCAACTGATTGTATACAATATTACTGCATTATACAAGTATATAGAACGAGGTCTTTTCTGAAAATTAATGACACTAGTATTTAATATCACTGTGAACTGTATGTACTAACACTACATCAGGAATTATAGATACTCCTGGATATTAGGCTGTACAGTCTACCCATGCAGGAAGGAAGAAAAGGGAAACCAGCACCCTCTACCTTTGTGGAAGGTTCTGACAGAGAGAAAGTTGGCCATGCCTGGGAAGGAGAATGACTGATAACACATCTAGAACAAGGCCTGTAACCAGTTAAATTAAATTTTAGACTTGTAGATGCACGTTTTCATTTTTATTTCCTTGTAGCTCTTTATTTCTTTTACTTAGCATCACTTAACCTATGTCCTATTGTTAACATGTCTGTTTTATTTTATTATGAACCAACCCAGAGCAGTGTTTAAAGGGAAGGGTGTATTCACCCCAGTTAAGTTAATAAGCTGTGCTCTGTATTTGTGTCTTTAGAGGAACAAATTAACCATATTATTTCTCTGAACTGTCCAGGAGTGGGTTGGATATTGCAGAAGGCACAGTTTGGGGAAAATTCAGGACTGGGAGTGTGTTGGGGGTCACTCTGCTAGTAGTAACCAAGGCTGGTGGAAGCCAGCACAGAGCTATGGAGCTGTAGAAACACTGCTAGTGTCAGAGCTGCTGAACCTGGGCTGTCTAGCACACGAGCACTTAGGGTGTGACCTGCATGCTGTTAGGCTGCTTGTGAGTGGCCCAGGTTAGGAGCTACGGAAGAAAAGCACTGTGAAACACCTTGGGTTACAGGGCAGACAGTAACACATCCTTTACTGGTCTGGGTTGCACCTCCGAACTGATCAGAATGTGACAGACCTATACCTAGAAATGTTAAGTATGTAGGTATTAGAAAAGATAGTTAATAGCTTCAGCATATCCAAAAAGCTGTTTCTGCATCTGGCTGATGCCGAATGATGAGCATAATTTTAGCACTGCATTTATAGCAAGGAAAAATATTGTATTACCTTAACTATTAATCCTTTTGAGTCAACCATCCATATCTTTTTGATGGCCTCTTGTTCAGGTGTTCCTTCTTTTTGCATAGCCATAATAATCAGATTTGCTATTCCAAGGGCAGCCTTAAAAGGAGAAAGGGGAAAAGAAAATTAATATATGAAACTGAAAAAGGAAAAGAATGCAATAACATATGATACTATTTTTTCTATTACTTTAAAACTGTTAATTTCAGTAACAATTAAAGCTGTACAATGATATTTTCATAAATTAAGAACACCAGAAAATGTATCTTTTGCAATGCTAGATATGGTGGTGATAGACATCATACAAAAAACAAAGACAGTCAGATTCATGACTGAGTTTTATTATATTTATGCTTCCTCTCCTCCTCACATAATTAATGGAATTTGCTGTTTTACATTAGACAATAAAATATGATAGAGAATCAGAACCCCATGTGACTACTCTACTACCATCAATAAACTTTGGTTTGAATAAAAATAAGTTTATTGAATTTTTTAAAACCAGCCCAATATATTTGTATAGAGTGGAGTGCAGGGGTGGTACTGAAGTGAATGTGGTCTCTGAACACAGCAACCCCACACATATATTATCTGGACCATGGAGAAAGCCAGGGAGAAGCAGATGATTACTTATGTGGTACATTCAATGTGGTACAGACTGTAACTCAAGTAGGGTTTGAGATATTCAGACTTCATTAGGTATTCAGCTCAGATTAGAAGATGTTTCAGTTCTGCTTAGGTAGTACTCAGGCACAAACACATTAATTATTGAAGAAGAATTCACTAACTGTACATGATTATCTGATTTTCACAACACAGTTTAAACAGCAAAAATAAATATAAATAAATAAACCCAAAGCTAATATAAAACAAACAAACATACCCAAACGATAATCAAGATTTCTTTCAAGAATAACAATTTAAATAATATTTTATAGAATCCAAAGTACACTGGTTACATTTTGACTGATGTGATCATGCTTTCTTTTGTGTTTATACAGCTCTTTGCACATTGTGGGCACTATTGGAAATAAATACTAATACTGAATTTTTTAAGATGAGTTTTAACATTTATTCCAACATCTTTGAGAATGCAGTAGGATTTTTATTTTCCTATAGAAAACCGTTATTTTTGTTTTAAATTTCAAGAACCTACACAACACATACTGCACTTTAAGTAATATACAATCTCATTAGTATTTGAATTTCAAGTCATCCTTAAAAGTGCCAATCAAAAAGGCCTATTTTCTCTTATCTACTACTCATGTATTCTGTAATTGTAGACTGTTGGCTGTTCTCCCAGAAAAAAGTTCCATTTTTCAATTCTTTGTCTAGATGCATGTATTATTACTGGATTCTAGTTATACTTCTTTTGAATTATACACCTCTACCCCAACATAATGCTACCCCATATAACATGAATTCGGCTATAGCGCAGTAAAGCAGTGCTACGGAGGGGCAGGGCTGCACACTCTGGAGGATCAAAGCAAGTTTGATGTAACGCAGTTTCACCTACAACACAGTAAGATTTTTTGGCTTCCGAGGACAGTGTTATATCATGGTAGAGGTGTATCACAAAAAACCCCAATAGAATATTGAATAGTTTTGAATATCAACCCAATACAAACATTAACCAGTTTGCTTCTTGTTCTCCACTATGCAATTTCATTGAGAATCAAATGGAGCCCCCTTTCCCTGCCCAACAACAGTTTATTGTTTGGGGTTTTGCTTTAGAAATATACAGTTTTATTCTGAATAAACTCATAGGGACAGAGATTGTGTCGTCCATTGATTTGTACAGCACCAAGCACAATGACAGTGCTAAACAGAAAAATATTTAACCAGAGATTCTTCCATTTGCTCAATATGGAGCAAAAGCTGGGGAATGATCTTTATGCATGAAGGTTGAAAGCGTCTCTAAAGCCTCGGATACATTCAGATCACAGATGCAGATCTTGAAGCTCTATGTGGGCCTGATCTGATCTGGTAGGTGCTAGTGGCTTTACTTTCCGTTAAAGTCAGAATAATCACAGATTCATAGAAATGTAGGACTGGAAGGGATCTCAGTAGGTCATCTAGTCCAGCCCCCTGTACTGAGGGGAGACTAAGCATTATCTAGACTAGACCATTTCTCACAGGTGTTGGTCTAACCTGTTCTCAAAAACTTCCAATTCCAAGATTCCACAACCTCCCTGGGTAATTTGTTCCAGTGCTTGATTACCCTGACAATTAGGAAGCTTTTCCTAATTTCTAACCTAAATCTTCCTTGCTGCAATTTAAGTCCATTGGTTCTTATCCTGTTCTCAGTGTATAAGGAGAACTACTGTGTCCAATGAAGTGGACTGTAGCCCACGAAAGCTTATGCTCAAATAAATTTGTTAGTCTCTACGTGTCACAAGTATTCCTGTTCTTATTCCATATGATCACCTTCCTCTTTATAACAACTTCTTATATACTTGAAGATTGTTATCATGTACCCCTTCAGTCTTCTCTTCTACAAACTAAACAAACCCAGTTTTTCAATCTTTCCTTGTAGGTCCTGTTTTCTAGGTCTTGAATCATTTTAGTTACTGTTCCTCTGGACTTTCTCCAATCTGTCCACATCTTTAGCGAAGTGTGGTGCCCAGAACAGGACACAGTATTCTAGTTGAGGTCTTATCAGTGCTGAGCAGAGTGAAAGAATGAGGTAGACACTTAGGCAGGCACAGACCTATCAGAAATTGGGTTTCTTCATAGGAGCTGCCCACTCCTAACACTCCTGCAAATACATTCCAGAATGTTTGCTTCTTTTGCAACAGTAGGACACTGTTGACTCATCTGTAGTTTGTGATGCACTATAATCCCCAGATCCTTTTCAGTACTTCCTAGGCAGTGATTTTCCATTTTGTATATGTGCAACTGATTGTTCCTTCCTAAGTGGTGTACTTTGCATTTGTCCTTATTAAATTTCATCCTGTTTATTTTAGACCATTTTGTCAAGATCATTCTGCATACTACTAATCCTATCCTCCACAGCACTTGCTACCCCTCTCAGCTGAGTATCATCCTCAAACTTTATAAGAGTTCTCTCTTTGTCATTATCCAAATAATTTATAAAGATATCGAATAGAACTGGACCCAGGACAGATCACTGCAGGGACCCACTTGATCTGCCATCCTGCTTCACTGTGAAACATTGATAACTACTCTCTGAATACAGTTTTCCACTCACCTTATGTTAGGTTCTTCTAGGCTATATTTCCCTAGTTTGTTTATGAGAAGGTCAAGTGAGACAGTATCAAAAGCCTTACTAAAGCAGAGAGATATCACATCTACTTCTTCCCCCCACCAACAAGGCTTATTACGTTATCAAATGAGGATATTAGGTTGGTTTGATTCAATTTGTTCTTGACAAATCCATGTTGACTGTTAATTATCACCTTATTATTGCTTAGGTGCTTACAGACTGATTGATTGATTGATTATTTGATCCAGTATCTTTCCAGGTATTGACTGGTCTATAATTCTCTGGGTTGTCCTTATTTCCTTTTTTATAAATAGGCAGTATATTTGCCCTTTTCCAGTCCTCTGGGATCATTCCTGTCCTCCACAAGTGCTCAGAGATAATCATTAGTGTGTCAGAAATCTCTTCAGCCAGTTCCTTGAGTATTCTAGAATGTATTTCTTCAGGACCTGCCAACTTGAAGACTTCTAATTTATCAAAGTAATTCTTAACTTGTTTGTTCCCTATTTTTATCCTCAGATCCTACCCCATTTACACTGTTGTTCATTATGTTAGTCATCTGATCACTACTAACCATGTTGTCTGACATTATTTGGATGTGCTTGGATCGAATTAGTAGGAAGAAGGCATTGCAGGCTCAATGGACTGCCCTGAGTTCTAGAATATTGATATGCATTCTGGACTGCTGAGGGGTCCAGATGTCCTGTACCGTAAGATCATCTTTATGAGCACCCATACCTAAGAGGGAGGCATCAGTAATGATGGCTGCCTTGGGAGTCAGAGTGAGGAAAGGGATCCCCACCAAACTTTCTCCGCCTTTGTCCACCTTACAAGAGAGTCCAAAACCCTCGACAGAATTGTCACCTTGTTGTTGATGTTGCCCCACTCTGGTGAGTATACAGAGAGAAGCCAGTCTTGTAGGCAATGAAGATAAAGCCTGGTAAATGGCATCATGTGTGTGCATGAGGCCTATCAAAGAGGGAAAGCAAAGTTCTGATTGAAGTGCAGAGTCTGATGGTAACTTGGTGTGTGAGAGCACTCATGGCCTGAAACCTCTGAAGAGGTAGATAAGCTCTTGCTGTGGTTGAATCCAACATCAACATATTATGTTTATGGATCTCATGGAGGTAAATGTGGAATTTTTATGGTTGAGGTAGACACTTAGGCAAGGCAGCAGACTGACAGAAATTGGGTTGCCTACTGGATTTCTTCATATAAGCTGCCCATCAGAAGCCAATCGTCAAGGTATGGGAACACTGTAAATTTCTCTCTTCTCACCAAAGCTGCCACTACTGAAAAAACAGGGTAAAGACCCTGCTGCTCTGGCCAGTCCAAAGGGGAGGACTCTGCGTTGGTAATGGTCTTGACCAAAGAGGAATCTGTGGAATGGATGAATGTCTATTTGAAAGTATGTGTCTTCCATTTCAAGAGCCATGAACCACATAACTTACTCTGAAGAGGCAATTACTGATGCCAAAGAGAACATGTGGAATTTTAGTTTTCAGATGAAAATGTTCAGCATTTGTAGGTTGAGCATCGGCCTCCACTTCACATTTTTCTTGGGGAATCAGGAAGTAAGGGGAATAATTGATGTTTGATATTGAGGTGGAACTCTTTCTATGGCTCCCTAGAGGAGAAGTGAGTCCAATTCCTGTCAAAGAATCTCCTTGTGAGAATGATCCCTGAAAGGGAAGTGGGAAGTGTGTTTCTAGGTAGGATTTGCCTGAAAGTTGATCAGATAGCCAATGTGAATAACTTCTAGTATCCATTTATCAGTAGCTAAGGCCCTCCAGTTGTCAGCAAATTAGATAAGGCAGCTTCCAAAAAGTTGAGGCAGAGAATGAAGAAGATTCAATAAAGGGATGCAGGCCTAGACAGTATTGCCAAAATAAACTCTGACTGAAGGTTAGAGTAAGATGTGGTGGTGGACATTGCAGAGGCTGGGTTCCTGGGTTTATAAATCTTCTGTCTTTACTTAATGGCTCCTAAGGACATCGATGATAAAAAGGCTTAGGAGGCAGCCTCACCTTCTACCCCTGTGTGTGATGTTTTCTCTTGGGGATGGGCATAGATGCCAAGTGAGCAAAGAGTTGTCCTTGAGGAAGTGGAGAGATTAATCTGTTTTCTTATGGAACAGATTGATAGCATCAAAGGGAAGATCCTGGATGGCACTATGAACCTCTCAATGGAAACTTGAGAATTAACCACAAGTCTCTTCTCATAGCAATGGCCGTAACATTCCCCTAGACACGATATCTGCCACGTCCAGCACTGCCTGGGTGGAAGTCTTGGCCACCAATTTGCCTTTTTCCATTAATGCCTGGAGGTGGGCTCTATCCTTCTCATGGAGCTTGTCCTTAAAATTTAGAAACTGGTAAAATCACATTTGGCAAAGAGGGCCTGATAATTTGAGATCTTGAGTTGGAGGAAGGTGAAAAAGAAGACTTCTCCCAGGAAGTCAAGCTGCTTCTGTCCCTTATCAGGAATAGCCTTGAGGTGTTGCTGCTTGGATCTCTCCGTAGCCACCTACACCATCAAGGAGTTGGTCATGGGGGTAAGAATAAAAACTCTCCCTCCCTAGATGAAACAAAGTAACTCTTCTTGGCCCTCTTAGGGATAGGAGCACAAGAAGCAGAAGTGAGCCGAACTGTCTTTTGCTGGGTCCGTGATGGCCTCATTGATGGGGAGGGCCACTCAACCTAGACAGGAAGGCTGAAAAATGTCTAATAACCTGTGCTGAGGCTCCTGGACTTCCTCATCTCAATCTCCAGCACTGATACCATCTCATGCATGAGCTCCTGATCTTGGTGATATGGCAGAGACAGAGAAGATGCAGTAATTGTCTCATCTGGTAAAGACAATGCAATCACTCCCAAAACTGTCAGAACCAGCTCACCACCTTCCTCAAAATACTCGACAGGTATGGTTGGGGATAGATAATCAATGATAAATAGGGCTTATGCACCAATCCTGGGTGTCCAGAGTAGGGCTTCCACAGCCTCCAGTAGGATGGATCAACTGACAGGAGAGGACTCCATGGCATAAAATACCACTCTTGTCTAATCATGTCTGGCTGTCGGCCAGAATCCTGATCTTCTAGGGCTTCTGTCCGGGGCCACCTTTACCCGGAGTTTCAGGGCCTCCTGAGGAGCTTCCGACTCACTGGAAGAAAAGGCCAGATCCTGGACTACCAGTATAACTGATGGTACTGATAGCTGTGTATGGATGCTGGTGGATGAGACAGGAAAATTACTCTGAATCCTTGGGAAAGTCTCTTCCTCTGGTGTAACAACATACCTAAATAGAGATGGTCCCGATAAGAGGAGTGAATGTGGGTAAGGGACTGCAAATATGTCCTCTTGGGAGATAACCTCAGTTCGCTCTGGTGGAGTAGTCGAAACTAGAGTTTCCCTGGTCACGAGGAAGGTGGATCCATCTGGAGATGTGTTGCTGTAGGTACAACAACAGCTCTAGATGTGGATGGGAACACCGGAAGCTGTTTATCTTGAGCCTTTACCACTGAAATCGATGCCAGACCAGCAGGTCCATATCCTTGCATGCCACTTTCTTCTGCCAAGAAGATTTACTCAGGCTTCAGTCCTTAACGCCAATACATGCAGGTTCTCCTGACTTTTATGGGATCAGGGAGGCTCCCTTTCTCTTCAGGGCAATCTTGGACCAAGATGGTTTGTCCCTATGTCTATGAGAGTGCCTGTAACGGAGTCAGACTTGACTACTTACTGCTCAGTGGCACCTCTTCATGGCTTATCTGGGGAATTAGCTCACCACTGTCCGCACCCTGTGCGGTGGTCACTCAACCCATTGTTCTGGTCAGGAGCCTCAGAGCCTCTTCTTTGTGTCTTAGCTCTTACTTTCATGGGAAGCTTTTCTTAGAACTCTTAGCCTCTATTTCTGAGCTTGTGCTCGAAGAGGCACTGCCCACTTGCTTAGATTGATGTACGGGGTCAGTCCCCAGCCTGGACCTGATTGGGGTCTCATTGCCTTCTCCATCAGATGTTTCATTAGCCTCAGTTCCTGACCCTCACAACTTCTGGGGGGAAAGGAGTGGCAGATGCTGCACTTGGCTGAAATGTGAGACTCCCCCAGGCAACAGAAGCAGTGTTGATGTTCATTGGGCACAGAAAAGAATTGAGGGCAAGAAGCAGTTTTTGAACCCCAGAACCCTAGCATTATCCCAGCATTTTGGCGGGGGGGAGAGAATATTTCCTGGGGAAGAAAAGGGGGGAAATAACTATCTACTATGTTGCCAATATGAAAACAACTAAAACAATTATATACAAAAATACAATATATTTACAGCAATGGCATAATACAAACAAATCTCAGGACACCAAAGATTCAGACCATGCAGCAGTTAAGACTGAACCGGAGAGGCACTGGCATGGAGCAACCTTTATGCCCTCAGTTCAGCGCACAACAAGAACTACTGAGCATATGTGGGCCAAAGAATATTGATTGTAAAAAATTCCAGATTCAGGTGCATGGTGCTCATGGGCACCCACACGTGAAACACACATACGGGCTATCATTCAAAGAACTTGACGTTTTAATAGCGGACTATAATTAGTCCAAAGCATCCTATGAAAATACCCGTCTTGATTAGATGAACTAAAGGAGTTTCAACGAAGTGTACATTTGAAGTAAGAAATTTTTTTTTTGCAGGTGATAGGATACTTATTCGGTTAAATAATACCAATTATGGATCATATACATGTAACTTGTTCTGAAATAAAAGCAAGGTTTTCACATGAGAAGCTTCCTTGCTGTGTAATAAAGATACCTCTCCAGCTCCCTGGAACAGTATAGTATGATCTGACAGCTTGTTCTCAGTGATTCGCAGAGCTGCTAGAAGACCTGCAACAGCCACAGCTGCTGTTCCTGAAATACAAAATGAATTCTTTTGACAACTCTTGAAATAGTCATTGCAAAGCTTTAAGTAAAAATTATCAATGATCTCAAAGCACTCATATAGCTAAAAGATGCAAATACTTGCGAGTTAGCAATTACAGTATAGATTGGGAGTCTTCTTTGTTTTGCTTTATTTTGTTTTTATTAAATCAAAGAGATAAACAAAACTAAGAATAACTTCAGAATAAAGTAAAATAGAAAGATTATGATCTTGATTCTAACCTCAGCTGTGTTAGCCATATACTCTATCTTGCCAACCACACCACCTAGTGCTGAGAGTCATTTGATCAGATCAGGAGCTGAGCAAGATGAGACATGGCCAGTAATGGGAAATGCCATCTCCTATTGGCAGGATGCACACTAAATGTGGCAAGAGCTCTATAGAGACCTTTGCTTCAATGAGTGTGTAACATGAAATAAGAGAGGTTATTTACCTCTTACAGTAACTGGAGTTCTTCAAGGTGTCTTTATCTACATGGATCCCACTGTAGTTGTGTTTGCCCCATGCAAGTGAGGCCGGAATCTCAGTTGCAGCGTTCCCTGGGGTTGCACATGCACATAACGCATGCTCTCACACCCCTCCCAAGGGCAGGAAAGGGCAGAGCAGCTCCAACCACCACTCAGTTCCTTCAGCAACACAGAATATCCCAGTTACTGTAAGGTAGGTAACCTCTCTTTCTTCTTCCAACAGTTGTCTACATGGATCCCACTGTAGATGATTGACTAGCAGTTACCCATCAAAGAGCTGGGTTTTAGGACTCCTATTTAAATAACATCTATAGGACAGCCTTGCTGAATAGGGCATCTGATATAGAAGCTGCTGCAATGGCGTAGTAATTAGTAAAAGTATGAACAGAACCCCAAGTAGGTGCCCTACAAATCTCAGAAACAGGAACTTCCCTAAAACAAGCTGCAGATGTCACATTAGCCTTACTAGAGTGCACCATAACTCTAGAGGGAAAGGGGAGTTTATTTCCAGCACAGAAGATCTTAATGCAATCTGAAACCCACTTTGAGAGGCCCTGAAAGGACACAGTCTGACTCTGAGACCTGTTACCAAAAGCCCCCAAAAGTCTGGATGATATATGAAATGGTATTGCTCTAAAGAGGTACAAGGACAAAGCTCAGAGAACATCAAATGTATGAAATCTGGTCTAAGCGGGATGTTTATGTGGCTAGAGGAAAAATACTGGCAAATATATAATTTGATTTATATGAAAATCCAAAACAATTTTCAGTAAGTATGTTGGGTGAAGTTTTAATGAAGTACTGTTGTCAAGGCCTATATTTCACTCATCTTGCAAGCTGAAGTGACAGCTAAAAAATGCAGTTTTCATGGAAAGATGGAACAAAAACAATGATATAGGTTCAAAGGGAGAGTCTATTAATGCTAGAAACACCACATTCAACTCCTATGTAGGAAACATTTCCTTTACTGGTGGAAATATATGAGTTAGCCCTTTCAAAAATCTTGATACAGTAGGATGGGAAAAAAACAGAATGACTCCAACATGTGGAGATTGTGACTGATATATGTAATTGAAAATCCCGAGTGCTTTAGCAAGAACAGGTAGTCGAAGGTAAAAGAATCAGAAGACTCCCAAAGCTGAATGTCTTTCAATAGTCCACAAGTAAAAACAATTCCATTGAGTTTTATATGTTAGCCTTTCTGCTCTGAATCAAAACCTTTTGAACTGCCTTGGAACATCGTCTATCAATGGAATTCAACCAGGTAGCTTCCATGCTGTCAGATATTTCGCACCACCAGATCATGATTCTGAAAAAATGTATGGAAGAATTGGAAGTGGAAAGAGTGGATCTATTGACAGGTCAGAAAACCAAAACAGATTTGCTCAAACATTATATTATCAGCCTTATCTTGATGTATTTTCCTCGGAATTAATTACAGTGGGGAGAGAGATACAGCAGAACCTTTCCCCACCAAATCAGAAAAGCATCTGCCAGTGAACCTGGACTCAGTCCTTTTTGGGAGAAAAGTGGGGGAACTGCTTGTTTACAGTGGTAGCAAATAAGTCTATTGAGGGAATCCCCCAGCTCATGAATATTTGATCCAGAATCAAATCTTTCAGTTCCCTCTGAGGAGTGACCGAGCCCTTCCCACTTTTTGTGAGTCCCTGGAAAATGAAGTGGTACCAGGTCTTAGATCCCTACTGCTCCCTAGTCCATGTCTCTTTGCGAACAGGAGCCACTAATAGGGAGTTCTGAGAGGGAGTTCTCCAGGTGAAGGAGGAGCAAATATGGGACCCTTGAGGAAAGTGGCAGTCTGTAGTGTGTGTTTGTGTTTGTGGGTTACTTGCTGTGTGCTGAGCTTGTGTTTGTCTGTCTGTCTGCCTGTTTGTTTGTTTGTCTAAAGGACTGTGTGCTGTGGCCAGCAATTGGAAGCTGTGAGCTTCTAAACAAGGTTTGAAATCTAGAAGCCTCTGTTCATTGGCTGAGCCTTAGCCAGGGGGTGGGACTATCAGGGAAGCCAGGGCTTTATAAAGCAGTGAGTCAGCGACCAGGGAGCTTTGCGACCAGGGGCCACTAACAGGGAGTTTGAAAGGGGAGTGGGAAGGGGTGAGGGACATGTGCCATGCTTTAAAACCTTTAAACTAAACTATAATCAAAACTTCTTGATTTAAACAAAAACCCTATCATTAATCTAGATACCTGTGGGAGAGAATACAGGCAGAAGCCCAGCAGCAGAGTGGGGGCTATCCTGTTTAATGCACTCAGTGTAGCATGCATGATTACCTGCCCTGTGGGCAGGTGGCGTATGTGTGCATTCTGTGCAAGGAGCTCCTGGCCCTCAGAGACGGCATTCAGGCTTTGGAGGCCAGGGTGGCAGAACTGCAGGAGCTAAGGGAGGCAGAGAGGTATGTTGATGAGGCTTTCTGGGACACGGTAGATTTGTCCCATCTCTGGTCAGACAGCCCCTGCGCTGTTGAAGAGGATGAAAGGCCCAGGGAAGTAGAGCAGTCAACGGGAGCAGAGGGAAACCTTCCCATAGTTGGGACCCTCCTTCCAGATGATGTTGGGGTATCCTCTCGCACTTAGCTTACCTGACCAGGGGAGGGAACTCCAGTCAACAGGAAAAGGCAGGTGTTAGTAATGGGAGATTCGATCATTAGATACATAGATAGCTGGGTTTGTGATGACTGGGAAAACTGTATGGTAACTTGCCTGCC
The DNA here is from genome assembly GCF_003597395.2 of Chelonoidis abingdonii. NCBI lineage: Eukaryota > Metazoa > Chordata > Testudines > Testudinidae > Chelonoidis > Chelonoidis abingdonii. The sequence continues at coordinate 67,353,235 of NC_133771.1, forward strand.
TGATGCGAAAGTTGCGGATCTCTTGAGGCATCTAGATAGACTTATGTGTAGTGCTGGGGAGAAGCCAGTGGCTGTGGTACATGTATGGACCAATGACATAGGGAAGGATAGGAGAGACATCCTGGAGGCCAAATTTAGGCTACTAGGAAAGAGACTGAAATCCAGGACCTCTATGGTGGCATTCTCAGAAATGCTTCCAGTTCCACACGCAGGGCCAGGTAGGCAGGCAGAGCTTCAAAGTCTCAATGCATGGATGAGATGATGGTGTAGGGAGGAGGAGTTTAGATTTATTAGGAACTGGGGAAATTTTGGGGATGGGGAGCCTATACAGGAAGGATGGGCTCCACCTAAACCAAAGTGGATCCAGACTGCTGGCACTTAACATTAAAAAGGCTGCAGAGCACTTTTTAAACTAACAGATGGAGAAAAGCCGATTGCTGCAGAGATGCACATGGATCAGAGAGAGACTTCTCTTAGAGGACAGTCTATTGATAGAGATTCTCTAGGTTTTAGTCAGGAGGAGAGGATGAAAAAGGATAAAGTATGGGCCAGATCAGATGAGAAACATTCACATAAAAAAGAATCTGACACATCAGAAAAGGGCAGACAAATAAACAGTGACAAATTTTTAAAAGTGCTTGTACACAAATGCCAGAAGTCTAAATAATAAGATGAGTGAACTAGACTGCCTTGTTAAAGGAGGATACTGATATAATTGGCATCACAGAAACCTGGTGGAGTGAGGACAATCAATGGGATACAATCATTCTGGGGAACAAAATATATCAGAAGGACAGAACAGGTCATACGGGGGAGGGTGGCACTATATATGAAAGAAAACGTAGAATCAAATGAAGTAAAAATCTTAAATGAATCCACATGTTCCATAGAATCTCTATGGATAGTAATTCCATGCGCTAATAAGAATATAACAGTAGGGACCTATTATCAACTGCCTGATCAGGACAGTGATAGTGACTATGAAATGCTAAGGGAGATTAGAGAGGCTATCAAAATAAAGAACTCAATAAGAGTGGGAGATTTCAATTATCCCCATATTGATTGGGTACGTGTCACCTCAGGACGAAATGCAGACACAAAATTTCTTGATACTTTAAATAACTGCTTCTTGGAGCAGCTGGTACAGGAACCCACAAGGGCAGAGACAATTCACAATTTAGTGGAGCACAGGATCTGGTCCAAGAAGTAACTATAATAGGATCGTTGGAAATAGTGACCATAATATAACAACATTTAACATCCCTGTGGTGGGAAGAACATCTCAACAGCCCAACACTGTGGCATTTTATTTCAGAAAGGGTAACTATGCAAAAATGAGGAGGAAAGTTAATCAGAAATTAAAAGGTACAGTTTCTAGAGTGAAATCCCTGAAAGCTGCATAGACACTTTTCAAAGACACCATAATAGAGGCCCAACTTAAATGTATATCCCAAATTAAAAAACACAGTAAAAGAACTAAAAAAGAGCCATTGTGGCTTAACAACCATGTAAAAAAAGTATCAAGAGATAAAAAGGCATCTTTTAAAAAGTAGAAGTCAAATCCTAGTGAGGTAAATAGAAAAGAGCATAAACACTGCCACATTAAATGTAAAAATGTAATAAGAAAAGCCAAAAAGGAATTTGAAGAACAGCTAGTCAAAAACTCAAAAGGTAACAACAAAATGTTTTTTAAGTAGATCAGAAGCAGGAAGCCTGCTAAACAATCAGTGGGGCTCCTGGACGATCGAGATACAAAAGGAGCACTTAAAGACGACATAGTCATTGTGGAGAAACTAAATTAATTCTTTGCTTCAGTCTTCATGGCTGTGGATGTTAGGGAGATTCCCAAATCTGAGCCGTCCTTTATAGGCGACAAATTTGAGGAATTGTCACAGATTGAAGTGTCGTTAGAGAAAGTTTGGAATTAATTGAAAAATTTAACAGTAACAAGTCACTGGGACCAGATGGCATTCACCCAAGAGTTCTGAAAGAACTCAAATGTGAAATTGGGAACTATTAACTATGGTTTGTAACCTGTCCTTTAAACCAGCTTCTGTACGCAATGACTGGAAGATAGCTAATGTAACGCTAATATTTAAAAAGGGCTCTAGAAGTGATCCTGGCAATTACAGGCCAGTAAGTCTAATGTTAGTATCGGACAAATTAGGTGAAACAATAGTAAAGAATAAAATGGTCAGACACATAGAAGAACAAATTGTTGGGCAAAAGTCAACATGGTTTCTCTAAAGGGAAATCATGTCTTACTAATCTATTAGACTTCTTTGAAGGGGTCAACAAACATGTAGACAAGGGGGATCCAGTGAACATAGTGTACTTAGATTTCCAGAAAGCCTTTGACAAAGGGTTCTCACTGAAGGTTCTTACATAAATTAAGTTGTCATGGGATGAGAGAGAAGAGCCTTCCATGGATTGAGAACTGGTTAAAAGACAGGGAACAAAGAGTATGACTAAATGGTGAACTTTCAGAATGGAGAGGGGTAACTAGTGGTGTTCCGCAAGAGTCAGTCCTAAGACCAATCCTATTCAACTTATTCATAAATGATCTGGAGAAAGGGGTAAACAGTGAAGTGGCAAAGTTTGCAGATGATACTAAACTGTTAAGACCAAAGTACACTGTGAAGAACTTCAAAAAGATCTCACAAAACTAAGTGATTCGGCAACAAAATGGCAAATGAAACAATGTGGATAAATGTAAAGTAATGAACATTGGGAAAAATAACCCCAACTATACATATAATATGATGGGGGCTAATTAGCTACAACTAATTCAGAAAGAGATCTCGAGTTCACGTGGATAGTTCTCTGAATATCACGCGTGTGCAGCAACAGTCAAAAAGCAAACAGGATTAGGAACATTAAAAAAGATAGGTAAAGATGGAGAATTCTTATTGCCCTTTTAAATCCATGAGACCCCACATCTTGATACGTGTACAATGTGGTCTCATCTCAAAAAAGATAGCTGCATTAGAAAAGGTCAGAGAAAGGCAACTAAAATGATTAGGGGAACGGTACCATATGAGAGAGTTAAAGAGCAGCTTTCAGCTGGAAAAGAGGAGACTAAGGGGGATAGACAGAGGATTATAAAATCCATGAGGATGTGGAGAAAGTGAATAAGGAAAAGTTATTACTGTTCCCATAATATAAGAACTAGCGGCCATCAAATGACATTAATGGGCAGCAGGTTTAACAAAAAAGGAATTTCTTCACACAGCGCACAGTCAACCTGTGAACTCTTGCCTGAGGAGGTTGTGAAGGCTAGACTATACAGAGTAAAAGAGAATAGATAAATTCATGGAGGTAAGTCCATTAATAGAAATGAGCCAGGATGGGTAAGAAATGGTGTCCTTAGCCTCTGTTTGTCAGAGGTGGAAATGGATGGCTAGAGAGAGATCACTTGATCATTACCTGTTAGGTTCACTCTGCTCTGGGGCACCTGGTATTTGCCACGTTGGCAGACAAATGCATGGGAATGGAACGGTCTGACCGTGTGGCCATCTTATGTTCTTATGTTTGCAGTTATCTGACTGTCTTTGAATGAATCAGTACTGAGCCACAAGAACTGGAGCAAATCCGCTCCACTGGCCAGCAGAAGACACAGCATTATGTGCTGTTGGGAAGAGAGCAGGCCACACCAAAGTGTTGCTTCTTGTTGACCATAGATATGGGGTGGAAAGCAGCCATAGATGCAGGGGCACTGTATAACTGAGAAAGGTCCACAGTGAGTGAACAGCAGCTGCTGGACAGTGTTTCCATCTCAGTGATTTCTTTTGAAATGTCAAAAAACTGGTTTTGAAGCACACTGTCATTTGGTAATTGGGCTACTGTTCACATGTGATCAGCGAAAAAACACGGTACTATCACCTTTGTAACTGTCTTCGAGATTGTTGCTCACCATTCCAGTAGGTGGTAGCGCCGCGCGTGCACGTTCGTCGGAAGACTTACCCTAGCAACTCAGCGGCCGGGCAGGTCGCCCCTTAGTGGCGCCACCATGCGGCGGAAATATACCCCTGCCGGCCTGCCCGCTCCTCAGTTCCTTCTTGCCGGCTACCTGACAGTGGGGGGGAGGTGGTGGAATGGATATGAGCAACACACTCGAAGAACACATTACAAAGGAGTAACTGTTCTCTTCGAGGATTGCTCATATCCATTCCAGTAGGTGATCCCAAGCCACTACCTAGGCGGGGGTCGGAGTGAGAGGTCACAGGAGCAATAAACGAGACCAAAGGCCGCATCATCCCGGACTGCTGGACCCAGGTATAATGGTAGCAAAGTGTGCACAGAGGACCAGGTCGCGCCTGCAGATTCCTGGACGGAACTCGTGCAAGGAACGCTGTCGATGAGCCTGGGCTCTAGTAAGAGTGCGTAGTTACATGGCCCAAGGGAGACGGCCAGGTCGTAACACGCCCGTATTACAGGACGTCACCCATGAGAGATCCTCTGCGAGAGAACTGGCAACCCTAACTCGCTCAGCTACGCGACAAAGAGTTGGGGATTTACGAACGTTTGGTCCGCTGCGAATACAAAACTTAAAACTAACTAGAACTAGAAGATGAACAAAGAGAAGCTAGGGACGTGGAGTCACTATGCCGCTCCACAGTTCCAAACGACCGACACGGCGGTAAGAAGAACTGAGGAGCGGGCGGGCCGGCAGGGGCAATATACCCGCCACTGGCGGCGCCACTCAGGGCGACCGCCGCCCGCTGGAGTTGCTGGGTAAAAGTCTTCCGACGTAACGTGCACGCCGCGCGTACACCTACGGAGGATATGAGCAATCACTCGAAGAAGAACACAGTTTGAGTTGGACAACAAAGAGAAGACTCAATCAGTCTGTAAATAAAAAACAGCTGTAATGGTACACGAGCAATGCATAATATAGTTTGAAACTCAATAGATTTGCCTGCTAGTGCCTAGCAGCAGAGTGTCAGGCACTCTGAAGTAGAACCCAGCATCGGTAGTTCACGTCATGATCACCCAGAGAAACTAGAAAAAAAAGAAATTGTAATGTCAAATAGATAGGTAAGGTAAGGGTTAAGTTTCTTTACCTGGAAAGGTAACCAAACACCTGACAGAGGACCAATCAAAGAACTGAGTTAAAGTCAGGGCGGGAATTTGAGACTCGGGGCTTTTGTTTTCTCGGCTATGAGTAAACAAGTTTCCTCCTAACTCCTCTCTAAACTCTATAAATCGTGAGGACAAAGGAAAGCCAAGTAAGTCGGCTTGATGATCTTGTGGGTACACATGTATGTGAATTGATGTTGAGCTGTAATTGGGCTATCTTTTAAATCAGACTGTTTCTATATATCTTATAAGCAAGAGCCGTATTGAGTTTCTTAATGCAAGATTATGTGTTTAATTTCTCTCTCTTTTTTCTATAAAGTTTTCTTTTTTTCAAAACTTGTGAAGCTTCTTTTCTAGTAAGGCAGAGAAAGTGAAGCCTCTGTATCAGGTACCTGTCTCCCTCACGGGAAGACAGGCACGGGAAAGGCAAAGCAAGCTGTTGGTATTTTGCATCTCAATTGTCCTGAGAGTAGAGAACGCTATACTCTTGGGAAGCAGAAAACGGTTTCTTGCTACTCGCAGGCTCGACCAAGAGGCAAGCCTGGGAAGGAGGGGGGAAGGGTTTTCTCCCTGCTTTAGCATCCAAGGATTGGAATCTGGTGTCCCACAGGGAGGGTTGGGGCACCAAGGAGAGGAAAGAGGGGGGTCAGGCTCTCTATTAAATCCGACCTGGTGGCAGCCCAAATACCCAAGCTGGTAGTGAGCTTGGGGGAGTTTCAGGTAAGCCCCCAGACTTTTGGACGCAAAAGTCCAGGTTTGGGACAGGACCAGATTGTGGACGCTAAAGTCCAGGTCTGGGACTGGGAGGCTAGATTACCACAGTAACTACTCTTGTTATGTTGCTAGAAGGTTGCACTGTAACACTACTTTATTTCCTAGAATTCAAAAGAAGAACCCCAAAACAGGCTGCTCCCTAACGCAGCAAGGCACAACTCACCTTACCTTGATTACAGCTGTTTTTTATTTTCCAGACTATTATAGTAATATTTTACATTTTTGCTCTGGGCATTTTTGCATGTATTGTACAGTATGATTATCTATAGATTTCTAATTAAAGTGGCACAAATAGGTGTCACTGTAGTAACGTACTAAGATCTGAGGTATTACATTTCTTATTAATTTTACAAAAGGACAACAGTTTTAAATCAATTATTGCAAAAACTCCACTTCTGTTTTCTTCAGCCATTTTTCTGTAAAATGATAATGATCTAGTTCTATTAGAGTAGCCGGCTCACTATCATTCTTTGTTGTTGGCAGTAACTATCATCACTCCTCTTCAGCAGTTTGCCTTATTTGAAAATGGAAAAAAATGTCAGCATGAATAGCAGATTTGTTTAACCGGAACTGCTGCGACTAATGGTATGACCTTAAATTTCACCGTGCACATCAGCTGCAGTTCCTGGAAAGACAATCAAAACACAATCTGCACCAGGCAAGTGCCAAAACATAAAATGATCTTGTGAATATTCCAGAATATGAGCAGAACTCTACTGCTATTCTAAAGACCATCACAAAAACTATGGAAAAATAAACTCTGAAAGTTTTGACAACAGAACATGGCATTTTTCGGGGGGGGGGGGGGCGTGTAAGCAGTTGTGAAAGTTAACATGCTGAAATTGAGTTTTCTCGCAGAGAGGATAAATCCCCCATTACAGCTAAATTCTAACCCACTTGAACATCACAGGTGCGAAATTTGGAAGCAAACCCTACTTTACTGAGTTGTTCGTAATCTTCCCAAGTTTCTGTTGCAGCTCCTGTTACTGCTATCAGCAGCAGTCCTGAGACAGAAGCATGTTAGCATATTATTACTTCTTATTATTAGTATGTGTTTAAGGGCAGAGCCTAAGGTTCGCAGTCACAGATTGAGACCCTGTTGCTTTAGGCACTGTAGAAATGCTTACTAAAAAGACAGTCCCTACCCCAAAGAGTTTACAATCTAGGTTACAAGAAAATACAATAGGAGAGTGAAACAAAGTGGAGGATGATAGGTTTATTTTTATGGATTTTATTTCATTTTGATTTAGAAGAAATTAAAATGTCCCCATGGCTCTGAGTGATCTCCCAACTATTTACAATTACAAAAACATAGTACATTACAAGCATCTCACTCTTCTGCCAAGCAGCAACACATAAATAAATACTAGCAGCCCTGTATGTAGTCTGTACCTCATTCCCTCTTCTTCTCCTCAAAGGCCAGGTGAAACAAATGAACTCTGCAGTATGCTCTCAAAGTCAACAAATCTGGGCTAATCTGGACTGGGGAATTTTGTATGAGGTAAAAGTACAGCAAGCATAGTTTATTACAATGAGTGTTAGGCACATCTAACACTCCCTGTTCTTTCCAACTACAGGGTGGAGAAGGCATAGGAGACAGAAAAGAGTCTCCTCTCCTCTCTTAGTCCCAAGTGAGGAAAGAAGGAAGAGCATGATCTTGGGGCTGCAGAAAAGAGTTCAGTCCCTTAGTGAAAGGGATGAAGGAGGGAAGTCCAGTGCCTAACAGTGGCTTAGAAGGGAGCCTCACATGAGAAATCCACCCCGTCTCCTTAAGAGGCCCTCTCAATAAGACTCCTCCCACCAAGACTTTGGCTACACACATTTATGAATATTCTAGGGGCAACTTGATGGCTTTTATCTCCTCCTTCCCTACCAATATCTTCAAGAACTGGTCCACACCCCCAACTTCATTCTGAAGTGGGGAAGGTAGCCCTTGACTCCTATCCAAAGGAAAAGGGAATTTTAAAGAAAGATGCTCCCTGTTCCTCCTTCATCCTTCAGCTGCATATGCCTAGTTCATGCTGATTGAGGCTGATGACCTTTTATAGGCTTAGTCCAATTAAAAATCTATTTATCAACCCCAAGTACAGATGTAGAGAAGCCTGCCTATTAGGAGAGGGGTTTTAGGACTATGTCTATAAAAGGCTATATTACGGCTTTTTCCTTTTTGAGAGGACAGGAAATATAACACCACCTCCTGAAGGGGGTTCACTCTAGGTAGTGGTGTAAGGAGCAAAATGAGATCCTAAGGTCCTGTTCTACAACTTTAAAAGTTTAAACTTAGTTGCCCTAAGTAAGCATTTAACATTGAGAATTGTACAAAACTTCCTTCTCTTGAACAAGTTGAGAGCATTATACTACAGAGACTTGACCTTTTGGCTTGGATGCACTTATGCACCCACAATATAGCCTTCCTGAGGGAACTCAAGGCTATATATGTTTCACTGATTTAACATGGTAGTTAAACCATGGACTTTGTATTCATCAGAAGAATAAATTCTATTTACTGACTATTCATTTTAAACTTTTCTGGTTCCAAGCAGACTTCTTCTGTGAGATAGAGACATCCAATGATCCACTACTAGATTAATCAGACATGAGAGCCATAGCCTCTACTATACCAGAAACACACAAGAGCATTACTGCCACTCTCTCATTCCTATCTTTTATTGGATAACATTTTTCTGGGACGCAATGGAAAAGATGGAAAAACATATAGTAAGGACTTTGCCAGCTTTTTAAGATATCATTCCCCACCTCACATTCCAGATCCTGCCATCTACAGAGGCTGAGGGGAACTTTATTTACTGTGTATAGATATGAGGATGTGTATCACCAGCCCACCAAACTGACAATGATAAGTAAAATATATCTAGATGCAGCAACCGCTCTGATAATCAGATCTTCTTCTCATAAGTCTTGGTGTTCATCTCGCTATTGGTGGGCAGCACACAGAGATAAGAAACTTTGCTTCACCGAGGACAGTAGAATTTTTCTCCAGTGTACGGTTGATTGTGTTCTTGACAGTTACAAAGAAACTCTATCAGACATTAACTGTCATGACCAGAACTGGTTTATTATCCATGGAAGGAGCAGAGGTACTCTGAGACCTCAATGAATTATTGTGGTAGATACTGCGTTCTCTCTGATACCCATTCCCTAAATTGAATGGGGTAGATACTTAAAAAAACCCATATTTTCTGCATTCACAGTTTTGGGAGCGGAGAATATACATTTGGAGCTAGATCTAGGCCAACAGATGAGATTGGGTGAGAAACAGAAGAGATACTTGGAATTCCTGGATCGGTATCATAGGTACTAGATCATTGCAGCATGTCTGTGTATAAGATTAGAATTCCTAGTAAGTTCCAATAAGAATTGGATTTGTGTTTCTGTGACACCAGTTGTTTTTCATTATGACCATCTTGATCTTCTGTTAGCATTTTTCTGAGATGAGCTCTTGTGCCTCACAGAAGGATAAATACTCTCTGAACAAATCCCTGATCAGAAAAATTGGCCAGGAAGAGATAAATGAATTTCCTTCTTTCTTGAAGCTAATATTATTGTTACCATGATCCTAGAGGGACCCTAGGAGCATATGTAAGATCAAATAGTCAGAGCTTGGAAAAGAAAAAAGCTGCCATCCATCTGCAAAACATAAGAATTCTCTGAGGATGGTAAAATGGGAATGCATTGCAGACAAGCCTCCATTAGGAATTTATTTAGATGTTTCTGATAGCTCTGTTTATTCCCCCAATTCTGTAAGGCTAGAAATAGGATGGAGAGCGGGTTGCAGTGGTCCATTCTGAAATAGATGATGGCCAATCCAATTCTGGTTGTGGACTTTCCATAATTTAATGACACTGGGAATGTGACAAAGCTGTTCCCGAAATTCTTTCACAGTTCCATAGGGTACCTCTTCCGGTCAATGTCCAGTGACCTCATTTTATCAGAACTATAGGTAGTCCTTTTGATCCCAAATTAAGAGATCCTGCTACCAACTGGCAAGCCTCACTCCAAACAGGGCTCGTTAGGCAAAAAAGGGAAACTACTAACCCAGCACTTGTTCTACCTATTGCTTGCAAAGAAGTATTCTCTCCTGTTTCACTTTATGGACTGCTTTAACTTGCCATACCATCTGTATTCCTTTCTATAGTGTCAGGACCACAAGTCAATTTTTCTGATAACTATTAATAGCCTCAACTTTCCATAAAGTTTCCCACTATCACGAAGATAGCTGGAAATTGATTTTTCTGAGCATCTGATCCCAAGAATGAAAGCTCTACATACCTGCATGAAAACAGATTTGAGTCTCACTTTTTATTTCCAAGAAGCCTTTAGGCCATGCAATTTTTAGGTTGAGAGAACCATGTGTAATGGGGTGTTCACCCCACAAAGGTGGAGAAATGGTTAATGTGGGTCCAAGAGGCCAATTAACCACCTACATGCACCTGGAGGGTGGGCCAGGCACAATTAAAGATGAGTCCCAACTGGGAGAGGAAGCGGGTGGTTTCTATAAAGGGAAGAAGCCCAGAGTAGAAGTGGGGCACAGGGAGAGAAGGAAAGGAACTATAATACAGTACAGCAATGGTGGCAGAGCACAAGCTGGAGTTTACCCTCTGATCCCAGTGGAGAGGGAAGCAGGGGTGAAGGAGTCTCTTTAAGTGGGCCTGAAAGAACGCCAATTAACAAGCAGAAGGGTTCGGCTGGTACACTGCAGTTGAGGATCCAGACTAAGGAGGTAACCCCTGAAAGCCAGTGTTCTGTTCTGCTTCTTGCCCAGTTCAGGCAACCACTCCAAACCTTCTTTTCCTGCCAGGGGTGGCAGGAAACCACTCCAAACCACTCCAAACCACTCCAAACCTTCTTTTCCTGCCAGGGGTGGCAGGAAACCACTCCAAACCACTCCAAACCTTCTTTTCCTGCCAGGGGTGGCAACCAGTTCAGGCAACCACTCCAAACCTTCTTTTCCTGCCAGGGGTGGAGTGGGGTGAGACCACCTTGACTTGGCTGTCAGGGAAACTGCTTTCTGTTTACAGAGCTCCCCAATGAGACTCTTGAGGAAGGAGGAGACACAGACCCTTCCTTTTGCCTCTGGCTTTTCGTGGACAAGCTTTCTTCCTGAAGCCTCCAGGGGCATCAGAAGCTACAAATGCCTCAGAAGGGGAAGGAAAGCTGAGGGGACAATCTCTGCAAAGAAAGAAAAAAAATCAAATGCATCCCTAGGACATTGCTGCAAATAAGACACATTATTGTGCCATATTGTTAGTCTAAAAATCTAAAATAAAGCTTAGATTTCTTCTCAGAAAAGTGCTGCAGCAGGAAGGTCTGGCTGAGCTGTCAGCTGTTGTGGAGGCAGAAAAAAAATGGAGGGAACCTTCAGGAGGTGGGGCATTCCCATGCTACACGTGTCTAGGGTTTGGATTTGCCCCTAAGCTGCAAGCAGGCTGAAGTACCCAGAGTAATGGATCTCTAGACATTAGCACGAAGAAGAACTGAAGTTAAATTGCAAGAGCAGTTGTATCTCACAGCCTTAACTTTAAAAAAGTTAAAGAAATTAACGTCTAGAATTAGATGGAGTGTAGGATGTAAATTAAAAGGGAAGAGGAGAGAAATAAAAATATGTCACTGGAAGCCTGGTGTACATATCTCTCACAGTACTTGAAGTGGTCTGAAAAAGGTGCATGTGGGGGTCTATCATCACCACCATCACACGTGCCCATCCATCTGCTCAGCAATTAATTCTGTTCCTCAATCCCCAAACTGATCTTGTCCCCACCAGCCCCTCCTCAGTTCTGTTCCCAATTTGTTCCCCACATCAGCTCTACCCCCCAGCAGCTCCTGGGGCTCTTTACCATCTTTCCCAGGCCTAGAGAAGTAGCTGCAGTTTGGGGTCCACCTCCCCATTCCCAGGCTCTGTGTTGCAGGGAGCAGGGGAGGGAACACACAAGAGCTATCCCATTGCTCATAGGACAGCAGGAAGGAGGGAGCAGAGCCACCTTGAGCTGCTGGGTTCTTTCTGTTCCCTCCTCCTCCCTACCTTCCAGTGAGAATGGTGTCAGTTGCTGAGGGGAGGACACAGAGTTCTGACAGTTTCCTGCAGCAGCCATTATCAACTGTGCTTTTCCAAGAGATAAGAAGCCAATCAGAGGAGATTTTGCCCTAGGCAATGGTAAAACTCTGTATTCCACAGCTACCCAATGAACTTTTTAGAAATTTAATTTCCTGGGTTTGCAGCCCATTGCACTTCAAGCACTTCCTATCTTCAAATCACCCAAATAGAGTAGGAAGAGAATATTTTGTTACCTTGAATGTCATCATTGAAAGTGCAGTATTTGTTACGATACTTATTCAGGAGGCGGAATGCATTGGCATTAGCAAAATCCTCAAACTGAATAAGGCAATTCATGCCATACCTAGAAATACAAAGGAAATGTAAATTTAAAAATAGGAAACAATCCAATATTGCACACATAAAATTACTAGCCCTTGAAATCTGATTTTGGATAAGAGTATAATAAAAACTATATATAAAGTAATGAGCTTCTGTCTTATATTGTATTATTGTACTCATACACTTTACTTGGAAGGAAGATTTTGGATTACTCACACACCTTACTGGATTCTAAATTAACTAATTGTACAGGAAAAAAGGCCTAGGCTGCAGAGATCTCTACAGAAACCTTTATGGAATGTAGTACCAGTAGTCAAGTAAAGCGAAAAAAAAATAGGACTCAGAAGGAAGGGGATGGAAAATAACACTGGATATATTCTAATGCTATTATGCAAATCAGTAGGATGCCCGTAGAATATTCTCAGTTTTGGTCATCCTGTCTCAAAGAGAAATGAGTAGATATTGAGGGAATTCAGACACAGGTGACAAAATGATTAGAAACATAAAAAAAATAACTACAGAGGCATTGGCCATGGTTCAATAGTTAAAGCTGAGTTAAATTTTATACTTAAAGCAGGGATTTAACCTCTTTGGTATGCATGAAAAAGCACCATATCTTATCCAAAGTTTCAGTATCTATTGTTTGAGTCTACAATGAATTTACAGTAAATTAACAAGTAAATAGTTAATTAGTTCATGTTAAAATTAATTAAAAATGCTTCATTCCAGGAATTTAACATGTTTCAGTCTTTTCTTTCTCGTGATTGATCTTAAGAATGGAATGACACAGAATCTTCAAGAGTACCATATAGTTAAAATTAATTGAAATCTTCTGCATAGGTTACATTTGGAGAAATTAGGATGTAATTAAACTAAATTATTAATGATTGCTGTATTTACTTGATATGATTCTATAGGGCAGTTCAACAGCTCAAGTAATTCTAAAATAGGGCCAGTGTAACATCAGAGGTAATTTGACCAATTACGATGCGAATTCTATAGCTGTGATAAATCTTCAAACCATTAGAAATACTGCATGGTAGCATTCTCTTTGCATTTCTTGTTTAGTGATCATGTATGATATTTTTAATAATTTTTTAAAACCAAGGAAATTCCCAGAAAAAACCAAACCAAACCAAGAGCAAAATAAAACAAACATCCATTCCCCCCCGCATTAAGATGCAATTAAGGCTGAGAGTACAATCAATAATTTAAGTGTAAACAAAAACACTGGGATAGGGATAGGGATAGGGATAGGGAAACACCAAGAGCTACAAAGGTAGGAATGTCAGACTTAAGGCTAAACACTAACCTCGCTCCCCGCCATTTTAAAGGTATGGAAATACACAGCTAAGACACTTCAACAACCTTAACTCTACCTGTAACAAGAGGGGAAACATACATACAAAATCTGTCTTTAAAATCAGTTTAATCTAATTTGCGATTACACACGCTCTAATGCCTTAATCATAAAAATATGATTATTGAATGGTATCAGTACCATGCCACTATCTACACTGAACAGCAGCAAGGCAAAATCTCAGATCCCTTGTTCAAAAGCACATACCCCAACTGCCTGAGCTAAAGGAGAATCCATACAGAAGAGGTAACTGGTACACATACACACTAGCCTGTTCATTACAATATTTAACTCTAGTCCTAGGTGTATGTTAATGCAATTTTCCTTCAAAACTCAGGTGTATTAGGCAACCTAAATTGAGCAAAACTGTAAGATAAAAAACAAAAGCAAAAAATTGTTGTGACCATATTTATCTCTATGGAAAACATCCATTTAAAGCCATATTACAATTAGCCAGAGCAGAAAGGACTCCACTGAGGATAGTCCCTGCTGAACGTACATCTCCAGATTTTATGGGAAATGCTGGAGCTATTTGGAACGTTAATTAGAGGCCAATGCTTAAAAGGCAAATCTATTGGTCACTAATTCGGTACAGTAAATCATGACTGAATCCAAACTACCACTTCACTATCACCAAGATGGCCTAGTGATTGGATGAGATCAGCCGTTGGATGAAGAATAGCAGGCTGATGCTGAACCAGAAAGTCAGAGGTAATGCTGGTGAACAGAGGAAAGTACTTTGAAGACTTGTAGCCATGGTGCAGTGTCCATTTGTTGAAGATACACAACCACAACTGGTCAATTCAGTCAGTAGTTCAGTAGTACTCTTGGATTTCTTGCTGAGGCTGAACTCTCACATAACAAATCTGCAAACAACACTTTATACCATCTCTGCTTGGCTCGGAAATGCCACCCCATCCTGGCAGATGAAGACCTGGCTTCAGTTATTCATGACTTTATCATCTCTCTGCTGGATTACAGCAATGTAATATACCTCGGCTTGAAGGCTTCAGCACCTAGGAAACTCCAACTAGTTCAGAACTGTCCTCAGCAACAAAGGCTACTGCAAACACACCAAAACTGTCCTCTGCTCTCTACAATGGCTTCCCATAGAATCAAGTTCAAAGTCTCGGTCCTTATCTTCAGTGCGCTGCATGGCCTGGGCCCAGGATAGCTAAAGATTGTCTAAAGCTTTTGGATGAAGACCATGGTTGACAACTGTGTTCCCCTGGCAAAATGAAACTCTCTAGAATAAGAGTAAAGCTTTCTGTAGAGGGCCACGTCTACACTACGGGGTAATATCGAATTAGCTAAAATCGGTTTTATAAAACTGATATTATAAATTCGATTTTATGCGGCCACACTAGGCACAGTAATTCGGCGTTGTGCGTCCATGGTCCGAGGCTAACGTCGATCTGAAGCGATTGCATTGTGGGTGCTCTTCCTAGCTATCCCATAGTTCCCGCAGTCTCCCCCGCCCCTTGGATTCTGGGTTGAATCAATTGTCGTGGGTCGTTCTGGGTAAATGTCGTCAGTCCATTCCTCTCGGGAAAACATCAGCTGACAATCCTTTGCACCATTTTCCCGATTGCCTGGCAGACGCCATAGCACGGCAACCATGGAGCCCGTTCAGCTTTTTTTTTTTTCCGGCACCGTATTGTACTGGAGCCGCGGACAGAGAGCGATACTCCAGCGCTACACAGCACATTCACTTGCTTTTGCATGATAGCAGAGATGGTTACCAGTCGTTCTGTACCGTCTACTGCCGGAGTAAACTGGCAATGAAATGACGGTTCTCTTCTCCCCTCTGTACTGTCCGCTGCTATCATGAGTGCCCCTGGCTGAAATCGGCCAGGGGTGCAACGCAAAAGCAAATTGGGATTGAATCCCCGAGTCAATTCTCCCTTATGGTTCTAAAAATAGAGTCAGTCCTGCCTAGAAAAGGGCAAGTGTATTAGAGAACCAGTGTATCAGAAGAGCACAGCTGCTCCATGTCAGTATTCACAAGGGTGCCCCTGCAACAACCCCAATCCGTGCTTCCCTTCTCCCCCAACCTTCCTGGGCTACGGCCAATGTCCTGCACAATTTGTGTTCATGAAGTAATAAAGAAGCAGGAAATAAGAAACACTGATTAGTGACATAAAAATAGGGAGGCAGCCTCCGCACGACGACGATAGTCCAGGCAGGACATTAAGCTGGTGGGGAGAGGAGACAGCATGCTGCTGCTATGACAGTCCAGCATAACAGAATCTTTTCTTTACACAGGAAAGGGAGGGGGCTGATTGAAGCTCCAGCCCCCGTTCTATGATTGAAGACGGTTACTAGCCTTCTGTCCTATTACTGGGAGTGACAGGAATCATTCCGTGTTCTTACCCAGGCGCCCCCATTATTCAGTAAAAAGCATTGGAGCACTCAGGGGTTCATGAGGACAGTACCAGTCTATTGCACTGTCTACCACTTGGGAGGGGAGAGAAGCGGAGACTGCTCTTCACTGCTGCAGCATCCAGATCTACCAGCAGCATTCACGTACACATAGGTACATGAAAGAAGGTCAAGACATGATTTCTTTCCCTTTCTATTCACGTGGGGCGGGGGGAAAGAAACTGAGGCACTATTCCCCGAACCATGCAGACACTGTGTTTGACCTACAGAATTGGGAGCTCAAGCCAAGAATGCAAATACTTTTCAGAAGCTGCTGTGATTGGATAGCTGGAGTCCTCAGTACGTTCCCTCCCTCCCTCCATGAACGTCCATTTATTCTTTGGCTTCCGTTACATTGTCATGCAGCGCAGTGTAGCCTGGAGAATTTTGGATTTGGACTGCATTCGCCACCCGATGCTGAATCAGAAGTCCACGCTGGCAAACAGGAAATGTGAATTCAAACGTTCGCGGCTTTTCCTGTGTACCTGCCCGCTGCATCGAGTCAGATTGCATGTCCAGAGCGGTCAGTGGTGGCACTGCTGGGATACCGCCCGGGCCAGATAACGCCTCGATTTCCGTTCCACACTAACCGTTAATCCGATATTTAATATCGGAATTTGCGCGACTCCTCTCGTCGGGGAGGAGTACAGAAATCGATTTAAAGAGCCCTTTATATCGATATAAAGGGCGTTGTAGTGTGGACGGGTACAGCGTTAAATCGATTTAACGCTCTTTAAATTGATTTAAACACGTAGTGTAGACCAGGCCGAGGAGACAGAATTGTTTTGGGGGGTGGTCAAACTGTACGAAGAATTCGCCAGAAATGAAGGACCATCACAAACCTCACCATCTTCTGCTCCAAATGCAAGATGTATTTATTTAACCTTGCCTTTTCTTACATAAATACGCAGCAACAGGTATATTTATATATTTTTTTAAAATCACACCCTATCAAAACAAGATATTCTACACTGTACATGGTTCTTTGTCTAGAGATATGATGAGAACACAAACATGTGATATATGCATAGTCACACTGATTAATGCACTACTGGAAGGCATTTAGATACTCCATGATGAGCACAGTACAAAAATGTATATACACTGCTACCTTAATATAACGTCACCCAATATAACACAAATTTGGATATCACGCGGTAAAGCAGTGCTCTGGGCGGGCCAGAGCTGCGCACTCCGATGGATCAAAGCAAGTTCAGTATAACACGATTTCACCTATATCGCAGTAAGATTTTTCCCAAGGACAGCGTTATATTGAGGTAGAGGTGTACATAATAGAATAGAGTCCTCTTCAATGGAAGAACCATGGCAAGGCATTCAGTATATCTATAGAACCTCAAAAATAAAGTTTTCACTGTAGAGTGGTTTCTGATTGATTGAGTGTTAATTTTTTCAACATTTTTTTTGCATTGTCAGTGAATTATGGTCACCCAGAAATCTGACTGGTACAGACTCCATTTATTCTAACATGTGATATAATCAGTGAAGAGACTTTAGATGCAATATATTTTATACCAGGAAGATCAGACTAAGACTTTAGTTAGAATAATTTACCATTATCACTGACATCAAAATATTTTTTATATGTTAAACATCCATGTTAATATTTTTCTCTACTCATACGTTTGTTTTAAAATAGTCATGCAACAATGGTTCTGTAGTTAAGGGATTGGCTCGATCCTAAACTTTGCTCTGCCACTAACATGTTGTGTAACCTTTGTAAGCTACTGCATCCTCACTCATAAAACAGAGATTAAATCCATTAATGTTAATGACGTGCTGGAACAATATGGAGATGTAGGCCATTGACTATCCTACAATCAAATGATAACTAAGTATTTTATTAAAATAAGAGATGGGCCAAAGCTGTATGACTCATCCAGATCCAAAACTTTGCCAAATGTCAGTGTTACTCAGACCCAGGCTTTTGGCTCAGGCCCTTATAAAGTTGTGTGATAGCCATGAAACTTAGTGTATGTCTACACTATGAAATTACTCCGATCTTACAGAATTCGATTTTTGGCAACAGATTGTATAAAGTCGGGTGCATGCATCCACATTAATTCGGCGGTGTGCGTCCATAGTGCCGAGGCTAGCATCGACATCCGGAGCGTTGCACTGTGGGTAGCTATCCCATAGTTCGCGCAGTCTTCCCCGCCCATTGGAATTCTGGGGTTGAGATCCCAATGCCTGATGGGGCAAAAAACATTGTCGCAGGTAGTTCTGGGTACATGTCATCAGGCCCCCCTCTCCCTTCCTCCCTACGTGAAACCAATGGCAGACAATCGCTTCACGCCTTTTTTCCTGGGTTACCTGTGCAGACACCATACCGTGGCAAGCATGGAGCCCGCTCAGCTGACCGTCACCATATGTCTCCTGGGTGCTGCCAGATGTGGGACTGCATTGCTACACAGCAGCAGCTCATTGCCTTTTGGCAGCAGATTGTGCATTATGATTGGTAGCCATTATCATCGTACTCCTGGGTGCTGTATTAGCCAACTTCAGTGAGGTCAGTCAGGGGTGCCTGGGCAGACATGGAAGTGACTCAGCCAGGTCATTCCCATCTTCTGCTGAACACCCAAGAGATGACGATGGCTAGCAGTCATACTGCACCATCTCCTGGTGAGCACCCAGGAGATGACAATGGCTAGCAGTCGTAAAGCAGCATCTTCTGCCAAGCACCCAGGAGATGATGATGGCTAGCAGTCGTACTTCACCATCTGCTGCCAGCTTAAGATGTAAAAGATAGATGGAGTGGATTAAAACAAGAAATAGACCAGATTTGTTTTGTATTCATTTGCATTCATTTGCTCCCCCTCCCTTCCTCCTTCCGTGAAATCAACAGCCTGCTAAACCCAGGGTTTTGAGTTCAATCCTTGATGGGGCCATTCTGTGTAACAGTTGTTTGTGTTTCTACTTGATGCAAAGTCACCCCCTTTGTTGATTTTAATTCCCTGTAAGCCATGTCATTAGTCACCCCTCTCCACAGCAATGGCAATCGTTTTGTTGCCTTTTTTCAGTGCAGATGCCATACCACGGCAAGCATGGAGCCCGCTCAGCTCAACACAGCAGTCATGAACATTGTAAACACCTCGCACATTATCATGAAGTTTATGCAGAACTAGAACCTGAAAAACCAGGTGAGGAGGTGATGGCAGAGCAGTGATGAGAGTGATGAGGACATGGATACAGAATTCTCTCAAAGCGCGGGCCCCGGTGCTTAGGAGATCATAGTGTTAATGGGGGCAGGTTCATGCCGTGGAATGCCAATTCTGGGCCCAGGAAACAAGCAAAGACTGGTGGGACTGCATAGTGGGCAGTAGTGACGATTCCCAGTGCTGCAAAACTTGGCGTTGATAAGGCACTTTCATGGGACTTTGTGACTTGCTGTTCCCCTCGCCTGAAGCGCTGGAATACCAAGAGGAGGAGCACCCTCACAGTTGAGAAGTGAAGGGAAAGCCCTGTGACGTTGCAAGCAGACAGCTATCGGTTAAGTCGGGAACAATAGAGTGGGCAATCTACTTGTGGGGCTCTGTGATGCATAAGCCAAAGACATCCTGAGCTCTGCTACCAAAGTAGTGACTCTAGGAATGTGCGGTCATTTCGCAGGGTCTAACTGCTGGGAGGCGATAGATGAACCCATATTCCCTATCTTGCACTGGAACCACCAGGAGCCAGTACATAAACACAAGTACTTTCAATGATGTGCACGCTGGTGGATCCAAGGGACATTTCTACCACATCAATGTGGATCGTGGGAAGGTAATACACGCACATATTCAGAAACACACTTATCTGTTTGAACGTCTGCAGCAGGATTAGTTTCAAGCAAGAAAATACTGTGGTATGTTAATGCCTATACTTATTCTTTGGCCAGCTATCCCCTTAATGTCATGTCCATGAAGCCATACCATAGAGCCTCTGACAGTAATCAGGACTGTTCAATCTAAGGCGAGCAGGCTGAATGTGGTAGAATGTGTTGGAGTTTAAAAGTTGCTGGTGACGTTAGTGACCCTCAGACTCATTGAAACAATAATTCCCATGTGTTTTGCTGCTTTGCTGTGTTCCTCGCACAATCATCTGAGAGAGTAACAGAAGGGGAGATTTTATTGGCATGGTGGGAGCTAGAAAATTGTCTGGCCGCTTAATAAGCTGCAGCAGACACCAGTTGATTAGAAGAGCACACAGGAGCGCTGTGCATCAGAAACTTTGAAAACAGTTTCATGATGGCCAGGCTATGGTGTGCAGTTGTTGTTTCTCTTGAGAAACCGCCCCTTGTTCACTCATAGCCTGTATAGCCACACTCTCCCCGCTCATCAAAAGCTTCTTGCAAGGAAATAAGTCACTATGTTAAACTTGTATTCTTATTAATTGATTAAAAATAGGAGAGCGACAAGCGAACGCCCAGTGGGGTGTGGGAGGTAGGGATGAAAAGCCATTAAAATTGAACGCAGCCTTCTTTGCTTGAGCTTCCATGGGGTGAAGTTGGTTTGGCTCACGGACCTCCCCCGCCACGTTCTTTGGGCGTCTGGTTGAGGAACTATGGGACTTGGTGGAGGGGGAGGACAGTTAAATGGGCTGTCAGCAATCTGCATTTTTGAAGCCCAACAAATGCTGGAGCAGTCCTATTTGTCACGAGTAGCCCCAGCAAATGCACTGCTCTCTGATTTCATGCTGCCACCTCACTGATGCCTCGTTCCACAGTTCGTCCGCTGTCTCAACTCCTGGCCAGCTTCTGTAAACTGTGATACTGGTCCTTCACTCATTCACAGATGCTCTTTCATTGGGGTCAACGCATGATCTCAGAGAATTCAATCAGTTGTGGTTTTCGCCCCTGATCTGAGAAGGCCTCGAGAGAGTGGGCTTGAAAAATCTAATCTGAGCTGCGGAGAAAAAAGGGAAGAGAAGTATTTAAAGAAAGTTAAACAAATTTACAGAACAATGGCTATAAGCTCTACAGGACAACCTATTCATTCACATTGATTTCAAGTACAAGTACATTTTGACTTTTATAGATGCCACGAGCTTGGTTTATAGAGATCAGAAGCAGGGCTGGCCGACAAGAATTCGGTGCCAGGCAGCATGGCAAGGCCCAATGTTTTCGATTCTGAACTTCATAAAAAGGAGCATCCCTTCCCTACAACAAGCAAGCCTTGAGTGCTGCGTTTTCATGTTAATGTCAGCAGTAGAAACCAAAGTGCCGCCCCCCCCATTCTCATGTTGAAACTTTACCCCTCCCGACCTTTGTATGTACGCGTGGCTTATTCGATTCCAAGAAAACTTAGCGCACAAATGCTTTAGAGTACCCTCCAGAAGAACTCAGGACGATTCTAAGAGTGTAGTGTCATACCTCCCAGAACCATAACCATAACTTTTCCAGTAGCTGTACTGGCCACGAATGCATCACAAGTCCTTAGGGCAAATTAAGCATTAAAAAAATGCTTGCTTTTAAACCATGTATTATATATACAAAAGGTACACTCACCAGAGGTCCCTTCTACGACTTCATGGTCCAGGATACCGCTTTGGGAGGGTATTTCAGTCAGGGTGAGAAAAAAGATCCTGGCCGTTGGAGAGAACTGTGTGCTGTGTGCTCTCCTCAAGGTCATCATCATCCTCCTCCTCATCTTCCCCGTCCACAAAATCCTCAGGCATGGCTGAGAGTACCCCCTCCTCGGAATCCATGGTCAGGGGTGTGGTAGCGGCGGCAGGCCACCCTAGAATTGCATGCAGCTCAGCGTAGAAGCGGCATGTCTGCGGCTCTGCCCCGGAGAATCCATTTGATTCTTTGGTTTTCTGGTACGCATGTCTGAGCTCCTTAACTTTCACACAGCACTGTACTGAGTCCTTGTTGTGGCCTCTCTCCATCATGCCCTTGGAGATGTTTTCAAATGTTTCGGCATTTTGTCTTTTGGAACGTAGTTCTGATAGCACAGAATCATCTCCCCACACAGCAATCAGATCCAGTACCTCCCACATGGTCCATGCTGGAGCTCTTTTTTGATTCTCAGACTGCATGGTTACCTCTGCTGATGAGCTCTGCATGGTTACCTGTACTGATGAGTTTGACTGGCCAAACAGGAAATGAGATTCAAAAGTTCGCGGGGCTTTTCCTGTCTACCTGGCCAGTGCATCTGAGTTCAGATTGCTGTCCAGGGCGGTCACAATGGTGCACTGTCAGATAGTTCCCAGAGGCCAATACCATCAAATTGCATCCATACTAACCCTGATTCAAACCAGTGATATCGATTTCAGTGCTACTCCCCTCGTCAGGAAGGAGTACAGAAATCAATTTTTAAAGAGCTCTTTATGTCGAAGTAAACGGCTTTGTTGTGTGAACAGGTACAGAGTTAATTCGATTTAATGCTGCTAAATTTGACATAAGCTCATAGTGTAGACCAGGTCTTAGATATACATACAAACGTCCCCAAAGGTGGAGGTGCTCAGAGTCAGGATTTAGGTTTGAATTAAAAATTTGAAAAAAATCAAATATATTGTAAATTTTGGCAAGTCCTTTGGCAAGCCTTTAGCGATTTATTCAATGTTTGAAATTCCATGAGAGTCTGGAATAAAAAAAAAAAACTAATGAATTGCTCAGAGTTTCTCTTTTTATGATGCTGTACTGGCTCACTAGCTACCTGATCTGCCCCTTCTGAAGTCAAAAATAAAACCCAGGGAGGCTGAAAATGTAATCTTAGCTGTTTTAGTTATTCAACTGTTTTTTCCAGTGTTACAATTCAGTGCTCCCATTGTGACTGTTCTATGGTCTATCAAAGAGCAATCTCAAGTTACTTTTCATTTTATGCTCATTTAAAAAAGATGAACCTAGATTTGAGACAGATGATCTAACTGAGATTCTCTCTCTTTTTAAAATCTTCAGGTCTTGTTTAGAGACTTGGCACTGTGACACTCCTTTTTTGAATACTGAACATACTGATTGGTCAAGTGGCTGCATAGACTGTATCAGAAATAAAAACACTGAATCAACAGAAATCCTGTCTTCCCTCTGGAAACGATAAATGACAGTATTCTTCATAACACTTTTTCAGCTTGTAAAGCTTTGTATTGTACATTGGCCTCTTAAAATACTGAGAGATCCCAAGTAAGTGAGCCCATATTCTTATAAGCTTATATTCTTATTAGCTATTGAAGTATAACATGATGGGCATTTAATTAAATGATTTCTATCTTAAACATGGGCAGGAGTCCTGTTATGAAAAGATATTTACAAAATACATCATATAGCAAATCTTTCTATCTAGTTTAAACAATTAGGATCTGTGCTTGCTATGCGTATGTTCTGTTGTTTCCTGAAAAGCACACTCTTTGAGCAATTAAAAATGATTGATAATAGAATAATAGCAATTCTTCCTTTTCTTTGCTAGTCAATAATTTTACTTTGAATGCTTGGAGTGTTAGAAAAGCTCAGCTTTGAGGTTTTCACTCCATGAATACATGATATAACACTGATTCAAAAAAAGTCAAAGTTTTGTAAGAGTTCTATACGAGTTGTTTAGAGAAAATATAAATATTTGGCTGCACTTCAGTAGTGTGTGGGTTAAAATGAAATGTCAGAATGAAAGGTGCAATATTATAAACATGATTCTTAATAATTACTATTATTAATAGGATTTCATTTCCCAAAAAGCTTGAACTGAATTTCTAAATTTGTGCATGAAATATTTTTGTGGGCTAAAGTTCAGATTTATGCCT
Organism: Chelonoidis abingdonii; assembly: GCF_003597395.2. Taxonomy (NCBI): domain Eukaryota; kingdom Metazoa; phylum Chordata; order Testudines; family Testudinidae; genus Chelonoidis; species Chelonoidis abingdonii. The sequence continues at coordinate 67,376,994 of NC_133771.1, forward strand.
ACAAATGGAAACTGCATGTGAGAAGTAGGTATTTAGAGGTTTCCATTTACTTTCACAAATCACTCTCTGCACTTACTATACAAATATCAAGGCAGTATTTTGAAATTTGGTCTACAGTAGTTAGAGTTTTTGTTTAAATAAGTTTACTATATGAATAGAATAAGCACAGTGCAAATGTTCACTGCCAAGATATAACTCCTCCATCCCCAAATAAGGATGGGAAATGGAAACACTACAGTCCATTAGCTGTGCGTGTGTGTGTGTGTGGGGGGGAATAAGGGGCTTTTTAGTGATAATTTTAAATGAAATACTTTGTACTAATGTTTCAATTTTATTTACATTTTTGGGTCTAACAGAATGTTACTTAATTCTTCTACAATAAGGCCTCAATTGAACAAGGTACTTAAGTATGTGAGAATTCCCACTGAAAACAATAGCACTGATCATGCACATAAAGTGCCTATGTTCCTTGTTGAATTAAGGCCCAAGTGATTTATAGCAACTTATATTCCTTTCTGAAAAGGATTTTTATAATACATTTTGCCACAATGTATTAAAAATGTCACATGTGTTTAGCAGTTCAGAACAAGAAATCCTAATTTAATTTGGTTATACTTGTGTTGGTTTCAAACTCTTCTCTTTAAATATAAATGATGCAATTGGATAGTGCAATTAGTCTGAAGCCTGGGGCAGCACATCTGCTCTTTTGAGCAGCTACTTATGGTATAATGAACAGATGAAAACATCTGAACTCCCACAGCTGGTAGCTCTCACCCTGACTGTTAAAATCCAACACATAATGATTTGTTGGAAGCATCAAACAGAAATTTTATGAAGAAAATTCTTCAGGTATTACACAAATTATGGAGTATATTTAATATTTGATGCTCTTAGGAAACACTTCATCTTAAATAACAGAACTTTGTGGTGGATTTTTTTTTTTTACTGTATCAAAATGTCAAGACATCCTATTTATTTGCAACACAAATTACGTTTTGAAATAAAAAGAGTGTTGTCTAACGGTAAGGCCAGATAAATGCAAAAAGTAAACCTCAGTTCTATTTCCATCACTGTCTTAGCCTCTATTTCTGTAATACTGTCTGACAAAAAATTCACTGCAACCTCTACGTATTCAATTTCCCCATGTGTAAAATAGGAATGATAAAATGTAATCACTTTTGTAGTATGTGCTAAAATCCCCTGATATAAACATGAAGTATAGTACTTATTTGATACAACATACCATTCACAGTTCTCGTTTTACTCAAGTTAGAGATTTGAGTAAGAATCAAATGGTCTGTATCAATAATGGGATTTGTTGAAAATTAAGTTTTAAGTGGAGCAGGTTTGCTTTTCAGAATTTCAGTGCCAGAAGTACTTGCATTAACTTAATATATTTTTGAACTAATTTAGACAATTCATACCATAGTTATGAGAAAAGAGCTATATTGGACAAAATAATCACATTAGACAAGCACAAAATATAGGGATAAACAACCAAGACTACTTAGAAAAAAATAACTAGAGGTAGTTTGGCTACCCATTATATATATATTTTACTAGGGTCTTTTCTCTCCTTAGAAAAGACAAGGACAATTTATTTTGCAAGTTCATTTGTCTCTCTTACCTTGGAATTTTGTGATTTCATCAGTTCTATGATGGGCCTCACTTAGGCCCTGATCCTATGCGGTGCTGAGCACTTTCAACTTACACCGAGTCTAACACGCTACCCAACACAAGCTTCCCCATCTGAGCTGCTGCCTGTGCTACTCCTGGCTACACTGCTATCGTGAGCTAGTAGGTATGCCAACTTTCTAATTGCAGAAAACCAAACATCCTTGCCCCTCCCCTCCCCCAATGCTCTGCTCTTGCCCACCCTTTCTCTGAGGCCCCACTCTCTCTCTCCGTTGTTTGCTCTCCCCCACCCTGGCTCACTTGTTTATTTTCACTGCGTTGGGGCAGGGGGTTGGGGTGAGGGAGTGGGTGAGGGCTCTGGGGTGAGGCTGGGGATGAGGGGTTTGGAGTGCAGGAGGGGTTTCTGGGCTGGGGGATTCGGAGTGTGGGAGGGGGTTCTGGGCTGGGGTTGTAGGCTCTGGCTGGGGGTGCAAGCTCTGAGGTGGGGCCATCGATGAGGGGTTTGGTGTCCAGGAAGTGGCTCCAGCCTGGGAGCAAGGGATTTGGAGTGCAGGGGTGGGGGCTCCAATCTGGGGCAGAGGATTGGGGCAGGGGCGGGGCTGAGGGATACCTGAGGCGGCTCCTAGGAAACGGCGGCATGTCCCTCTTGTTCCTAGGCAGAGAGGCCAGGGGCTTCCATGTGCTGTCCCTGCCTGCAGGCATCACCCCCGCAGCTCCCATTGGCCTCAGTTCCCAGCCAATCGGAGCCGCAGACCTGGCGCTTGGGCAGCACATGGAGCCCCGATGGCCACCCCGAAGCCGGAGGGACATGCCGGCTGCTTCCCAGGAGCCACACAGACCTGGGCAGGGAGCCAGTCTTAACTCCACTGAGCCACCAACTGGACTTTTAACGGCCCGGTCAGCACCGCCGCCAGGGTCCCTTTTCGACCAGGTATTCCGGCAACCCTATTGAGAAGAGCTAGCACATGTCTGTCTATCCTAGCTAGGATGCATGCTCCCAGCTGTATTGTAGACATACCCACCAAGTCAAAGTCAAATTAAATGGAAAGTGCCCAGTACTTTGCAGGATTGGACCCTAAGAGTAGACTGTTGCACTGGTAAGTATTTCCATAGCAGTTCTCCAGTGACCTTTGCTAAATGTTAATGATCACTTCAATCGAATATGAAAATTCAGTCCTGCAGAATAAAGTGACTACTCATTGCTGTAGAAATACTTCCCTTCAAGAAAGATTTACTTTAATGGAGAATTGTTAAATCAGACAAAATCTTGAGGCTGCAGGAAGAAGGGGGGAAGAACGCTGTATTTAAGACTATCCTTTTCAAGAAAGAAAATTCCAATGGTCACATGATAGCTTACTAGCTTCTTGCAAAATTCCCCCATACCTTCTGAACAGACTTTGTTATTAAAATAATTATAATATTATCCGACGTATTATTTAGGATGATTCCAAAGTGCTTTATAAATTATATACTGTGCATAAAGGAATCAATCCACCCACCTCCTGGGATGAAACATAGCAGCTGTTTAATAAGACAAGTTTAGGATGGGGAATAATAACTACTTTATCCAAATGCATTTGCAGGTAGAATTTTAGGTAGACAGAATGCAATTAAGTAAACTGAAATTTCATCAGGATGTCTGGGCTAACTCTGTGAATTCTTATTCTTGTGATGAGTGTCATGATGACTATCCAACCCTAATATTCTATGATGTCATTAACAAGTGATTATACGGATTTACATTTTATGTCTCGTTCAAAAGACAAATGTGACTGATTCTCCTGCCTTCCACCTTACATAATCATTTACAGCTGTGGAAAACACTATCATATGAGATTTCACCACTCATTAGCATCAGTGGTAGCATTTTGTATCCGCTTCACACTTTGGATAGTCATTTACACCTTTGCAATGTGTAAAGCAGTGGAGAATCAGACCCAACATCTCCAACACCATTGTATCTCTTACCATTACATTGGTGTTCAGCCTTGAGTCATGAGAGTGCCATCTGCTGAATCATCTAAACCACTTCCTCCAGAAGCAAGAGGGCTTGTCCACACAGTAAGCTAAGTCATGAATTTAAAGCTCCCTAGCTTCTCCCCACTAACTCCTTGTGTGGGCACACCTTCTGCACACTAAGGACTCGTCTACATTACTCGCTGGATCGACGGGCAGCAGTCTATCCAGCAGGGGTCGACCGCCGAGAGCTCTCCCGTCAACTCCGGTACTCCACCAGAGCAAGAGGCGCTGGGGAGTCAACGGGGAAGCGTCAGCTGTCGACTTACCACAGTGAAGACACCGCGATAAGTAGATCTAAGTACGTTGACTTCAGCTACATTATTCACTTAGCTGAAGTTGCGTACCTTAGCTCGATCCCCGCCCCCCCAGTCTAAACCAGGCGTAAGAGTGCCCTCAAACAATTTAGCTAAGCAAACTTCCAAAGTACATTAAGCAAATGCACACAAAGACACTATTAAGTCTGGCCTACACTACAAAGTTAGGTCTATGTAAACTGCCATGCATCAACTTAGTTGTACATGGGCCTACAGTTAAAGTTTTCTCCACTGATGTAAATGCCCCATTATGATGGCATAGTAAAACCACCTCCCCAAGTGGAGCTGACCCACGGCTGAGGCACATAGGTCTGCACAATGCGACTTTAGACACTGCTTTACCTATGTTGGCCCTAACAGTCCTCCAGCTGCTATCCCACAATGACCGACACTGACGGCTTCAGTCACAATTATTAACTCCACTGCCCAGGGATCACAGACTGGAAGACCCCCTTTTAAAACCTCGCAAATTTTTGAAATGCCTTTTCCTGATTGTACAGCTGAGTGAGCACACCTAGCCCCTCTCCACTGTTGTGTGCAACTGCCCAGCTGACCAAGCTGGCTATGTGCTCCAGACACGATCCTGCTTGGAGTAGACAGGAGATATAATTTCCTGGGCCTGTGGGAAGAAAAGGCTATGCAGGCACAGCTCTGGACCAGTTATAGAAACATTGACACCTATAAGCAGATTGTTCAGGGAATGCAGAACAGGTACAACCGGGACCAACAGCAGTGCCATTGAAAGTCAAGGAACTGTGGTAGACACAAGGTCAACAATCAATCATAATTGCAGACCTGCTGCTTTTACAAAGAGCTGCATGCTCTCCTTGGTGGAGATCTGACTATAACCTCACATGCCACTGTGGGTATGTCTGAGAAGCCTGAGTCATTGGCCCTGGCCTTGAACAGCAAGGAGGACGACGATGACAAGGAACTTGGCTGTGCCGCAAGCCACAACCTGTTTTTGGCTCCACTGCAGTGCAGCCAGTCCCTGCAGTCAAGCATGGGTGAACCCGAAGCAGCAGAAGGAACCATGTATGTATGTAAATAAATTACCCATTACTGTTGTGATTTCTCCAACTTATCAGGACTCAACTAGTTTTCATGAATTTACTCATACTAGAAGAAGTAGAGGAACAACTCCTCATTCCTATGTAGAGTTAGGCAGGGGGAAGGGGTGTATGGAGTAGTTTGTTTATGTATACAAGGATATCCCTTGAATCCCCCTGAGAGATCACAATGAAAATCCCATGTGTAGTAAGAGGAGGCCCTGAGATATAAACCTTGGTATCAGAGGCCTGGTTTGAGGCCTAAGGCCTGAACTAAGGTAATGGTCAAGACTTTGCTAACATAAAGTAAAGTTAAGCTGTGAGCTAGAGGCAGGCCCTGCTCACAGAAGCTGGGAAGGAAAGGGCTGATGCTGCAAAAAGAGACATACGTAAAAGGTACTGGACACCAGATATCAGAACATTCACATACTTGTACACTCCCCACAGATAACAAGGAACAGGCTGACCCATCCCAATGACAGGGCCAAAAGGGTAACATGATGGATAGAGTTGTTTTGTTCGAACCAACATGTACAAGGTGAGAGGAGGCACCTAGCTACGTAGAGGGGTTGCACCTCATACATCAGGAGTGATGCGTAACTTGTTTGTACCTGTGTATAAGAATGCATCCCTGGGGCGGATGTCTTTGTCCAGCCTAGGGGCAGTGGAAAGTCCCGCCACTGACTGAGCTGAGTCCATTGCCAGGGGGCACATATTCGCTAGTATGCACCTTGTAAAGTTAGAGGGACTAGACTGTGTTTCTCTTTGACAATAAACCTGGCCGAGTGCCTTCGTACCTTACTAGAGCTGTGGTCATTGGAGGTTCTCTCGGGATCTGCTGTGTCAGCTATCTGCGCAGAGCTGGGACAGCACACAGAGGGAACACGCACGCAGCCGATTGATATCAACATTGAACAGAGCAGAGCACTACACCGGTAGCATCTGACAACACCACGGAGATACACTGCAACCCTTTCCCAAAAGTTTCTAGGAATGGCAGCCTTACTTCTGCTTTCCCATGCCATTTGGTGATAACTTCAGCAGGTTCCATTTCCTTAAACAGGCTAGTGGTATATGGGCCTGAGCGACTTTGGGATGCCAGCAGCAGCTGTGCTCTCTCTGCCTGTGTTATCCTCAAGAGTGAGATATCAGCTAAAATTACCAACACATGGAAAAAGGTGCCAGAGCCAGTGCCCTATACTCATAGTTTCATGCAACCAAGCAATTCCTTCCTTGTTTCCCTCATCCTGGGAGGGTCATACTCACTATGGCTGGTTCTCTGAGTGGTGCCGCGTGCAAGCACTCTAAAGCAGAATGGCCAATAAGCTTGGGGTTTTGTTTAACATTGTAGGGGAGCAAGGGAAAGGGGGATTCCTGAATCTTAAGCTTGCTCTCTGTACATACTACTGACAACAGCATCTCACTGTGTTTTATCTGTAGCTGCAGCCATTTTGGTCTTGAGGTGCATACCCTCCACACCAGTGAAATGACTGACCCAGACAGATAAGGAGAAAAAAAAAAGGATGCAGGAAGACATCACTGCAAGTCAGTGATGCATCAGACCTTGAATAGAGGGCCTGCAGGGTGAATATTGAGACTATATGGAGAAGGAAAGAGCAGAGAGGAGAAAGGCCCAGAAGTCCCACCAAGAAAAGGAGAGGGAGATGCACCAGGATATAATGCAGCTTCTCCGTCAGCAAATACAGATGTGGCAGACTTTTATGGACTTTTAGGTTCAACAATACTGGCCTTGACTGCCACTGCAGTTGGTGGAGAACTGTAGCTTAGTGCCTCCCTACACTCCTTGCCCTTTCCCCCCGCATTCCTCAGGGCCTGCACGCCTACCTCTACCACTCCACACTGGGGGAAAACATGGACAATCACAGCTTCACATACATGGACCCGTGAGAGGCACAGTTGATGAATCTGTAGCTACAATGGACATTGATGTTCCTTTTCCTTGTTTGTTTATTAATGTTCTGAATTTGTTTGAAGTTTTAATGTATTTGCTATTATGTTCTTCAGATTGTTTTTTAGGTGCTGTTTTCATAACTGAATAAATCTCTTATTTTGAAAGTAATTCATCTTTATTAGCTTACAACACATGATGTATAATGCTGCTAGCAGTGAAAGTAATAGTCTTCTTGTACACTCTCACCCATAGGATCAATGGCAAACAGTTTACTGATCATAAATGTACAGCAAAGCCCACGACAATTACAATCAATGACAGATGTGCAGCACGCACCACACAATGGCAGCACCAGGTTGAGCAGAGTACAGCACAGCACATTACTGTGGCTCATGGTTAAAGTGTTCTTTTAAAGACTCCCTAAGATGTTCAGTTCATCACTGAGCTTGTCTGTATCTGGCTGTTCAAACTCAGCAGACTGTCCCTCCATCTCTGCCATGCAATCCCTCCTGCAAGTTCTCTTCCCTTTGCTTCACAAAAATTATGCATGACATAACAGTCATCTATAACCACTGGCATATTTTTCACACTGAGATCCAATCTGGTGAGCAAACAGCACCAGAGCCCTTTCAGTTTACCAAAAGCACATTCAACTCATTTTGCACCTGCTGAGCCTACAGTTGAATCTTTCTTTGGTGCTAGAGACTGGAGCCCTATCAACATCTTTCAAGGATCACTACCTCTGGTGCAAGCCACCCTTAGAGCTGGTATAGATGACTACAGGATGACCATCTCATAGCCACCCTACATGTTGGTACTCCCACCACCTGCCAGCAAAGGGCACATGGCCAGGGCTTCCCTTTGCCCAAAAAATCCCTGACTAATATCACACTGGGGCCATTGGCAGCCAGCATATATTAGAGAAATTCTAATGCAGGAGTAGGCAACCTATGGCACGTGTGCCAAAGCCAGCACACAAGCTGATTTTCAGTGGCACTCACACTGCCTGGGTCCTGGCCACCGGTCTGGGGGCCTGTGCATTTTAATTTAATTTTAAATGAAGCTTCTTAAACATTTTAAAAACCTTATTTACTTTACATAGAACAATAGTTTAGTTATATATTATAGACTTATAGAAAGAGACCTTCTAAAAAACATTAATATGTATTACTGGCACGTGAAACCTTAAATTAGAGTGAATAAATGAAGACTCGGCACACCACTTCTGAAAGGTTGCCTACCCCTGTTCTAATGTATGCCAAAGGAACAGCATAGCACATGGCCATCACGGAACTGGGGGAACACACAGTAGACAAAGTTATTTTTCAAAGTTACTTTTCTAACCTCCTCAGTCACAGCCAAGGATCCAGCCCAATGAAAGAATCATAAACATATCAAAACATTTTTAATTGTATTGGACAGGAATTAGACTTGGGTTGAGATCTAGGTGGAAATATAATAGGGGCAATTGGACAAGAGTTTAAAACAATCGTGTCACATACTTTGTCTGGGACCCATTTAGATTTTAAGTCCTTTGGAGCAAAGACTTGTCTTGTATGTCTGTAAAGTGCCTAGCACATTTTTAGGCACCATTTAAACATACCCAGTTACAGGACAGAATAGCAACACATAAAACAACCTGGCAACATCAGTCACATGATCTTTTGTATTTTGGACAGAAACAGAACTGCCTATTATTATTATTATTACTACAATTTTTACAGCGAATTGCGCAAGGGATTCTTCAGACAAAAGGAGACATGGGGTAAAATCCTGGCTCCTCTGAAGTCAAGGACAAAACTCCCAATGATTTCATTTGGACCAGGACTTCACTCAACGTCACAAATTGGACATAATATACAAAAAAGAGCAGCAGAAAATTATATGGTTAGCTCTGTGCCTGGTACACATCTGGTTTATGCCATATTTTTAATGTGTTTGTTTTTTTTACTAGAGCTAGGCAGGAAACTGTTTCCCCATTGGGGAAAAATATCCATGATTTAAAAAAAAATTCCCATCCCAAATTGGCACGAAAAATCAAAACCTCAAAAATGTCTGTGAACTACCAAACTAAACACATTTTTAATTCAGGTCAGTTGAAACTGTGTGTGTCAATTTTTGAGCATTTCATTTTGATTTTGATCATTTTTGTTCTTTAATTTATTTAAATATATATAATAAGCTTAAATTTCAAAATGATGCAGCAGTACTGGGAGCAGAGTCTGGACTGGGATGGCTCTGGTGCTGGTGCCAGTGCTGATTCCCTTAGGAGCGCCCGGAGACGTATGTCTCGCTCTTTTTTTTGTCCAAGGTTTGAACACTTTACAGATACAACACTTGTCACTGATATGGGTCTCGCCCAGGCACCTTAGACAGCTACTATGAGGCAGGGGTGAAAGTATGGACTTACCAGTATGCAGGGTGACTGGGGTCCTGGGCAAGGTGGGGGAGTGGCTCTGGGCCCCCGGAAGGAGTGCGGCTTCTGGCAGAAGGAGCTGGGGCCATAGTCCTCCAGCCAACCCTTCAGCGCTGCCCAGCTTGCACCGCCTGGGGCTCCAGTGGCAATTTAAAGGGCCTGGGGCTCTGGCCACTGGCATGGTAGCAGCAGCAGCGGCTGGTTGCCCCGGGCCCTTTAAATTGCTGCTGGAGCCCTGGGGTGGTGCCCTGGGGCTCTGGCGGCGATTAAAAGGGCCACGGGACTCTGGCCGCTGCCGTGAGCCCTGGGTCCTTTTAAATCACCGAGTCCCGAGGCAGCTGCCCCTTTTGCCCCCCTAACCCCATCAGCGGCACTGCCAGTACGGTCAGCTTTTCTTACCAGTACACTGTACTGTACCAGCTTACTTTCACCTCTGCTATAAGAATTGCTGATGGGCATCATTTTTTTTTTTTTTTTTTACAGTGATTGCAGGGTTTGAAGCCTGGGGATCGGGACATGGGGGAGGTCCTGGAATTGTAAAAATATAGTGTCCAACTTTAAAAAAAGAGAAGAAAGAGAACTTCGGGAACTATAGACTGGTCGGCCTCACCTCAGTCCCTGGAAAAATCATGGATCAGGTCCTCAAGAAAACCATTTTGAAGCACTTGGAGGAAAGTGATCAGGAACAGTCAACATGGATTCACCAAGGGCAAGTCATGACTGACCAACCGATTGCCTTTTATGATGAGATAACTGGCTTTGTGGAAAGCAATGGACGTGATATATCTTGACTTTAGCACAGCTTTTGATACTGTCTCCCACAGTATTCTTGCCAGGAAGTTAAAAAAAGTATGAACTGGATGAATGGACTATAAGATGGATAGAAAGCTGGATAGATTGTCAGGCTCAACGGGTAGTGATCAACAGCTCGATGTCTAGCTGGCATCAAGCAGAGTACCTCAGGGGTTGGTCCTGGGGCCGATTTTGTTCAACATCTTTATTAGTGATCTGGATGATGGGATGGATTGGACCCTCAGTAAATTCGCAGATGACACTAAGATGTGAGGAGAGGTAGATACACTGGAGAGTAGGGATAAGGTCCAGAGTGACCTAGACATATTGGAGGATTTGACCAAAAGAAATTTGATGAGGTTCAACAAGGACAAAGTGAAGAGTCCTGCACTTAGGATGGAAGAATCTTATGCACTGCTACAGACTGTGGACTGACTGGCTAAACAGCAGTTCTGCAGAAAAGGACCTGGGGATTACAGTGGATGAGAAGGTGGATATGAGTCAGCAATGTGCCCTTGTTGCCAAGAAGGCTAATGGCATATTGGGCTGCATTAGTAGGAGCACTGCCAGCAGATTGAGGGAAGTGATTATTCTCCTCTGTTCAGCATCTGGAGTATTGCATCCAGTTTTGGGCCCTCCACTACAGAAAGGATGAGGACAAATTGGAGAGAGTCCAGCAGAGTGCAACAGAAATGATCAGGGAGCTGGGGCACATGATTTATGAGGAGAGGCCGAGGGAACTGTGCTTGTTTAATCTGCGGAAGAGAAGAGCGAGGGGGGATTTGATAGCCGCCTTCAACTACCTGTAGAGGGGTTTCAAAGAGGATGGAGCTCGGTTGTTCTCAGTGGTGGCAGATGACAGAACAAGGAGCAATGGTCCCAAGTTGCAGTGGGGGAGGTCTAGGTTGGATATTAGGAAACACTATTTCATCAGGAGGGTGGTGAAGCACTGGAATGGGTACCTAGAGAGGTGGTGGAATTTCTATCCTTAGAGGTTTTTTTAAGGCCCAGCTTGACAAAGCCCTGGCTGGGATGATTTATTTGGCGTTGGTCCTGTTTTGAACACGGGATTGGACTAGATGACCTCCTGAGGTCTCTTCCAACCCTAATCTTTTACGATTTTATGCTCCTGGAATCAGCTACTGCAAGCAAACTAATTGTCAGAGTAGCAATATATATATTTAACCAAGGTTACTGGTGGACTACCATGTGTTAAAATGTATCAAAATCTTTTCGGAGTTAGCTATGATAACTAAATAAAAATTCTAGAGCAGCAACCTACAGGTTTCCTGGCCTCAGTCTGTTGTTAGTTGGCCTGAAACTTTAGGGTTTATATCTGTTCTAAAAAAATATTTTCTCTTGCTGTTGCATTAATGTACACTGCATATAGATGCATCACAATGACCACAAGTATTATAATAAAATGTAAGAACACTGCATAATTATTTGGGGGTATTCTGTGTCTACAAATAATGGAAGTCTCTCTCCCAGTTGTTACAACCCAAGAAAAATAGTAGTCCAGGAAATAAATTCTACAGACCAATAAGGATACTCAAGAAAATCTGAGTTCAGTTGCACTGAACTTATGTATTTCTTCTGGGGTCAAAAAAAATTTCTATACTAACTGTTTTCATCCAACTTAATTCCTTTCAAGACAGTGAGGTGGGGATTTTGTGCTCCTTTTTTAATTGAGTATAAAAATTTTAAAAGTGCCTCAGTGACTTAGGAGCCTAAATCCCATTGGCTTTGAATGGGATAGGCCTTTCTGAAAAATTTAGCCAAAATTTTAAGGAAACTCATGTTACATCACCTGACAAGAAAGTAAATTAAAGTTCCTACAAATCTATTTTAGCACTGTAACTTTACTGCATGATTGTTTGTGAATATTATAGAATACTAAAAGCTTCTATGATGACAGGAAATCAACCATATCTTTAAAAATGCACAGCCTTACACAATATTGCATCAGGCTGCAATTATTGTTGATAATTTTAAAATAAAAATGAAATTACACATTTTAAAATTAAGTTTTAAATTAAAAGAAAAGCTGTATATTTTCCTTAATTAAGTTTAAGCTTGAGAAAGTTGAAGGAATTCTTATAAACTTTACTATAAAATAAGATACTCAAGTTCAATAAAATTTATAACATTTATAACATTTATAACAGTAATGTTTTTACCAGAAGTCACAATAAAGAAGTAAAATAGCTGCTCTAGCTTTGATTACAGAAACAGGAGCTTTCTGTAATCCCTAGGGAGAGAATAAAAGAATGAACAATGTATTTTACATTGACAAGGAGCAAAGCTTTCAGCTGAGCTATCATGTACATCTTTTTAACGGTTTCAGTTATACTTTGGTATCTTGGGTTTATTCTTTTCAAACAATGAGTTTGAACTGGGCTCAAAATTTTTGCTTCAATCTGTGGCATTGATAAAAATTGCTTTGTGGAGCATATAATTTTTTTTTATTAATGATTAGAATGAACAATTAAAATCTGAACAGACCAAAATTGTAGTACCCTAAGCCTTCTGTCTCTATTCTGAACATTTTTAAACAGGTGGTTACAGTTTAAGAAGGCTCCCCGCTATTTTCTCTTGACATCTTCCTCAGAGCCGACAGAACCACAGTTCTACTTAGGGGTAAGCTCGGGGGGGAGTGGTGGCATATTCTCAAACTCTGCCCTCAATTAAGGCTCTGGCTTACCTAATTACTATGCTTCTCATAGCAAATAATGGAGGTCTTCACTGTATGTTTGTTTCTTTTATTGCAGCAGTGAAATAAATAGTTAACAGTGCTGATATTTATTTTGTCCTTGTAAGGTACGGGAGTCAACTTCCCAATAACATAAATGGAACAGCATACACGTCTCTCAGAGTTATAATTTCAGGCCATTTGCAGAATAAGATTCAAGCAGGCAGCACTGAAACAGGAAGACATATTGAAATTGATATGTGACAAATAGAGATAAAAAGGTAATTTACAATGGACTTCCTTTTAAATCATTCACTTTTGCTTATGCATCCTCTTGACTTATTCCGACAATTTTTGAAGTATACGGATAGGATTTTTTTGGATTAGTTTAATAGAATTTAATGGGTCTCATTTTCAGAAGTGCTGACTTCCTGGAGCTCCCACTGAATTCAACTGAAGTTGATAGTGCTCAGCACTTCTGAAAATCAAACCCAAAGACAACATATTTGAAAAAAAAATGTGCATCCTGTCTCCTGCGTCCCTATTTTGGATTTGGTCCAAAAATATCTGCATTAGTTTTACTCAGACTTTGAAAGTTGCTTTTTTTTTTAAAAAAAAAAATCTGGACTAGAAAATCAGAACTGTTATTGTCCTGTCTTTGGTGGATTAAATTTGTTTTTAGCAAGCACGATAAGAATGTACTCTTTAAATAGTCTTCGTTAATTGTTTGGCAAATTTTCCACATTACTTGATCTTGGCTTATACACATGTGAGAGTCTTCTAGAGGTAAGCACATTAAAAACTCTTCTTCACTAGTCAATATTCAGGCTTTTGAACTTTATGATAAATTAGAGAATTGGTTTGAAATCAGTAAGCTGAAGAATTCAGTAAAGACACATGAAAAGTACTACATTTAGGAAGGAAATATCAAATGAACAAGTGCAAAATGGGGAAAACTGGGTAGGTAGCAGTATTGCAGAAAAGGACCTGGAGGTTACAGTAGACCACAAGCTGAATGAGTCTCAACAGTGCAATGCTGTTGCAAAAATGGCAAATGTCATTCTAGGATGTATAACAGACGTGCTGAACGTAAAACATGAAAAGCAATTGTCCAGCTTTACTTGGCACCAGAGAAGTCTCAGTTGGAGTACTGTGGCCCGTTTTGGCCTGCGCCCTTTTGCAGTCTTTCTTTGCAGCAGGGAAAGGCTCTGGCAGCTCCTTACGGCTGGCTGACAGCTCCCTGATGCAGAAGCCTTTCCATGATGCAGTAAAAGACTAACCACTGCAGATAGAAAGCTCTTTACTGTGGAGTCTTTCCCCACTGCTTCCCCATTGCCAAAGCCTCTCACTAATATAGTTAAGGGCTGGACCACGGGAAGCTGTGGAAACCCTATCACTGGAGATTTTTAAGAACAGGTTAGACCAACTTCTGTCAGGGATGGTCTAAGTATAATTAATCCTGCCTCAGCACAGAGGGCCTTACATACCCTAAGTATTATGCCTTCTTCGAAGATATTAGGTCTCACAACCTTAACTATTTAGCCTTAAAAAAGTAGCCAATGGATCATAATTACATTTGTCCCATAACAAATAGTATATTATCCTGCAATTGACATCCTTCAAGTTTTTTTTCCCCTCTAACACATCTGAAACATACCACCATTTTGAAAGGCTGTGTAGTAGTTACAAACTGGGAATTTTCAGTGCTGCTTGAACAGAACCCCCTGCCTATGCACCGAAGCTGTGAGAGCCTCACAGTTCCAGTAACGGAGCCAGCTTGCACACTCCTAGCCCTGCTTTGCACATACATGTCTGCACAACCAACACCCTCTTCAGACACAAGAGTGAACCACCCTCTAATTCTCTACTGCTGCAAAGTGTGTGTATTTGGGGGAAAGATGGCTGATCCCACAACCCCTTCCTTCCCTCAAACTCAGTGCATGTGGAAAGAGAATTACGTGCACACATACCCCTCCTTAAAACACTAGAACACAAATAAAAAACAGTCCACATTTAAAAATCTGCCCTAGCAGGATTTGAAACTGGAACACCCATACTGGGTCAGACCAATGATCCTACAGTGACCAGTGCGTAGGGTTACCAGATAGCAACTGTGAAAAAACAGGACATGGGGTGGGGGAGTAATAGGCACCTATATAAGAAAGAAGTCCCAAAAAACAGGACTGTCCCTTTAAAAACAGGACATCTGGTTACCCTACCAATGCTAGATGCTTCAGAAGGAATGAACAGAACAGGGCAATTTATCGAGTGAGCCACCCCTCTGTCATCCACTCCCAGCTTCTAGCAGTCAGAGGTTTAGAGAGACCCAGATCATGGGGTTGCATCCCTGACCATCTTGGGTAGTAGTCATTGACAGACCTATCCTCCAGGAACTTATCTAATCCTTTTTTGACCTCACATATTTTTTGGCCTTCAAAACATCCCCTCGCAAAGAGTTCCACAGATTGACTGTGCATTGTATGAAGTACTTCCTTATGCTTGTTTTAAACCTGCTACCTCTTAATTTCATTGGGTGACCTCTGGTCTTTGTGTTATGTGAAGGAGTAAATAATACTTCATTATTCACTTTCTCCACATCATTCATGATTTTATATATCTCCATCATATCACTCCTTAGTAGTGTCTTTTCTGAACTATACAGTCCCACTCTTTTTAATCACTCCTCATACAGAAGCTGTTGTATACCCCTAATCATTTTTGTTGCTCTTCTCTGTACTTTTCCCAATTATATTATATCTTAAGATGGGGTGACCATAATCGCATGCAATATTCAAGGCGTGGGCATACCTGGGATTTCTGTAGTGACATTATGATACGTTCTGTATTATTATCTATTCCTTCCCTAGTGGTTCCCAACATTGTTAGTTTTTTTTTAATGCAGCTTCACACTGAGCACATGTTTTCAGAGAACCATTCACAATGACTCCTAGATCTCTTTCCTGAGTTGTAACAGCTAATTTAGATCCCAGAATTTTATACGTATGGTTGAGATTGTATGTTCCAATGTTCACTGCTTTGCATCTATCATCTCTGAATTTCATTTGCCATTTTGTTGCCCGCTCACCCAGTTTAGTGAGATCCCTTTATAAGCTCTTCACAGTCAGCTTTGGACTTAACTCTTTTGAGTAATTTTGTCTTGTCTGCAAACTTTGTCTCCTTACTATTCACCCCTTTTCCCACATCATTCATGAATATGTTGAACAGCACTGGTCTCAGTACATATCCTTAGGGAATCCTACCACTTGTTTCCTGTCCTTTAATCAGTTATTGTTCCAAGAGAGGATCTTCCCTCTCATGACTGCCTATTTTTCTTCAGAGCCTTTGGTGAGGGGATCTTGTCAAAGGCTCTCTGAAAGTCCAAGTACATGATAGCCACTGGATTACCCTTGTCCACGTTTGTTGATACCCTCAGATAATTCTAATAGATTGGCGAGGCATGATTTCCCTTTACAAAAGCCATGGTGACTCTTCCCCAACTTACTGTGTCCATCTATGTATCTGATAAGTCTGTTCTTTACTATAGTTTTGACCACTTTGCCTGGTACTGAAGTTAGGCTTACTGGCCTGTAATTTCCAGGATCACCTCTGGGCCCTTTTTTAAAAATCAGTGTTACATTAGTTATCCTCCAGTCATCTGGTATAGAGGATGATTTAAGTGATTGGTTACATACCAAGGCAAAATAAGTCTGGGTTGAGGCTCCTCTAAAATTTTGGCTGTTGGTCTCTACCATAACAGTCTTTCTAAATGCGAGGAAAAAATTATCAATGCCTTGGATAGCATTTTACTTGCTAGTATCACCAGCCTCTTTTCCCCCTCTATGTCCAATTTCCACCTTCAGAATATACAACTAGAAAAGATAACTGGGACATGTGTTGATGTTCACCCCATATACGTTCCTCTCTGATTGTTTTCTATCCGTCATGAGCAATACTTTCCAATGTATTACTAGTGGCAGTTGATCCAGAAATCTGTGGAACCTCATTATGTATTACATTTGATTATCAAAAATGGGCTCAGCACTGCACAAAACACAGAGGAAAACACTTTTTCTACCTCAAGAAGTTACAATATAAATAGAGATGGCATACAGAATGTAAGTGACTAGCACACTGTTAGCACCTTATTAATAATAAAAATAATTTAATAACTCACAGTTCTACTTTGCAGTTCAATAAGTATTGGAGTGTGTCTGTTGCATCATTCTACTTATGACAAAGTTCCTCCTCTGCTTTGGTGGGTCCTGCGCTTATTAGCGGATTTCTTGCCTCAGAGATTCATGGCAGCCCTCAGTTTGGCCACTTTTGCTAGTGGCTCAAACCTGCCATCCACTCAGCTAACCTCATCACTAGCTAGCATGGGGGAAACTGAGTACAATCCCCACAGTCTCTGTGTCCCACCTAGTGGGGTCGGGAACAGGCCAGATCCCTTTCCAGTTTAGACCTTCCCTTCTTATGTTTCTCACAGACCAGGTCAACTCTTCCTGTGTCCAATCAGGAGCTGAGGGGATGGGGGGGAACCTGGACCCACCCTCTACATGGGGTTCCAGCCCAGGACCCTGTGAATAGCAGCTGTCTACAATGTTCTCTGTATCACCTGCGTGACAGCTACAACTCCTTGGGCTACTTCCCCATGGCCTTCCCCCAGCACCTTCTTTATCCTCAGTGCAGGATCCTGGAGCCTGATCACGCTTGAACTCTTTACTCCTCCAGCAGCACACCTTCTCATTCCCTACTCCTTGCATGCCCCCCCCCTTACTAACTGATGGGAGGTCCTTTTTAAACCAGGTGTCCCGATTAGCCTGCCTGCCATAAGTGAGTCGAGAAAGTTCTTAATTGGCTCCAGGTGTCTTGATTAGCTTGCTGTCTTAATTGGTTCTAGCAGGTTTCTGATTGCTCTAGGGGAGCCCCTGCTCTGGTCACTCAGGGAACAGAAAACTGTTCATCCAGTGGCCAGTATTTTTGCCTTCTACCAGACTCCTGTACCCCACTGGTCTGGATCTGTCATATACTGAATAGATTAACAATGGAAATTCACAGAAGCAGTACATGGTTGGAAATCTCAGGCTTAGTGCAATTTTATTATCTGTTAAAAAAAGTGTAAAATATTTTAACCATGCTTCAAAAATTGTTATAGTCACTGAGGATGGTCTATTAGTTTATATTGTGTTACACTTATGAGTAGTACACCTGTGGTAATCTAGCCGTCCAGTCCCAGACCTGGACTTTAGTGTCCACCAGTCTGGTCCTGTCCCAAACCTGGACTTTTGCGTCCAAAGTTTGGGGGCTTACCTGAAACTCCCCCAAGCTCACTACCAGCTTGGATATTCTCGCTGCCAC
>NC_133771.1:67395872-67454978 GCF_003597395.2 Chelonoidis abingdonii
CCCCGGACTTTAAACAATCCAGTTCTCTGATTGGTCCTCTGGTCAGGTGTTCGGTTACCCTTTTCAGGTAAAAGAAACTTAACCCTTACCTTACCTATCCATTTATGACAACACCTTTGAAAATGCACTTTTCAGCAGCTACTGGAAATAGTGTCCTGGGTATGATCAGCCAATGAGAGTTTTTTCTCAATATGTATTACTTTCACTGGTGAAGTATCTTGTCATTTAATATCCTGTTGAAGAAGTCTGATGGACATTCAGATGTTTCCTTCTGTATAGTTCAGTTAAGCACTTACTGAACACAGACAACTTGCTTCCAGACTCTTAATACTATGGCGTGCAACAATTTAACTTAACTTTAGATGAGCTTTAAAGATCAGATCATACATAGACTCAGATTAGCACCATGAACTTTTCCTACATTTCAGTGTACTAGCACAAAAAAGTTCTCTTTCAGAATTAATTTTTTCCTACATTATTTAGAGAGTCAGTGTAAATGGACCATGTTTTTAGCTACCATCATTTATTTTTGTTTAGATTGTTTCAGTTTCTCATCCAAATATTCAAAAGGTGTCACACTAAGAAAGGCTTTGGTCAGGATACACATTTCCATTAAGATACCCCCTCCTAAAGGAGGTCAAGAAAGCTGTACAAAAACTGCAGCTGTCTGCCTGCAAAGTCTTGTCCCTAGAGATTGAATGAATGAGGTCTGGAAAGTACTCCTAAGTAAGAAAAGCATCTAACTGTGATCTGGTAGAACAGTTTTACTGCAATGAGATTCCACTCAGTGTCTTCAGTTTTATTATTTTTAACTCAAAAACTAGGAATACAGCCAACCGTATACTTCTGGAATTATTGTTTTCATTAAAAATATGCCCACCTTTTCTGGCATTCATTGCAGACAGCTAATGCTTCAAATCCTGAATAAACTGAGCTAAACAACTTGTCCACAACCAAAATCACCTCCAAAAATGTCAAGTACAGATGTATCCAAAATGTATTTTCAGCTCCTCTCACTTTAATTTGTCCATTTATAAGCCAAGCTCTATGATTTTATAATTCATAAATATTATTTAATGTGCTGGGACTGGACATTAGAACAAACAAGAAGAGACTGCCCATAGAGAATCCTTTATGAGGATCCTGGTAAAGGATTTTGCGAGTTCAGACAGTGCTGTGTGAATATTTGTATAATGAACGCATAATGAATAAAACTTATATAGCCTATGTAACTATAATAACTATCAAGTCTCACTGTCTTGACTCAGGCATTGCCCTGGTAACTTCAGACACAGCATACACAACATACCAAGGGGTAAAAAGGCTTACTGGTAGCACAGGAGACCTATCACCAAATCCTAGATTTAGTTTCTTATCTTTCAACAAGCAGGTGCCAGGAATGCTATGAAGGTGGCTTACTATGGCTAATATTTTCAAGCAAACGTGCCTAAAGGTCAGCTCCCAAAGGTTTCTAAATATCAATTGAGCTACCTAAATTTAGAAATTCAGGCAAGAATTTTAAGGTAGAAAGTTTAGATGATATTGTTCAAAAGTCTTACCTGATGACAGAATAGGTGTGTGATTAAATAAGCTCCAAAGACAACTCAATTCATAAATTCCCAAAGGAGGACAGTGACACTAACTGCTTTCACTTTTAAAAATATAGTGGTCTCATGAAAACTGCAAAATGCCACCACAATATCTCCCAGCTTCCATCTTGGATCCAGGAAAATCCCTACTGCCTCTGTCGTAGCTTTGAACCTTTATTTCAAAATGTATTTGCCTCTGCTAGAATTTAATAATTTCCTGAGAACCTACAAGGTTGCCCAACTTTTCAAACTACAGCACTGTAAGAAGTCTAGAAAGTTAACTCATTCTGAGCACTTTGGTCAGCTCATCGCAATAGTTTATTGTATGAACAGAAAAATATTTGTTTCGCCTGACAGAGGCAAAATTGGAATAACGTAACTTTTTTGTGCCAGAACCTGGATGGGGAAGGAAAAAGATACATACAATGGCAGAAAAAATAAGGCCTTCATAAAACTGAGTTTAGTCTAAATCCCTCTAATTGTCTAGACTCTAAATTTCATGATTTGACCACAGCAAACCTGTGTGGGAGGGCCCAATCCATCGGAAAAGAAGGGCTGTATGACAGGAGTTAAGATCAGATAATAATTATGCAGAGCTGTGGACACCTGGCACAGGAAAGGGGCAGTAAAAAATAGGAAAACACACCACATGGAACAATCCTGATTGATGAATATATTAACAGCCATTTACAGGATACCCTGATGAAAAACTCTGTTGTCTGAACAATACATTAGCGCAGCCACAGCAAAAAGTGTTATTGTAAATCAAATATACAAGTTCTCCCAAGATTATCATTGACTTTTTAATTGATAGTTTATGTGAATACAATCACTTGTAAACTGAGCATGAGAGATTTGGGATTGTACCAACAAAATTAATAAGAGCGTAGGAGTAAACCATGGGATCCCAGGATACGTTGCTACAGTTCTGAGTCAGTACTCACCACACAATCTTTTTTGGATATTCTGCAGTGTTTAAATCATAAACAGATGTTTGAGGAAAGAAGCCCTGTCTCCTCCTTCTAACATATGATGCATTAATCACTGTACTCTAACATAAGATTACAAAGATAACATCTTGCTGAGTTCCTTTTTCATTTTTTGCATACCTTTTAGGACAAAAACCTGAGAAATAAAACTCGAGAAGACTCAGTGATCCATTATTATCATTATTATTGTTAAATATTTATATTGTGGAATCTGCCAATAATGCTACTTGGGGTTGAGGCACTGTTGTGCTGGATGCTGTACCAATAGGGAGAGGAGAACATCTCCCTGCCCTTAACAGCTTATAATTGAAAGACATGAACAGAGGAAGAGAAGTGGATAGGATTATAACATACAATCAAAGGAATCTGGTGGAGCACTGGCACAGCTTTGTTAGTTACATTTATTGTATTGTATTGTATGTTTTTAAGTAGGTGTTGCTGTAGCAAGGAAGGGAGTAGAAAAAGGAAAGAGGAGGGAAAGGAGTAATGCTAGCTGGCCACCTCTTTTAGCCACAATTAGCAGGCTGAGTTTTGCAGGCATTGTGGTGGAAGAGAGTCTTAAGGAGGAATCTGAATGATTTTATCTGGAAGCATTTCCTCTGCATAAGGTACAATGTGGTAGAAAATGTGGAGGAAGTGTTTAAAAAAAAACTTGACTGATGGTGGTAAAGACTGGGAACACTGACAATATGAAGGCAGGTATCAGCATCATAGCAGATTACTAGGTCACCTAGGTAGAGTAAGGCTAAATTATGAAGGGCCTTACAGATAAACACAAGAAGCACGTACTTGATACAGAAGTGAAGGAGACTTAGTATATGGACTGAAAAAAGGGTTAACATGGTCAGAGTGGTGACTCAGGAC
Organism: Chelonoidis abingdonii; assembly: GCF_003597395.2. NCBI lineage: Eukaryota > Metazoa > Chordata > Testudines > Testudinidae > Chelonoidis > Chelonoidis abingdonii. Next base: position 67,399,315 of record NC_133771.1, read on the forward strand.
GACAATTTTAGCAGCAGCATTTTAAATGTACTTGAGGAGAGTAATACTGCAGTAACTAAAACCAGAAAAGAGAAGGTTGGAGTATAGGGTGACCAGGTGTCCAGTTTTGTAAATTAAAATCACCAAGGATGAGGGTGAAGGATTGTGATGCGAGCAAGGAGAGTCAAAAGACAAAGTCAGAAACAAAGATGAATGGTGTATATGTCTAGGGGGCAGGGCGTTAACAGATAACACCAACAAGGGGTTGGAGAACGGAAAAGTTTTGGAGGGAGTGCTGTTCAGAAGAAGAGAATGACTCAGGAAGTGAAGGAGCTGGAAGGAGGAGGATCAGGAAAGGAGAAGCCCAAACCACCACAATCTTTGGGAAACAACTTAGGGGAAGAGGAGTGGGAGAAAAAGAGACCACTGTATAGGAGAAGCAGCATAGGAATAAGTGAATCAGGTTTCAGTGAGAACAAGGCAGAGAGAGTGGGAGATAAAGATGTCATGGATTGCAGTATTTTGTTTTTGTTTTAAACACACAGAATGAGCATTTCAAGGCAGCAGGAGAAGAGGATGAGAAAGAAAGGGAACAGGCAAGGCCACTCAGAGGATGGGATGAAAAACGGTGCAGTTTGACCCAGACCCCCTCCATTTGAGAGGAACCTCAAATTAATTGACATTGTGACCCCGTGTGCTGGGTTGCAATGCCCCAAGCAGGGAGCCAGGCCCAACCTGTGGGACAGTAGCTGCCACTGTGGGGAGAGTGCAGGGTGAGCTTGCTCTCCAACCCCACCTTCCCCAAGGGCCTCCCCACAGTGGTGATTTTCTGGAAGGGTGGGGGACCCTAAATCTCAGTTTTACCCCAGGCCTCTAAAAACCTCTGTGAGGCCCTGGGAACAGCTCTGAAATGAGAGGGGTAAGAACCCAAGGAATAGAAATAGTACCCCAAGGGGAACAGTTAAGGCAAAAAACTTAACTGACTTCAAGACTGAGCTTGATAAGTTTATGGAGGGGATGGTCTGATAAGATTGCCTACAATGGCAAGTAGCTGATCTGCAACTGCTAGCAACAAACATCTCCAACAGTCGGTGATGGGACACTAGATGAGGTGGGCTCAGCGTTATGGCAGAGAATTCTTTCCCTAGTGTCAGGCTGGTGGGTCTTCCCAACTTGCTCAGGGTTTAACTGATTGCCATATTTGGGGTTGGGAAGGAATTCCCTGTGCCCCCCCTCCTCCGGCCAGATTGGCAAAGACCTTGGTGGTTTTCTGCCTTCTTCTGCAGTGTGCACTTGCAGATTTAAACTAGTGTAAATGGTGGATTCTCTGTAACTTGAAGTCTTTAAATCATGATTTGAGGACTTCAATAACTCAGCCAGAGGTTATGGGTGTATTACAAAAGTGGGAGTGGGAGATTCTGTGGCCTGCATTGTGCAGGAGGTCAGACTAGATGATTACGATGGACCTTTCTGATCTTAAAGTCTATGAATCTATGAATTGTGGAGATGAGTGTGGTAAGAGGAAAGGGTGGGGACCAAGGCAGGACCAGGAGTAGGCTAGATGTCCCTGGAGGAGGAGGAAGCAGAGGAGGAAATGGTGATGGGATTTGGATTTGTAGCATTGAGTGGTGGTTGTGGAGAGAGAGTGAGAGGGCAACAGGATAAGATAAAGCTGGTCGTAGGGAGGGTAGGATGGATGTGGAGATGATGATGATGATGATGGAGGGAGAGATGAGAAAAGAGACCATGCAAAAGATAACTCAGGGGGAGGAAAAAGGGAAGCTATTTGAGAGCACAGCTAGGTGAGAACAATCAAAGGGCTACAGTGTTTTAAAATACTAGTCCAAATGCTGTATTATTTATACCCCACACATTCCCATCAGTTTTAAAGGCACTGTTCAGGGTGCAAGGCAAAATTCTGTGCTGCCTTAAGAAACTATCCTACACAGACTGTTGAAACATGATGTTTCTGTTTCTGATCTAATGGTCAGGTGATGGGGGATGGTTGTTGTAAGCTGAAAATGTCAATACCACAACATACCAGACAAGGTTATTGTTCTTAAGAGCTTCCACCCCCTAAGAAAGGAAAAACTTCAGACACCACATATAAAATTTTTCAGTGACATTTAAAGCTTTTAGCTAAGGATCAGGCTTACACCATACTATTGAAAGAATTTGCTGTAATGTGTCAGTCTATCATCTAATTTCTACCATCAGCTGCTCAACCAAAACTGCTTAATCAGAAGATCCTGGCTATTCAAAATTTTTAGGGTTGCAGTGATCCTCTCCCTGTCAGGCCTCAATCCTCCTACTACTGTAAATGAAGATGAAGCACCTGGAGTTTACACTACACTGCAATTAAAAATCCATGGCTGGCCTGTGCCAGCTGATTTGGGCTCGTAGGGCTCAGGCTAAGGGACTGTTTAATTGCTGTGCAGACTTTTGGGTTCAGATTGCAGCCCGAGCTCTGGGACCCTCCCACCTTGCATGAGCCTAGAACTCAGGCCCCGTCTAGACTACGCGCGAAAATCGATTTTAGATACGCAATTTCAGCTACGAGAATAGCGTAGCTGAAATCGAATATCTAAAATCGATTTACTCACCTGTCTTCACCGCGCGGGATCGATGTGCGCGGCTCGCCATGTCGAATCCGGAACTCTGTTTGTTTTGGTGGAGTTCCGGAATCGATCTAAGCGCGCTCTGGGTTCGATATATCCCCGTCTAGACCAGACGCGATATATCGAACCCCGAGCAATCGATTTTAACGCGCCGAAATGGTGCGTAGTGTAGACATGGTCTCAGGTTCCAGCCCATGCCCTAAAGTCTATACTGCAATTAAACACCCCCTTAGCCTGAGAACTGGGAGCCCGAGTCAGCAGTCACAGGCAGGCCACAAGTTTTTAATTGCAGTGTAGAAATGTGCTTGGGGCTGCCATAACTCATTCACTAAGCAGAGGTTTTTTCCAGCAGGGATCTCAGCTAGTGTTTACAGCAGTGTAAGCCACTAGAGCCCACTAGTGAATCTGTCCCACAGCACATGTGAAAACAGTATATGCAGAACACAAAGACTTACTAGCCAGACAGACTTATTAAAGTATAGTCAAACAATTCCTCCTCAATTTTGAATTTGATATTTAAACCTAGAATAACATATCAAGGTAACATTTCTGAACTAAATGGAAGCTGATACTCTGAAGTAGCGAATATCTGAGTTAATAAAATGGCAAATATATGTAAGAATGGGAGGGCAGAGCCTTATATTCATATGGGATATTTGTATTAAGATGTTTAAATATTATTCAAACATTCAGATGCCCATTGCAAATATAATCTAAATCCATATATCAGACTATTTACATAGCTCAAATAAATAGCACAACAGTTAATATGCTCAAGCTGATTAAGTCTTTACAAAATGTAAAGAGAGTCATAATCCAGAGTGGAAACAGCAACTAATAAATGAATTACTGGACTAGGTCAGGTCCACTTATGTATCACTGAATATTGTCTGCAATTAACTATTCCTTATTTAGTCATAAAAACAACAAGGAGTCTGGTGGCACCTTAAAGACTAACAAATATTTGGGCTTAAGCTTTTGTGGATAAAAAAACCTCACTTCTTCAGATGCATGCAGTGAAAGTTACAGATGCAGGCATTATATGACGACACATGAAGAGAAGGGAGTACCTCACAAGTAAGAACCAATGTTGACAGGGCCAATTCGCTCAGGGTGGAAGTAGTCCACTCCCAATAATAGATGAGGAGGTGTCAATTCCAGGATAGGCAAAGCTGCTTTTGTAATGAGCCAGCCACTCCCAGTCCCTATTCAAGCCCAAATTAATGGTGTTAAATTTGCAAATGAATTTTAGTTCCCTGGTTTCTCTTTGAAGTCTGTTTCTGAAGTTTTTTTGTTCAAGAATAGTTACTTTTAAATCTGTTATAGAATGCCCAGGGAGATTGAAGTGTTCACCTACTAGCTTTTGTATGTTACCATTCCTGATGTCAGATTTGTGTCCATTTATTCTTTTACGTAAGGACTGTCCAGTTTGGCCAACATACATGGCAGAGGAGCATTGCTGGCACATGATGGCATATATAACATTAGTAGACGTGCAGGTGAATGAGCCCATGATGGTCATAATTTCTTTATATAAGCATTCCTATTTCCACTGAATTCTTTTTGCCCCAAACACCTTCCTTATCCAAAGAAAATATTTACTGAGATTTTGCGCATAGTCACTACTAAAATTGTATCCTAAACTATAAATAATATTGTTAGGGCTAATCTACACACAGCAAACGTTGTCCTGCTGGAAGACCAGATGTGTGACTTGGCAATTTCTCTAGGTGTTAAAATGATCCAATAATTTCAAAGTTACTCTTGTAAACCAGTGGCATAAATTAAATGGAAGGATTGATTGATAGTTAAACTTTTGAATCCTAATGGAAGAAACAAAAAAAAAGTTCTAAACCTAGAAGATTTAATAAGTCGGCCTTTAGCTGGTGTTGATTCAAGTTTTCTTCTACATAGGTTTTATTCTATTCATGTTTAAAAATGTCTTTCCAAATTTTTACCATATATTCCTCTTCATTGTCAATTTACAACAGCCAAGTTAAATTATATTCTAGCATCTTTATAAAAATGCGATTGAGCATCTAAATGTAAACACAAATGTTTTCACCACTAAGAACACTATGGCCAGCATATTTAATATATTCCCCAGGAGTAGTATTGTAATACTATTTAACAACTGAAAAGCAATTTAGTTTTTATCTTTGCTATCACAAAAGATTTCCCCGACTAGACAAAGGTTCAATGACAAAACTTGACTTTAAAATTCAAGATAATTTTCAACATAACATTCAAAAACTTTTTGGCAGTTTTTTTCACAGTACAATATCACAATACTAGTACTCAGGCTGAAACAAGTCTTACAGTTTTCTTTGGTTAAACGACTATATTCATGGTCAAGAATCTATTTAATGTCATGTGTTATATGAAATATCGTGCTTACTTGAGGCAGCCTCTGTTCCTTTAAATTTTCTGCCAACAAGCTTTCCACTATTAACTTTTCCAGTAACCTTTCCACTATTTAAGTGCTCCTTACAGTACCAACAATTAGATCTCCTAACATCAAGCACACTTGGAATTGAAAAATTCTGACTCCTGACACATTCTCTCTCATACATGTATGTCATTCTTGACACTAATAAGTTTAAAACATCAATTCTATGAAAACCAGTTTATTCCAACTATAAACATATACTAAATTCTTGCTAAACTGGTTGGATTCTCCGCAACATATTTATAAAACTTTAGCTAAAGTTAAGAGCTCTAGTCACACTACCAGTGCCTCATGAGTACCTGCCTAGCTACATCAATGTACAAACTGTCTCTTGCCTGTCAAATTCAAAATAATCCCATTCAAGCATTTTTGGATTAACTGAAAAATTCAGTAAAGTTAACTGGGAGTTGGTTGCATTGCCCAACATCAGTGCACATTATACACTATAAATACAAAATTCCATTATCCCAAAGGTTTTGTTTGTCACCAAAAACCCTCCAAATAAGAAAATATTGTAATAATAAAGTGATCATAAAGTTTAGCCCTTTATCTCAAGGGAAGGGTTATGCCATGAGGTTATTTACAAAAGTCATTGTAATAGGAATATTGTTGAGAATAAATTTGGTTCAGGACACATTACAGGCTTATTTATATTTCTCTTTTATACTAGACTGGGGTAAATGCTTGTAGAAAAAAAGAATCTACATTGAAGCCAAAATAAGGTTCACTGTTGAATCTGGAAATCCCAACACGATTTTAGGGAAATCAATTTCTCATACTCTTGGGTTATGTTCTTGTTATTATTCATCTGCAAGATTAAATATGTTCACAGTTATACACTGATATACTTATGAAAATAAAACTGGTTTGGTCAAATAGTGTCCAAGAAATAAGTAAACAGAACCAGTGCAGAACTGGATCTTTTGTGTTAAATTTGGATTTTACATTATTCTGATTTAATCATTTGAGACTAATATATTGGAATATATTTAAAGTACTTTTGTTCAACTCTGAGAGGATCTTTGCTAACCCCAGAAAGCAGATGCTCAGTCCTATCAAACTAGGACTGAATTCAATAAAACATGTATTTTTTTAGACATTTGAATGGTTGCGTTTTCTATAATAACCCCACACTAATTTTGTATTAGATTAGCCACACCCTAGTCTGTAGGCAGGGCAATTTTACACAACTCGCAAACTCCTGCTCCTGACAAATTCTGGAAGCCATAGTACAGATTGGTTTTCTGTAGTGCAATGTCCTATTTGGGAAAGAGTTAAGTCTGTGACCAGTCTGTAGGAGCAGATGAATGAACCAATGACCAAAGAGCATTTCTTGTATCCCCAATATTAATCCTTATGCCTATCACATCAAAAATGTATCTTCCTATAAGGGTCAAGCTAGAAGAGCCTTGTGATCCCAAACCTATGAACAGGAATTATTGCTGGGATGATGTAATCCCCTAATACAATGAAGTGCCAGGCCTGGAAATAACTTTATTAGCTCAGGTAGGAAACCTGCGGAAATGTGAGGTGGACTCTATGCTAGGTTATTCTTTCATTAGCTTTACCCTGGGATTATATACTAAATCACTCAAATTAATCTCTTTGCGGTGAAGAACTCCAATATTTGAGATTCAGTACAAAAAGTAAATCAGTATAATTTATAGCTAGATCTGATATCAGGCTCTGTTTACTATCTCCAATGTACATTATGTTAGAAGTATCCAGTTTAGGATATTTGACATATGTTGGTATTTCGACTAAAAGCAACATGTAAGCAGCTGGTTTCCATTTTGAAATCTGATTTGGAAAATATACCAAACCAGCTGCACTCAGCACTCTTAGCCTGAAAATACTGATGTTTAAAAATATTTTCCATGTATAATTTACAGCTTCTGTGGTCTTCCTGCAAAGTAGAAAAAAAACAAAAAGAAAAAAAAACCCCACACCCAACTAAGCAGTCTGGCTTAGAGCCATAAAATACTAAGTCTTTACAAATCTAGCATCATCAGCAAATTAATAAAGCATTTTATTTTTTACATATTAACAAGTTACAATATTATCTAAATTTGATATTATGGGTATGAGGGATCACTGACTCCAGTTTTTATCCAGTATAACTCGACTGAAGTCAATGGAGTTACTCTGGAGAAAAGCTGGAGTAGGACAGAAGTAAAACAAGCCCTATATGCTTAAACCTTAAGTAATATTTTCTGCAGAAAATCCTAATCCTGTATCTGTAATGAAGCTGATGCTTCAGTGTTTCTAAGTCCTGTTCCTGTAATGGGTGGATCCTAGTGCCCACCCATGAAATTGACAGGGCTTCGCAAGGGCGCAGGGGTCCACCCATGCAGAGCTCATTGCAGGATTGGGACTCAAGGGGTAAGAGCCTACTTCCACTGAATTCAACTGAAAACTTTACTGATTTTGTTTGTGCAGGATCCAGCCATAACTGAACAAATAAAGAGGTTTAAGAAATTAAAACATGCAAAGTCAAGTAAAGATATGTGAAAAACTTGTTAGAAATAGTCTCTGAAATATTCCAAGATATCAAGGATTTCCACTCCTAAGTATGTAAATTAAAATCTAGATGAGGCAACATAAATGTGATGGTGGTCACATAAATCTATTTAGACTGATCATCTACTAAAATATTTTCTTTGAGGAGACAAAACTGCATAAGGCTTAAATTGATCTAGTGCCTGCGTTTAATTATAGATAACACTAATGAATTTTTAATAAAACAAGAGCTAAATCAACTTGTTTCTCTCTAAACTTAGTATATCTACAGAAATCTATCTATACCTTTAGCTGCTCTGTCTTGTATAAAAATATTGAACCCTAAACTGTTTATACAATATTTCAATTTCTACAGCACTGATATTATACCTGATCCTACAAAAACATATGCATATGAATAAATTAATTCATGTGAATAAAGTTCCATACATGTTTTCTAGATCAGCTCTCTAGTTTGTAAACAGGTACTGAAGTACTTAAATCATGGAAGGATAAGGATCCCAAATATCCATAGCTGTATCTCTCTGTATAGCAGTGAAAATTATTAAAGAATTATTTAATTCCTCATTCAATAATTATAATGAAAAAGAAGCAGTTTAATTTTGTAATGTGCTTTGATTATCTTTCTAGAAACAATAACTTGGTTTTGTATATGACTCTGTTCCTTCAAGTACTACCATGTGTCTGCTGGTATAATTACGATTAACTTATGTTCTTATTGAACTCTACATAGTTCATTTTCAGGACTGCCAGGCAGGAAATTCTTCCAGTAGCCACTCAGACTAGTGACAAACTGGCGAAAGAGACAAATGATTAACTCTGAAGTTATAACCCACCTTTTCTGAAATAAAGTTAAGTGATTAAGTGACACTTCTATTATTATTTCCAAAGCATAAAATCTGAAACAGATAACTGCCTGGTTTTGTACTGAGCTGGATCCAAATTCTGAGTGGACAAATGGCAAACTAGCACTGTGTGGGAGACAAAGCCATAAAGGAATTTTCCCCTGAAGGAGCCAATATAAGAATAGCAGTAGAAATTCCTCTCTAATTACTCTAACCCTTACAAAATTAAAAAAGTAAGGGATTGAGGGAAAATAAATATATAGTTCTGTTTTTGATACGTACTATATAGATCACTTTGCCCTCAATTCTTATGTTCACTCATATTTATGCCAAAGATGAATTTATCAGTTAGCTGTTACTCACTTCGATTGACGATCACTAACAAGGTGATTCAGTCAGTGACTTTGGAATTCAGATAATCCATCCATTCAAATAAACTGGTATTAAAAATGCAAAGGGCTTGATTTAACAAACACATTAGCTAAACACATAATATGAGGTTTTCACAGATTGTATTAGCACTGGCACCATTGGCATTGTAGGCATCACATGAAGTGTCAGTTAAATGTACATGCATATTATAGTGTGTTCTGACCTGTGTCATACTTCATTTTTCAGCCATTTGCAGGCTAATATTCTTTGCAGTTGTGCATAAACAGCAGTGATTGCTAATGCAGAAGAGGGATGCATGTCTGGATTTTCCATGAAGTGTGAAAATATATTACAGATGTGAAATCTGCCCCTCACATCTGCTGTGAAAAAGCAATAAATCAGTAAAATAAGTACATTCTACTGTCTTGCAATTCAGAAAAGCACTCTTTAGATTTTCTCAACCAAGAAATTCTTCAGTGTACCCCACAGAGGCTGTATGAGATACATAACAAGGTAGAAAAATCAGACGAAAAGATGTGTTTCCTCATATTAAAATTTTTTTTATGTCATTTAAGTGGAATGGGAGGGCAGGGGAACAGGAAACACACCCAATCCCATAAATTATACTAAATCTATATCTAAACCAGGACTTGGGCAATTATACCTCAGAGTGGATAGGGTGCTAGCCTGAAGAAGACCTACCTTCAATTTCTCCTCCATAACAGAACTTTTTGTAACTCTGGGAAGATCACTTAGGGACAGATTTTTCATAGAATCACAGAAGACTAGGGTTGGAAGAGACCTCAGGAGGTCATCTAGTCCAACCCCCTGCTCAAAGCAGGACCAACCTCAACTAAACCATCCTAGCCAGGGCTTTGTCAAGCCAGGACTTAAAAACATTTAAGGATGGAGAGTCCACTATCTCCCTAGATAACCTATTCCAGTGCTTCACAACCCTCCTAGTGAAATAGTTTTTCCTAAAAATCAACCTAGACCTCCCCCACTGCAACTTGAGACCATTGCTCCTTCTTCTGTCATCTGCCACCACCAAGAACAGCCGAGCTCCATCCTCTTTGGAACCCCCCTACAGGCAGTTGAAGGCTGCTATCAAAATCCCCCCTCACTCTTCTCTTCTGCAGACTAAATACTCCTACTTCCCTCAGCCTGTCCTCGTAAGTCATGTGCCCCGGCTCCCTACTCATTTTCGTTGTCCTCCACTGGAGTATCTCCAATTTGTCCTCATCCTTTCTGTAGTGGGGGGCCCAAAACTGGATGCAATACTCCAGACGTGGCCTCACCAGTGCCGAATAGAGGAGAATAATCAATTCTCTCAATCTGTTGGCAATGCTCCCGCTAATGCAGCCAAATATGCCGTTAGCCTTCTTGGCAACGAGGGCACACTGATGACTCATATCCATCTTCTCATCCACTGTAATCCCCAGGTCCTTTTCTGCAGAACTGCCGCATAGCCAGTCACTCCACAGCCTGTAGCAGCATATGGGATTCTTTTGTCCTAAGTGCAGGATTCTTGTCCTTGTTGAACCTCAACAAATTTCTTTTGGCCCAATCCTCCAATTTGTCTAGACCGCTCTGGACCCGATCCCTGCCGTCCAGCGTATCTATCTCTCCACCCAGCTTAGTGTCGTCCGCGAACTTGCTGAAGGTGCAATCCATCCCATCATCCTGATCATTAATGAAGATGTTGAACAACACCAGCCTCCTGAGTGACCCCTGGAGCACTCTGCTTGATACTGGCTGAACACTCCGATGGATCAAAGAAAGTTCAATATAACACGTTTTCACTTGTAACGCGGTAAGGTTGGCTCCTGAGGACAGCGTTATATAGGGGTAGAGGTGTACCTTCAACAAAATTTTATTTACAAGAAATGCACAAAATCCTGTTTTTCTGAACAGAGGGAAGAATTAAAAACCAGGAGACAGTTTCTTTGTTTACAGCCTTAGAGATCCTTTTGCCAGCTTGTCCAGATTGTAGATGTCTTTTGTTCTTTCTAGGGCTCAGATCCTCAGAATTAGGTGCCTAAATACCTTTGAGGATCTGGGCCTAAATCTGTTTGCGCAGGCTCTTCTGTTTGCTTTTCTCTCTTTCATGCACATACTCCTTTTGCACAAGACAATAGCCAGCAAAGATCTCCGCCCACAAAGCTCAAATTCTTGGGTGGACTCTCACGTCTTTGTTTTAGGTGGGGGCTGCTATACAGGAGTTTAACGTTTCTTACAGCACTGGTTCCACCCACCAGCTTCGAATGACCTTTCACCCAATCCATAATACAGTATTTTAATCCAATATTTATTATAGCACAGAGCAAAACAAGTGAGTTATACTAATGAAATGAGTTGTTATTGAAATACAGAGCACTTTTTTTTAAATATCTGTTCAAATGTGGTGCTTATCAATGTGAATGACTAAGAGTACTGGATTTTTGTAGGTGCTATGCACTGCTCTACCAATAGACTATTCTGACCCAGAACATACTGCAGCTGATCCAATCTTGACCCCTACTGAGCAGACTCCCAGCCAACTATGCAAACTATGCAATATGAACTAGTATTCACTAGTGCTGAGATAAGGCTATAAAATTGTATTTTAAATTTGGGCATCAAGTTAGGTACCTAAATAACACTGGTCTGATTTTCATTTGTGCTGCACACTCACACTTCAGCAGAGGCATATAATCTATTTAAGTTTTAAGTACTACTAATTACTCTAGATTGAGAGTAAGTAGTAAGTGAAATTTCCAAGGCAGCGTTCTGGGAGAAAAAAAGTAGGAAAGCCCTTGGTTCTACCCTATGTTCTCTCTCTCCATACAACAAGGTTTAACACTTCTGTAAATATCTACCTCGATATAATGCGGTCCTATATAAGGCGAATTCGGATATAATGCAGTAAAGCAGCGCTCCGGGGGATGGGGCTGCTTTACCTTGTTATATCCTAATTCATGTTACCACAAGCGGTTCCTCTGCGCCCGCCCATTATTTGCTGCGGCCCTCCCCATGCCCCCCACCCCAGCTCACCTCCGCTCTGCCTCATCCCATGAGTGTGCCGCAGCTCCGCTTCTCCTCCCTCTAAGGCTTGCTGAGCCAATCACCTGTTTGGCATGGCAAGCCTGGAAGGGAGGGAGGCAGGGGGAGAAGCGGAGCTGCAGCGCGGTCGTGGGTGGAGGTGGAATGGAGGTGAGCTGGGGCGGGGAGGCCCCGAGGAGGGTTGCAGCAAGTAACGGGGGGCGCAGAGGAACTGCTCCCCGCTCCAGCTCATCTCCGCCTCCTCCCCTGACCACGCTGCCGCCGCTTTGCTTCTCCCCATCTTCCAGGTCTGCCAGGACAAACAGCCGACTGGCATGGCAAGCCTGGAAGGGAGGGAGAAACGGAGCAGCGACAGTGCGCTCAGGGAGGAGGCGGAGACAGAGCGGAGGTGAGCCGGGGCAGGGAGCGGTTCCTCTCCCTACCCTGATATAATGCCAGCTTCCATCCCGGACACGCCACACAATCCAGTGTCTACAGCCAAGCGCTGAGGTACAAACGCATTTGCTCGAACCCTTCAGAGACCAACACCTACAAGATCTTCACCAAGCACTCTCAAAACTACGATACCCACACGAGGAAATAAGGAACCAAATCAACAGAGCCAGACGTGTACCCAGAAGCATCCTGCTGCAAGCCAAGCCCAAGAAAGAAACCAACAGAACTCCACTGGCCATCACCTATAGTCCTCAGCTAAAACCTCTCCAACGCATCATCAGTGATCTACAACCCATTCTGGACAACGATCCCTCACTTTCACAGGCCTCAGGAGGCCGGCCAGTCCTCGCTCACAGACAACCTGCCAACCTTAAGCATATTCTCAGCAGCAATCACACACTACACCATAGTAACTCTAACTCAGGAACTAACCCATGCAACAAACTTCAATGCCAATTCTGCCCACATATCTACACCAGTTACACCATCGCAGGACCTAACCAGATCAGCCACATCATCACGGTATATTCACCTGCACATCCACCAATGTAATATTCATCATCATGTGCCAGCAATGCCCCTCTGCTATGTACATTTGCCAAACGGGACAGTCACTACGGAAAAGGATAAATGGACAAAAGTCAGATATTTAGGAATGGCAATATACACCTCTGCAAATTTCCACTACATGCATCTGATGAAGTGGGTATTCACTCACGAAAGCTTATGCTCCAATACATCTGTTAAGGTGCCACAGGACTCTGTTGCTTTTTACAGATCCAGACTAACATGGCTACCCCTCTGATACTTATTCAGCATAGATATTTAGCATTGTCAGAGTGCTCTACCAGCCACAAGCTGTTGGCACTTACTCTTTTAAACTCAGCAATGGCAAGCTCTATTCTCTCTTCCATAACATGTTCATAGTCTTGTTTTATTAAAACAAGCAGGTCTAATGTTGCATTTCCTAGCACTTGTCATTCCCATCTCTGTATTTTATGTTTAAAAAAAATCCAACAGGTTTCACAGACTGAAAAGTGAAGTGAGGTGTCACTTCAAAGTGACTTAAGTTGTTAACATTTCTACATTGTTATTAATGAGTAGGCATAAAGTGCGTTATGAAGCAGGGAATATGTATTTGTTTTGGTTTACATCAGTGTTTGGCATGCTCATCCCAAGGTGCACATCTTGGGGATATTATAAATGTTGGGTTAAGGATTCTGTGAATTCTCTCCCAAGCTGTGCTAGTCATTTTGCAAATTGCCACGTATGCTGCATGTCGTTTTCATGAAATAAATTCTCTGGATTTTGATTGTCAAGGGATGCATAAAGGCGATAAAAATGCTTTAGGTCTTTTCTGACAGATGTAGAGATGAATAAGAATGTCTAGGTCTGTGAGTCAGAAATAATTACGTGGATGTGTTACAGTTGCTGAGCATAAACTTTATTACCAACTCATGAACAGCATGGTTTTTACTTAACCGAATCTGCCATGAAAAGGCTAAGGTTAAATGAAAGAATACCAACTCACTTTTAACCAGATATTTTTTTTAATCTCCTTTTTCAAAAATGCATAAACCAGGATTTCTTTAGATTCTATAAACTGTATAAATTGAATGGAACATCTGAGATCTAATGGGAAAAAAAATGCTTCAAGCACAATATACATATGACAACACACCTTTCCCACCCTTACTGACTATACTGACTGTTTATGTATTGAGTAGATTCAGTATGCACTGAGTCAGGCTTTAACAGCAGTCAGTTTAGGACTTGTTTAGGACTATATTAACTTCCCCATAATTTCAGATAAAGGTACTCAGCATGAATCAGATTGCATTCCTGGTTAATATTTTTTATTATATGCACATAAAAATTAGATCAATATATTTGCTGCAGTACATGTACAGTCAAATTCAGTGCAGAGGACCTTCCATTTAAGTCCTTAATTTAGGCCTTAAATTGTGTGGAGGGCGTAATGCAGACCCTGCACTGGTGTGAATTTCATCTTCGTAAAAATGCAAAGTTTGGACACATTTAGGATTGATCCTACTACAAACATTGAATGCTTGTAACTTTGTGCATCTGCACAAGCATTTGCAAGATCAGAACTTTAGAACCCAAATAAGTTTGGGACCAAAGGATGTTTTTCATCTCATGGGAAAAATTAAGAAAGAGAGAGAATTCTCACCCACACACACACACACAAAGTTTAAACAACATAAGTCAATGTACACAAATGTGCAATTACTGAAATATATTCAGTTTAATTTCACAATTTTTAAAATGATAAATAATAAAACTATGCATATTTCTATTCTACAAGAAGTATTCAAAAAACAAAATAAAAAGCAACAAAGGATATGACAAATAATTTATATTGCATCTACTATATGCTTGATAAAACTGGACACATTTAAATATTTACAGAATGGTCTTTTAATTTAATAATCTTGTAAATCAAGTGATATCTCCTTTTCCTTGCCTATATCCAAATATAGACATAAAGTTGAAAAAGATGTGTTCACCTGAAGTATTTTATTTGCCAGCCACTACTCTAATTCCTGGATATACCTTCACTTTTTTCCCCTCTATCGTATTATTCCATGTAACCCCATAAGAGCTGTCAGGTCTAAAAATTAACATGTGTTTGGCCTGGTCCAGACAAATCAGTTCGAAAAAGATGGAGTGATCTGTTAAAATTGCAATAAAACAGGATCTTATTATACTCAAAGTTGGCAACTGTTGATGAGAGTTAATAATTTCCAAATGACATATCTACTTATGTCAGTGATGTTTATTAACTGCATATAATCTGTAGCTAATCAGGCATGAATGATCACTGTTTATTGTCCATTGATATAAAACGAACAAATTATTTTTATGAAACTTTAAGTGATTACATAACTCCCTACAATAACCATGGACACTGAGGCATCATGGAACCTTACCACACCAGAGAGAACTCCTGGGACACTGTGTCTATGCAAATGGCGGTAAAAGGGGAACAAGATTACCATACCACCTGATTTCTTCATGCACCCATGAATCGGGCCTGCTCTGCTTGACAAATAGGCTTTGGCCCCCCAACCTCTGGGGACAGTAGTGCCAACAATGACCCCACTGTGCCCTTCATATTACTATACACAACATTATTTCTTAAGTGTTTTGTCATTTTTCTGACTTTTGATGGTTTTTATTGGATGAATGCACTTTCCATTAACGAAGCATCAACCTAAATACTAATTGATGCCAGTTGGCATGGCTTGTTTCCTCACAGAAACTGACTTATCTGGGTCATTTGGCTTGATTCTCAGCTCCTCATTTTCTCCAAGTTACTCACGATGCACAGAAGTATGAGCTAGATGAGAATCAGACATTAATACTTTTAATCAGGCAACTGATTCAAATAGGACTAGACCCTGCTCATGAGTGAAGTCACACTGAGTTCATGGTACCAGTTCCATAAGTAGGGCAAGCAAACTTGACCCAAACTGCATAAATCAAAAACTACATCAAGAAATGGTGAAGACTGATGCCTCATGATAAATACCACCTAGTGAGTCTCAATTGGAAATGGTTATTGTGCAGCAGCTGGGATGATTTTAGCCACAAACAACACTGTATGAGGAGAAGGAGGGAGAGATAGGGGAACCAGAGGAGAGAAGAGCTATAAGCCACTATCCTTATTTGTCTTACTGAAAATCAACCAGAGATTTTTGCCAGGGAGGTGATATTTAGATGGAAATATTTCCTGATAATTTTCCATGGGAACATTAAAAGCTGTTCTGTGTTTCAGCCAGAGAATTTGTTATCCTCAGAGCTTATTACTAATTTCAAAGAAAATAACTAAAAATATTTTCTCCTGCTTGCAACGTGGACAACTACTATAATTCTATATTTAATATAAACTTAAGACAAATATTATGCATATACTAAAGATAATGGGGTAAATCAGCATAGCTCCTTTGGCTACAATAGAATCTCCTCAGGTAACCCCAGCTGAGGATCTGGCTCATCATTTACTGGACCTTTAAAATGTAGACTCCATTCTAAATTCAACACAATTGCGTTTCACCCACATATGATGGTAGTGATTTTGTTTCCTTTATTCAGATTTCTATAGATTAGGGATCAGAACTATCAGTAGATATTTCATATTTTAATATTTCAATTCAGTATGTTTTATAATTAACTGTTAAAAATTACTCCCATTGAACACTGTGCAATCCTATTAGACTTTGAATGAATGAAAAGCAAGTCTGAGAGATGGCTGCACGCTATGGTAGACAGACAGGCTTTATTATTATTATTAAATATTCAGTGACAAAAAGCTACGTTAACTCAGAGTTACAGTGGCTTGCTTGCATGTCATTCCTTGCAGAATTTGAGCTGAGCAACTCACACTTCTGAAAACCAGGAAATGCACAGTTAAAGTTGCCCATGCAACCACAACTCTGCCCTCTTTCAGAATGTCCCAATATCCCCCATTAGCACACATACCTTTACTCTGCCAGTGTCACAGCTGTTGAAATGTACAAGCTTTTCACCTCCTTTTACAATCCATTCACTCTCACCTATAGGATTCCACCTAACTCTATTAAAAGGGGGTGGGGGGAGAAAGGCCGCCCATTGCCATCTTCCTTCTATCCAGTTCGAGCAATGCTTCAATATATATGAAAAAAGTCCAATAGCACCTTATAGACTAACAGACTCATGGAGCATAAGCTTTTCTGGGTGAATATCCACTTCATCAGACGTTTGACAAAATGGGTATCCGCCCACGAAAGCTTATGCTCCAATATGTCTGTTAGTCTATAAGGTGCCATAGGACTCTGCCGGCCCCTCCCCCTTTTTTTTTTTTTAAACAGATCCAGACTAACACTCCTACCCCTCTGATACTCAATATATACAAACTCTCACTAGCCCTTGGCACCGTCCAGTTTCCCAATTAATTTTCTTCCAACACTTATTAATAGCTTTCATGAAATGTTGGGTGCACTGGCAGAGTTGTGGGAGGTGCCGGGTGGTTGGGGAGCACTGGCAAAGCTGTGGGGTGCTGGAAGGTTGGAAGTTCAGGGAAGCTCCTAACCTCTCTCACCTCCCTTGCCATCCATCCCCATATATCCTCCTCCTTTCACTGCTGTCCCAAACCCCTCTCCCACTATTCTGCTCCCTCATAACCCCTCCCCTCCCAGGAAACACTCACATGTCTAATTTTCCTCCCAAATGTATTTGCCACTGATGATTCATAAATTGTAGCAACCTCCAGCCACTCAATCCAAAACTCCTTTTGCCTTGGAGTTTGGGTGTGAGATTTGGGATGAATTTATCTCTTCATATACTAATTGAAGGGTGAGTTCACAGCCATCAAGACATCTGTAATTCATCCAATCATCCGTTGAACCCCTCAGTTTAATAGTAAAGCAGAAGGAGGAAACTGGGGTTTTTTGCAAGGGGGGTGGAGGCATAACTACAGAACTCCTTAGATCAAAAGTTCCCAAATTTGGATCACTAATTCTACCACATACCACCATTAGTCACACAAAATTTCAAAGAAAGCTTAATAACCACTCAGATTCTAGACCACTTGCAAAAGTCAAGTTTAAAACATATAAAATGGCAGGCATGGAAATCCTCTAGCTGCTTGTCTGTATCAGTGCATGCAGTGTAAAAAATGTACATTTCCTTAAATACAGGTTTCAGTTTGGGTCCCCCAAAGGTTCAAAGGGTGCCATGTACTATCTTGGCTAAAATTCACAGATTAAGATCAATCTGATCCACATCACATCAATTGTTATATATCTTGCTCTGGTCACAAAAAAACACTTAAAAACTTTTTTTTAAAATGGCAATTTTTTCAGGACTTATATCTCTGGAATCTGTGGTTTAAAGGACTCCAAATCTGGGAAACTAACCTTACTCTACACCTTCCTCAAACATACCAAATTTCAAAGAAATCCAACTAAACATGCTGATTTTAAGGACTTAGGAAGGTCCACCTTTAGATCAATGTCATGATGCAGTCTTAAGTACAGTGGCACTGGCACCACAATAATAAATAGAAGCCAAAAACAGTTCAGATTAAACATTCTGAGTCTCATAAAACCAAAAACACTCTCTCCTTCCTCTCTCCCCACCCCTAATAAGTTTGCACTTGTGTGTTTCATTGTTTTTAATTTTCTTTGGGGTAAATGGGAGATTGATTCTTCAAAACTTCTCCATTGAACTTAGTTAAGAATTTTTCCATGCTCTCCTGGTCCTGTAATATTACAGCTCCTTCTATACAAATAAACTTCAGTTGATTAGAGTCTCAGCCTATCCTGTTATGATTTAGCTCTACTGTCAGATTCAGTTTTTACTACGTCATTTACCATGTCTGAAAAGTCAGTAAGGCAGATATTTTTTACTGCTTCCATAATAACCTGACATCATAAATTTGGCCCTGAAGCAGTAAAATACTACTGTTTTCTCTCAACATTCCTTGCTTGATGATGCCCTTTTCCTAGCTACAATTAAATAACCAACTTTAAAAGTTAACCTATTCTTTACAGTACTTATTTGGTTCTTTCTGATAACTTTACACATTTATGTAATCTCTTCATAACAAGGACATTTTTCATACTCACAGTGCCTATCACAATGGGACCAACACCTGATCTGGTCTCTATATGCTATCATAATATGAATAATAATTACAAGATATGTTAAAAGTGTGTTATTTCCGTTGCAAAATCAAGTACTCAAGAGTTAGGAAATCCAAGATAGATAGTGGCCATGTAACTTTAATTCTGCCACTTGTGTGTCCATCCTGTGCACTGAATGAGGCTGGGGTCCAGTGGAAATATAGTATGCAACCATGTTAAGGATTGTATCATAATATATATGCACAAGGGGGGTGAATTAAGGCTGTGTGCATTCATAAATTTGGCATTTCCTAACTTTCAAGTACTTGATTTTGCAACCTAAAACCATTCTTTTAACATAGTTTCTAATGTGTTTTTTTAAAAAATAAAATAAAATAAAATAAAATAAAAACTAAGATAAAAAAATTCTTTTATGTGCAATTTTAACAACTACCCATTCTGCATCACAACTGGGATTGGAACCCTGACCTTTCAGCAGTGCAGTACAAACTGTTACCACTTGAATTACAGGACTAACTGCATTAGCTAGCATTAGGAAAAACTGTTTTCCCAGAGGGTGAGTGCATGTGCTGTGTCCTAGGCATGGAACCTATAGACAGATGAAAAGAGTGGCCAGCACTCATTCCCATTCTGGGAGCTGGGTGAGCTCCTTTCCTATGTGGTGACTCCCAGATGGGGCAAGGAATTGGGTACTGGGGCAATGTACCAGGTCAGAAGAGGGCAGCCCAGACTGGATCTCTGCTCTTAACTCCCCCAAAAGCATTCCCAACACAGTGCTGTCATCTGCTCTACTGTTTTGGGAGTGGCATGAACTTAGTCTTAGAATACTCATGTTTAGCTATTACTCTGACAGGCTGACAATTTTTCTGAGAAATGTGAGAAGGCGGCAAATAAACAATTTGAACTGTTTATATCTCTGCAAAAATGGGGTTTCATGCAATAAAGACAAGGCAGTCCTCTAGCTTAAGGACATTTCCCCTACAAAAAATTCAAAGCCTGCTGCAAACACTGGTAGTGTAAAAGCATCTCAAAGAAAAAGCCACACACTTTTAATGAAAAGTATTAGGCAAGCTTAAATATAAGAGTTGCTATCATAGTTAAGATAGTAGTGTCTCTCAGTTTTGGTCAAAGATTTATTATTATTCAATGCTTATATTTCAGTAATACCCCAATTGTCACGTTAGACACAGTGTAAGCATATAGAAGGTGACATTCACTGCTGCAAAGAGCTTACAGTCTTAAACACACATAAGATATAACAAAACATCTGAGACAAAACTAGGGGGTTGGCATGAGGATGGAATAAAAGGATATTCACAGTTCTCAGTTAATCAGGAGCTATAATCACAACTCAACACATGCCTGAATGATATGAGGTTATAGTTTACTGCACACATTAGAGAAGAGGTGAGTTTTGAAGAGAAGCTTGAAGGATTTTGACTGGAAGCTTTTCCCATTTGTAAGGGTCAATGTGGAAGAAAGTGCTCATCAAAGAGGCAGAAAATCAGATGATTGGCAGAGTGAAAGTGAGACCCAACCTTGTCATAAAATATTAGGAAGGATAGGTAGGGCAAGGCTAAATTGTGCTTTTAAGTTAAGAACCACACATTAGTGGTTGATGCAGTAGAAGACGGGGGGCTCCATGCAGGGGCGTAAAGGGTGTGTGCTTGTGCATGGAGAGAGAGCGTGCGAGCAAAAAACCGGGAAAATTATCTTCACAGCAGTATTTTGAATGAATTTGTGAAGGAACAGAAGGGTGCAATATTGCAAGCAACAAGATTAGAAAAGAGGAGATTACAGCAGTCGAGGCACAAGATGATCAGGGTTTACAAAGCAGTTTTTCCAGTGTGGGCAGAGATGGGCAGTGTGAACAGATCTTGGAGATATTGTGCAGGCAGAAGCAGCAAGTTTTAGATACAGTTGGGATTTGTTCCTTAAAAGAGAAGACTGAGTTACAGATGAAGATGAGAGTATGGGTCTGAGTGACAGAGAGGAAAGTGGTCTTGTCCATCAAGATAGGGAATGGGAGGAGGTGGGGTGAGTTTGTGTAGAAAGATCAAGAGTTCAGTTGGTAACTAGACATCCACAAGGAGACATCAGAAAGACAATCCAAGATTTTGGTTTTGATAGAGGGATACAATTTCCAAGTAAAATGTAGACTTGAGCACCATCCACATAAACAGTATATTTAAAGATGTGTTTGCAGAAAAGACAATCCGGAGATAGGACATAGAATGAGAAAAGGAGGGGACCAAGACAGAATATCACTAGTCAAATTGCTTTATATTAAATTTACTTTAAATTAATTATTTCACCAAGAAGACAACAACATTTGATTGTATCATCTAACAGCAACACACTTGCTATGCACTGTAAAGCACAGCATCAGTCCTACAGATTGTAAGCCCACTGGAATTTTTATATTATGAGTTTGTACAGCACCTAGCACAATGGGTCCCTGATTGTGGTGGGTTCTTTGTATATAAATGTTTATTAACATCAACAACAAAGGTCAAAGGCATATTATAACTGTTTTTGTGTGAATTTACTAAAACAGAAAAGCACCAGGAAGCCTTTTTCTACCCTACCCGCACCTACACCAGGACTACACTTCAAGCAGACTTTTCTGGGATACCAGTGCTACTAGAGAAGCGTGGTTAAGGGAGACCATGGTCCCATCCTTTTGCACTGGGGAAATACCTAGTTACAGTTTTCTAAAATGCAGCAAGTCTCACTACTCACCATGCTCAGCACAGCATTTAGGAAGCAGTATGTCTTATGTGATGCCTCTAAGCATTGCTGCTTCAGCACTTCCTCTCTGCAAAGTGGCTCAGGTGCTTAGGAGTCCCATCCCCATCCATAACAAAGCAAATAGACTGTGATAAATCTGAAACCTAACAATAATACCAACCTCAAAAGGCAGTAACTCCAAGACAATAATGCACAAACTGTCCTTGAATCTGACCTCTTCTGTGCTAACTCCTTAGTTCCTTCCCTCCCTGCATTCATTCCTACTTTCCTTATATCTCTGGTAGAGTTAAACTGCACCATAAAGCTAGACAAATTCAAAATGGAAATAAGGCACACATTTTTAACAGTGAGAGTAATTAACCATTGGAACAGTTAACCAAGTGTCACGGTAGATTCTCCAGCATTGACAATTTTTTAAATCAAGACTGGATGTTTTTCAACTCTACAAATTATTTTGGGCAATAGAAGATATTTGTCCATTCTATGGCCTGTGTTGTGAAAGAGGTCAGACTAGATTATCACAATTTCTGGCCTTGGAATCCATAACCAATATCTGCAGCCTTGAAGGAATGAAGTTAAAAGCTGTTACTGTCACACAAGGAGAGAATAATTATTTCTACAATATGTGTTAATTTTGTGTTCCTATTTTTCTAATACATACATAGGTCTAGATGATAACAGCCATAATTCTCTCGCTGCTAGAGAGGGAAGCAATATGCTACTGGACCAGAAGTAGATTACTCCCCCCTTTGGGCCGGCTTTCCAGCACATTGATGGGCGGGAGATTCAGAGCTAAGGCCATTCCCTGCCCATTCCCTACCCAACTGCATGCAGAAGTTTATCTCCTCATTGTGCAGTAACTTGCAATGTCCATAGCCTGCACAGAGGAGTTAGGTGGTGTGCCTGCCATGCCTCCTCCCTCCCTTACACCAGTAGGGTGTTCCAGTCTGGAGGTGGCAGGTCTACCTCTGCAAGCTTTACAGTGGTGGAGATGGCCTATTCATAAGGGGAATTCTCCAAAGCAAAGTTCCAGCCATTTTAAATTTACCTTGCATCATACATTCAGAGTTGAGTCCTGCTGATTATAAAGAAGAGATTTTAATCTTTATCAGTTTCCATCCCTATTTCAGTTATATATTAAACCCCTGCATATATATTTATTTTATGTATTCATATGGCTCCATTACCAGAATATCTGAAAGACTCTCAATCTTCAATGTATTTATCCTCACAAAACCCCTGTGAGGTAGGGAAGTACATTTTACCATTGGGGAACTGATACACAAAGGGATTAAAAGTAACATCCCCAAGGATTTGCAGGATGTCTCTGGTGGATCAAGAAAATAAAGCCAACCATCTAACTATGTTTCTTCTTTAAATTTACTCTATAAACATCAGTATTTAAGAGAAACTATTGTCAATGGGGAAAATTTTCTTCTTTCTATATAATGTTTTTTGATCAATAACCCCTTGAGGCTGAATATGAAAAACAGCTCTAAGTCAGTTTTCCAGTTTGAGTCATGCTCTTCAATGGTGAAGATATTTGTCCATTTTTCTCAGATTATAAGGCATTCCTTCCATCCAAAATATTTTTTCCAAAATGATTCACTTTTACCATATTGGCACCAGAGGAAGAAACAGCTGGTGATGTCCAGGGAAATTACAGCACATGCTCACAGAGAGGGCAGCTGCTGGCAATGAGAAAAAAAGACTAAAGCTGTTCACTGCATATGTGCCAACAAAAATCCAGATATATGCTTCTGCCTAAACACATCTGGAAAATATCTACGTTGCATTAGTTTCAGCTCATAAGGATACTGCACTAGATATCCTACCAGAATCTTTGTGTAGGGAGTAGACACGTAAGATTTTTAAAATACAAACTTTTAAATAAATAACATTCATAGAAAACTATAGAGGAGGGGGTTTTTTTTTTGGTTTGCAGTATTATACTTTAGGAGACTATATCTTTATCTGACTTGGTTTCCAGAAGGTATTGTCTTTTTGAATACACAGGCAGTGACATAATTAAATGTGATGCTCTGTCAATCTGTAAAAGAAAGTCTTGTTTCGCTGAAAAATTTAGCTAAAAAGACCTTTAATTTCCGTCCTTTACATGTTTTATATTTTTTCTTCTTTTATTTTTAAATTTAAAAATGACAAACAAAAGAAGGTAGGGGCATGTACAGATATGCCCTTTTGGTAGACAGATTTGAAGGAACCTTATTTGACATTACTCTATTGATTATGTAGTTGTCTGTAATTAGTATGTAGAACTAGCCACAGTTGTAAAGGAGTCATATAAATATTTATACTCCACATGCATATTCTATGTGTATATATCCAAAGCATACACAGCATAATAATATCAACAGATATGCTGCAACAGAAGTACAGAAAAAGAGAACAAACAAAGACTAACTTTAGAAAGTGGATTTGGACTCATGCTAAACAGAAAGAACTTTGATGGATGATACACAACAGGCATAGTTGGAAGAGCATGTTCTGTTTTACTGACTCATAATTTGCTTGCTTTTCCTTTCAGTAGACATGCCAACATTTCCAGCAAACTTTTCATGTAAGAAAGGAACAAAGCCTTCCTTTATTTCTGAAAAAGCAGCATACCCTATAACATAAATAAGTATGCTAAAGGAATATTTCAAATATGCCACTTTTCATATGTACAAGTAGTAAATGATAAACTGCCTGGTGCTAAATAGAGTTCGTTGGTATCAGTAGGAACTTCAGTAGTTTCAGTCAAATAAATAAATATAATGGCCTGCCAATTCTCATACTTTTATCGGGTCATGTGATTTTCATGACATACTGTTACCATCAAAGCCCTGGGAAAAGCCTTTAATTTATGGCACTTCCCTACTTTTCTATGCTCCAATAGTTCTGTTTTTTTTCATATTTGCCATTAGATCCAGAAGCAGATCAGTCTTTCAGCTGTCTATGTGAGAGAAAAGAAAAGCAGAACTGGATAACTGAAAAAGCAGATAGTCATGATTTGTCAATGAACAAACATTTTGTATAAATTCTTTTTGATAACCAAAGATTCCTCACATGCAGAAATAATAAAGCATTTAGGTCCTTAAAATTCAGGGGGTGTAGAGTAGTGGGGAAAAGGGTGGAGAGAGGGCTGGGCCTGAGGCTGAGCAGGGAGAGCTTGGGTTCCACAAAAATTTTAAACCAAAATGGGGGTCCTCATGTTGCTAAAGTTTGAGAACCACTGACATACAATACAAAATGGTGCCATAACCAAGCAATAAACATAAAAGCTACTCGATTAAAAGGGTCTGAATCATCCTCACTGGGACTTCTCATCACATTTCTGGACCAGGTCCACTCTGTACAAATTTTAGTTAAGTAAAGTAGTCAAATGACTAAAGAAGTCCCCATATTTAGAATATTATATTACCGCCATCGCATCTGTTGGTTATCAGTGCAATGAAATCAAGATGATGTCTAGGCACCTAAATTTCTTTTCTCCCCTGGCCTCAATTATCCTGCCAATCATTACCTAATATGTGTGTTAAATGAAAGAATAACCTTTAAATCAATACAAATAAGTCCAGAAGAACAGTACTTCCCAAAGAAAAATAATTGTTTTTGTTTGCCTTTACCATTCCCCCCTTCTATGGCATAACTTATTAACAGTAGCAGTGGGAGAAACAGAAAATAGCATTTCCTCTTATACTTACCAAAACCAGACTGTCTTTATTTATTCTCATATTAACACTGAATTTTTAAACTTAGGCAGGATAACTCAGAAATAAAACAGGAATTACATAGACCAGTTACATTATAATAAACTGTAATCGGATTTCTTGAACATTCCGCTCCATTGCTATTTTACCTCACCCGTACTGCACAACTGTTTTGGGGTGCTGCCGTACATTGTTCAAGCTGCTCTTCTGTCATGGAAATGGCTGCATTTCAGTGAAGGCTGAAGCAATTGCTAGTCAGAGGTAAGGTGTGTGTGTGTGTACTTATGCATGCACATATTTACCAAGATTGTAAATCATTTGGATTTTTCTGGACAAATGTTATGTAAACATGAATATTGTTAATTGTCAAGAAATGTGGTTGTGAGAAGGAACATGTGACATTGTTGCTACAGTCAAACAGGAGGGGTATTAAACATCACAGAGCTAGATTCAAGTCCCAAGATGGCACTTAGATACTGGATGGTAGACATTAAGTAGGCCTTTCAGAAAACTGGATACCACAAGGTGAGAGAAAACAGAAAATCCCTCTGTTGGTGGATGAACTGCAGGTATGGAAGCCACGTGAACTTTCACAGAGCTAACTGAAAGGCCAGATGAATTAAAATTCAGTAAGTATTTAGAAAGTATTCAGACATTAACCATATACTAGATATGGTTAATGTCTGATCTATAGGGTGATTAATACCACCATCATGCCCAGATGGAAAAATCTCTCCCACTAAGCTGCATATGTGGCTCAAGTGGAATCTTTCCTGGGTGTTCAGAACAATTTTTTCGCAAGCATTTAACCAGAATTCATCCACACTGTGAGGCAGCAAGATTAGGATGCAGACACCTTTCCTGATTCTGAGACAGGAGGTCCTCAACTAGGGGTAAAGTTAAAGGCGGTCTGATTGAAAGCTGGTGTGAGTCTGCGAACTAGTACTGCATTAGCAAGGCTGGTTCCATGAAGATTAAATTAGTTTTGTCTGTTTTCATCTTCCTAGATACCCTTGGGATGAGAGGAACTAGAGGAAACTCATATAGCAGAGGATTGGTCCATGGGAGGAGAAATGCATCTCTTAAGGAACCAGGATGGTAGCCCACCATGGAACTAAACCTCTTACATTTGTTGTTCAGGTTGGTAGTGAAGAGAAAAAGTTATTCACCCTGTGCAGTTACTGAGGTTCTTTGAGATGTGTCCCCCTACTGGTGCTCCATATTACATGTGCTTGTGTCCCTACACTCAGGATTGGAGATTTTCAGTAGCAGTGGCTGGTTGGGCCATATTTATGCCTTCCCCAGTCACACGCTGTGCATAGTGGCTATATAGTGCTGTACTGCCCAACCGCCCTCAGTTTCTTCTCCGCTGCAGTCTATGTCTGAACTTCAGAGTAGAGGGGAGGTGGGCAGGTAGCGAAGCACCCACAAGGACATGCATCTCAACTACTGCACAGGATGAGTAACCTTTACTTCTTTGAACACTATCGCTATGGGTGCACCACATTAGGTAACTGGGTACACCTCTGGGAGAGAGAGCTGTGAGCTCGGCACGCAGCAGCAGTGACTCTGGGGTCTCAGAGACGAGCAGGTCTTTCGGAATCTGTGGTACTGGCATCAGCATCATTGGTACTGTTGGAAGCATTTGCACTGGTACCATGGGAGGCATGTGCATTGCTGCTGATGTTATCAGTGCTGATGGTGCTGGAATTACCCTGAGTTCTCCAGATTGTCTGTTAGGTGGTCTCATCAGAGCCAAGGTGCTCAGTACTGTGTGTTTAATTGGTGCAATCAGTACCACCTTTGGGGTTCTGGGCTTCTCTTTGCCACTATTGCTTGATGGTGCCATGTTATCCAATCCACCCCTCTTGGGGTCCTTGGACTTGCTATCAGTGCCGGTCCCAGGGGAGTTACAAGTACTGAATCTTGTACCCGTCACTGAAGAGATTACCAACCTTGTTACGGACCTCTTTCTCTTAGACAGTTCCTTAGTGTCTTTGTATGAGGAGTCTTCTCACTCTCTCTTCATAGGCAGTAGAGAGTGCAGGACAGCAGATGTTGGTGCCAACAGTGACCGCTTTCTAGCAGGAATGCCAGAACCAGGGCCTGAGGCTGTCCGCTTTTTATCATTAGTAGTTTAGCTTCAGTTCATGGGCTTTTCACGTCCTTGCCTTCAGTTTGAGGCAATGTGTGCACTTCTGTGGGATGTGCACCTCTCTCAAGCAAAGAATGCACAGGGATACCTGTTGCTCAAGGGGATGGCCTCTCAGCAGGAGAAACACCATTTGAACCTGAGGGATTTGAGCATAACCCCACGCAGGGATAAATTCCTTGAAGGGAAGATGGTAGGGAATCACTACTCTAACCTAAGGGGTAACAAGGAAGAACTACGGAATTCTTTTTTAATATAGAGAAAAAAGGAGAGGGGGGAGAAGGGGAACAGAAGCAATGACTAGCTAGCTAATTTTAACGGAAACACTATGAAAGGCACTAACAGAACTCCTCTAGGAAGAGCTCTGGTAGGGACTCCATCTCAGGCCAAGGGAGGTTGAGAAGGAACTGAGGGCAGTTGGACCACTCAGGATTCTTTAGCTGCCACACACACGTGAGACTTGAGGGAGTGGGAGGGTGCAATGCTACCGAAAAATCTCTGATTCTAGGGACGCAAGCATACCTAATGTGGATCACCCATAGAAACATTACTCAAAGAAGAACAAGTTTATTTCTGGGTATCCCTACTGATGGAAGATCTGGAGGAGAATATCATTTCTGATTGACCACTCTGACTACAAAATTCCTGTTGAGGAAATCTACTGTGCTGTTCCTCACTCCTGGAAGATGGAATGCTTTCAGGGAAACTTTGTTTCTGATGCACAGATTTCACAGGTTGGCAGTCTCCTGACATAGTAGAGCTGGTCTTGCATCCACCTGCCTATTGAAATAAAACATAGCAATGATGTTATCTATAAGGACTTTGCACCACCTCATGCTTGATGTTAGACAAAAATGTCTCACAGGCCCAATGAACTGTACAAATCTCCAGCAAATTTTAATACACAGAGATCTCCTAGGCTGGCCACAGAGCTTGTGCTCAAAGTTGACTGAAGCCAGCCCCCTGGTCTTTTGTAGATGCATTGGTAACCAGAGTCACAATTAGCTCTGAAGACAGGAAAGGGACCCCCTTCTACATGTTGTGAGGGTCCAACCACCAGTTGAGGGACTGAAGCACTTGTTCAGGTACACAAACCAGCATGTTCAGAGGATGCTTGGTCAGATGACAGACTAAATGGAGCCAGACATGCACACAGCCAAGGTGAAGTCTGGAGTTACCTACAGGCAAGAAGCCATGTGGCCCAGTAGTTGTAGACAGGAATGCACTGCTGTTATTGTGTTAGACGTTAGGCCTTCAGAGAGGGCAATTATGTACTGAAACCCATTGACTGGAGATAGGCCATTGTAATTATGGCATCAAGATCTGCTCCTATGAACATTAAATGCTGTGTCAGCCGTAACTGATTTGTTTAAATTCAGCTTTGGGCCCAGATGAGGGTCTTAATGAGGACGCTGCTGTGGATTTGGACATTTGAGGCTCTGTGCATGAGTCAGTTGCCCAGGTAAGGGACAATTTGGACACCTCAGAGGCACAAGTGTGCCACTACCACCACCATGCATTTTGTAAAGATCCTTGGGGCTGACCACAAACCAAATGGGAGCACTGTGTACAAGCAGTGGATGTCGCCTGCTGTAAAGCAAAGGTACTTCCTCTGGCCAGGATGTATTGCCATGTGGAAGTATGCATCCTGCAAATCAGGGGAGGCATACACTATCACTTTCCTGGAAAGTGGAGATTGGTAAGTGAAGGTAACCATCATGAACTTGATTTTATTGATAAAGCAGTTCATCTTCCTGAGGCCTAAATGAACATAAACCCCTTAGACCTTTGGGGAATTAAGAAGTAACAGGAATAGTCCTCTGTGATGACAAGGAACATCTGTCACTTCCAATTCCAGAAGAGACCATACTTCTTGAAGCAACCTGATCGTGTGAGATGGGTCCCTGAAAAGGGACAGGGATAGTGGGTTGGGAAAAGGGAAGAGATGAATTGGATAATATATCTCTTCTTCATAGTCCTGAGCAATGATGTGTTCAATGTTATTTTATTCCAAACACTGGAAAGAGTGACAGTTGTTGTCCAAAGGGTGGGAGGTGTTGAGAATGGTATGCTGCCCTTGAGGAGGCAGTGATGACGACTGCTCAGGAGGCTGTCAATGTCTGGTGAGAAGGGCCTGATTGAGATAAAGCCATTTGGCGATATCAAGAAGGCCGACATTACCCTTTAGCAGAGCCCTGGAATCTCTGCTGGAAATGTGATTTGTAGAAGATTCGTCAAGATCTCAGGAGCTGCTTGGGAGACTTTCAGGGTATGAATGGCAGCATCAGTCTTTTCAGAGAACAGCTTAAATCCCTCAAAAGGCAAGTTCTTTATTCTGTTTTGCAGCAAATTCGGAATTCCAGATGCCTGCAGCCAAAAGAACATGTCACACCAGTGGCAGTGGCCATCAATTGTGAAGCATATTAACTGCAGCAATAGTTGCCTGGAGGGATGTCTTTGCTGTGAGACAAGAGCCATAGACTGTTCCCTATACTCCTCCAGTAGTTTGTCTAAAAATTTTACAGCATTAGCTAAGTTAATAAAATTGTATTTGTACAGGAAATCTGGATAGTTAGTCACCCTCATTTGCAGAGTAGCTGTACTGTGGATTGAGCTTTTCTGTCATACATATCCAGTCTCTTGAGCTCCTTTTCTTTACGAGTGGCTTTGGGATGAAACTGGAGGACCACCAGGAGGACTCCAAGTCAGGGAGTAGATGTGTGAAAAAATAATCAAAGTCCTTTGGATTAAATTGGTAGCATCTGTCCAATCTCTTGCTGTAGGTGGTATGGGGATTGGAGTCTGCCAAACCATTTTCGATAGCTCCAACAAGGATTTGTTAATGGGAAGGGCAACCCTTCCTGGAGCAGGGATTTGTAAAATATTGATGATACTGTGCAGATTTTCTTGAACAAGTTCCACCTATTCTCCTAAAGAAGTGGTCCTGTTTCTCATTAAGTCCAGGAAGACCTTAAAGTCCTCTAGAGATTGAGGACCCAGTTTCATCTGGAGATGAGGAAGAAGTGTGTGGAGGGACATCCAGGGGTGCTCAATATGGTTAAAACCCATGAGAGGAGAAACTGTCAGGGTAGCCTGGTCAGAGGTTTCGTGGACTGGAAAAGGGGACCTCCTTCTGGTATTAGATTCTGATGGAAGTCTCAAATCCCTTGGTATGGGCAACCACCAATATGGCCATGCAGAGTACAGCACAATTTGAGTGCCCATGTGGAGGGCACCATTTTGGGGCTTCCTTGTAGGAAAACCATCCACAGTCCTTAAAACCTGCATCTCTGTTATGAGGTGTACAAGGTGATCTGAAAGACTGGGGTGGTGACATGTGCTTCTCAGATTCAGCTTGAAGAAGAAATGTATTATTTCTCAGGAAGTGGAGGGGTCATTCCTGTTGGGTTGGTGGAGCTCTTGATGTGGGAGACACCCTGGGGTCTGTATACAGCAGTATGGGATGAAGAGGTCTAAATGCTGATGCAGTGCCAGCAGGGTTGAAGCCAACAGCATCAATGATGTTGAAGACTCCAGTGGTGCTGATCATGCTGGCAAAGCTGACCTCAGCAGAGTTGCTTATGGTGCTGGCTGCATTAGGTATGCTGAAAACACTGTTGGTGCCAACCATGACAGAAGTGTCTGCATTGACAGTGCCAGATTCACTGACTGTACTAACAGGACCAACAGTGCCAAAGACCCATAGTGGTAAATACTACACCATTAATAGTAGTGGAGAGTCTGGTAAAGGGAGACATATAAGAGCCCTTGCAGTCATGAAAGTTTAATGAGTCAAGGCACTGAGACAGGTAAGTCCTCCATTAGGCTTGGAAGGATAAGATTTTTATTTATAAATGTTGATAAACAACTATAGATACAGAAACCAATGAGAAAATATTTCTACCAATACAAATAAAAATTTACAGATAAGCAAAGTAATAAATATGCTGCTTGGGAACTTATTAGAGTCCCACCTTAACATTTATAAAACATGTTGTGATCCCAGCATTAGTGGAGCTGCGGTAGGGGTAGCATTTTGATAGCTTTAACTTTTTTAATTTCAGTGCCTACTGTCTTTCAATAATTAATGTCTGACCTTCCCCCCACCTCATAATTTCTCGCAACTGTTAAAATTTAAATAGATAAAAATAAAAAATGCTTAACAATAAACATATACCTTATCTGTCAAAATTATATTAAAAAAATCAGATTCTGCCAAGCCACCTATTGTCAGTGCTTGCACTGCTGCTGGAGCCGACGGTACTGAGATGGTTGGAATCATCTGTATGTCCAGGGTCCAGTAAAGACAAAGGCACTGGACTTGATGGCTCCAGAGGAGCTGGAGTCAATGGTACTGTCTCCGACAGAGCCAGTGAGTGCTTATATTTACAATGTCTTGAACTGGTACCGGAAGACTTACAGGAAGACTCACTCAGTGAAGACCAAGATTTTGAGCGTTAACCGTACTGTTAACAAGTTTTAGGTATGTAAACCCAAACGAATACTAGATCTCCAACTGTTTAATAACCAGAAATTAATCTGGGTAAATTTCAGAAATCATTATTTGAAAATTGAGAATTACAAAATTATATTCCAAATCTTAGTTATAAAAATCAATGACTTTCTGTAGGAAAAAAGAAAAAGAAAAGCTAAGTTAGGATAAGATAGGCCTGTATGCAGTGATTGATTAAGACAGGATCCTTGGAAGTTCATCCTGCTTTGGAAGGGCCTCAAATAAAGCACTGAGTCAGTCCATAACAGATGCACTACATAGGAAGAAGATGCTCCTTAGGCCCAAGATACCTCTTCTGAAGCCATTAGGTCACAATTACAGCACCAGAGGGCAAGGAAGAAAGGCAACAGCTGCACAAGCCCCAAGCTGGTATACATTGCTCATTTAGCTAGCTTTCCAGTTAGTTAAAGGGAAGTGAGGGGGCAACGTTTTGGTGGATCTGGATCCATTATAGACTTACATCCATTGCTGCCCATATATAGTACTTCAAGATCAAAATTTATATTTTTTAAAACATTCCTGTGAAAATTGTACAGAGCAAGGGGAGTTTTGCCACGTCCTTTACTATTTACGTTATATAACAATCAAAAACACCTACACTTGCTTGATAGGCTCCACCATGCTTACATTACTAAGTGTAGTATATGAGGATTTACTTGATAATAGTACATCAGCTTTACATAGTATTTCACATGCTAATGGTAAACTACAAAAATCTTATGCACTGCAATTCAGCAAAATGTGCGGAATGACTCCACTAACCAACCAAGGGGCATTTAGCACAAACAACTAAAAACTTGCTTTTTTTTCCCTTTGTAGGGCCCATGAAGACACACTAGCCAACACCTGCTGTGTTGCAATGCCCCTGTTTGTACCATGCAGTAAAATCACAACTAACACATTACCTTGTTGGAGCCTACAAAAAGTCTATAGGTAAAGTTACATTTTTTCGCTATATTGTCTCATCTCTGGTGGCTTTTGTTTGTTTGAATTAATTTAGTACACTTTCTGAGTGTCGATTGCAGGTACTGTTCAACAACAGAAATGAATATATCCTCTCTCCCCTGGATAGAGAGAGAAACTAATGTAAGGAAACCCCAAAACATGTCTCCTGGGTTCAAGTTGAACAAGTCTGGGACAAATAATCATTTTCCAAGACTGGACTGAATCAGTAAATTTGTACCCCAGTACTTCTCACACCTTAATTTATCTCTTTGAAACTATGACACCACATGCCAGAGGTCTGACAATCTTTCTGCCAGGTCTCATTGCAGAAGCTCCTGGAGACACCCCTTTCTTTGCACGTGAGTACTCGACAGATTCTTCTACACCTTGCAAAATCTGAATAGTTCTGAGATTTCAAATACACATTGTGCACTCTAGGCACAAGAAATAGACACGCCTCAGAGTACAGCAGATCAGATCTCATTATAGTTTCAAAGATTGAAACGAAGAGGTGGGGGAGTTGTTAGGCTGCAATCTAATGCCTCAATCGAAACCTTGAAAGACCAGAACTGGTTAGCACACCTCTAAAGCTTACTTGAAATAAGGTTAGTAATTTTACAACAAAAATTTAATGAATTCATAATAACTCAGTACTTAAGACAAAGTTGACATAATGGATCAAATCTTAAAAATAATATACATAGGAAGTGAAAGACAAAACTCCAACAATTTCCCCATTTCCTTTCCACCCCACTTTAAAAAAAAAAAAAAAAAAAAAAAACAACAAACACGACTGGGATACTTTCTCCCCTAGACTGAAGTTCAGTGGAATTCAGATGTGTGAATAAAACAAATATACTGCTTACCTGAAAGTCACAGCTTGCATGAATTCATCAAGAAGGTCATTATAAGCTTGACCCCTGACTCTTTTGTGCCTCAGTCCAATATATAAGGGATCTTTTAGCAACTCCTGTTAAAGAAAGTATGAACTATTAATAAAACAAGTTACAGTTGTTTACAGTCTAATAAAAACAAGGAGAGAGAGAGAGAACACAATACAGTGTTTAAGTATTAATGGAATAAATGGGGTATATATCCCTTTATCCATCAGCATATAAAGACTGAAGGACTCCAACAAAGAGATTTAAGAAATACTCAGCTGTATCATGTGGGCAATGGAATGAATCTGTGTCATTCCCAAGTGAAAAAGTAAAGGTTTAAGTCAGGTTTCACAGTGTCTAGTACTGATGGAAATAAGTCAGGACCCTATTATAAACCACATTCTTTTTTCTTAATACTTCTTAGTTTAAAGAATAGCAAGGAGGCACATAAAAAGGCAAATATTGGTTTTCCTCATAACATTTGCTTTTCATATATCAAGGTTTCATACAGTGTTTTAGATTATAATGTAGGAGTACCAGCATGCACAGGATCCATTCCACAGACAGTAACCATGTGCAGCCTTGCCCACTACTAAACTAAGCTAAAACTGCGGTTTTGGACTATTCTTGTTCAACGAACAGTGTATTTCAGAGGCAGCATATCACATTTTATGTTCTGGTAGCTATGTTGTCATTAAAAAAAAAAAAAAAAAAGACCAAACTACCAGTAATACAGACTTGTATTTCCGTATTATTACAGATCTGTCACAGACTCTTGGCTCTTTAGTTTCTGTAAGAGGTATGATTTGTCTTGCTATGGCACCAGTCCATATAAACATGGTTTCAAGATGCTCAGTCCCGTCATTTGGATTCCTGGTATAAATTGAGTTAAAAAACTGTTAGCCAATCTGCAGCTGTGCCATCTGCCAGTAACTGCTTCTTTTTGATGCCTCTCCTGCTTTGGTTTTTAGATGAGCTAACACTAACTTTTTATGTTCACAAGTTCACTGCTCAGGAATTCTTATTTTAGGCAAAAAGTAGCAAAATGCCATGGTCAAAACTTTCTAGAAAGAAAAAACTTGAGTCCTTATTCAGCTTTATAAAAAGAACTATGTTAAATCATTTCTCTTGCTATATGAAAAACTGCTTTAATACGCAAGAGAAAGATTCAGTTACAAGAAGCATTTATTTCTTTAACAAACTTGGTTATAGGAAATGCACATACTTTTTAGATGCGTATCAAGATTTGGGTTTGGATAAATTATTCAGCCAATTTTTGACCAAAATTAATACATTTTGCTGCAGCAAAATATTTTGTCATACATCTATTCACAGCTAACTAATGAGGATGAGGTGTTTGAGGAACACAGTACCTGCAACATAGCTAACTTGGCAAATTCTTTTCCACTTCTTCTGATATCAGTTTCATCTCAGACACTTGCACCCTACCCTGGTGTATCTGACTCCCTTTCTCATTCCCCCTATCTCACTGTTAGTACCTCTCTGTTTGTTCTGTCCTGATCAGCTTACTCTGTTCTTTCCTTTGTGACAGGTAACCTCCTTCACTTTATCAGCCTCAGCATTTCTCCCTTGGGTGGTCAGGTGCCTGGAGTAAACCAGTCTGGCTCCAGAATATTTTTTTCTTCACTCTGGTTTTATTTTTCCTTATTTACATGGTGGGCCTCAGGATGGACCCTAGAAATTCTCTTAAGCAAAAACACTCCCCCCTCCCCAAACCCATAATGCAAACAGAAATACTTTTCCCTGCCCCCTTTACAGGGTATTACCCTACTATGCTGGCTCCTAGTTGCCAGTCCTCCCTCCAAACAGCTGTTACCTTAGTTTCTTTCCCTATAGGGAAGGGAGACAACCTTTCCTTCCTGCTGCTGCTGCCATTACCCCTGCTGCAGCTTGTCTCCCATTTTTGTCCTCCTCTTTCTCATCAGAAGAAGGGTTTTTAAAGGTCATTGGTAGCCCTTAACTGGCCTCCTATGTCTCCAGTTAACCTATGGTAAACTTTTTTCAGCTCATAGGGAACAGGGTCTTCACCATTCTAGGGCTGATATATTTGCCTTCCACCACTCTCTTATATTTGTCAGGATTGACTTTGTCACACCTTCTTTTGCCTCCAACCAATCTATGAGAAGTGCCAGGATGTTCGTCCACTCTGGTACTATAGGGTATTTTAACACACCAATCTGAACACAACTGGGGCTTCGGCTCATCCTGATCTGCCGTGGTCGTATTACAGCCTGGGGCCTTCTGTTGAGAATGCTTTCATGCTGGGCACTGTGGGATTACCTGATCACAGCATTTGTTTTTGTGGGTCTTTGAGAGACTAATTTCAAATGCCTTTCTGAAATGTTGATGGAAACTGAATTATTTGGGGCTAGTTGATGCTATTTTGCACTGAAGTTGTGTAAAGGTCAGTTGGGTACCAGTTAAAAAAAATCATCATTATATTCAAAGGAAACTCTTTTATTGTCTGATAAAAGTTCAGTAGTTGAATGGCAGCCTCAAGGATCAAGAGGATGAGGAAATTGTACAAATTACACAGAATTTGCGCTACTTTGCTCAGTGCAGAAGGGAACAAATTAGTCATTGAACTAATCTTACCACCTGCATTCCATCCTCATTGTTCTTGACTTCACAGCAGCTTTTGACACTGTCAAACACACCCTACATCTTGAATATCTGTTCTCCATTGGCATTTGTACCTCTGCCTTATGACTCTCCTTCTACCTGTCTTGTTGCTCCTTCAGTATGTTGTTTGGAGGGTTGTTGCTGGCTCCCTCTTCACTTTTCAGTGGGTATTGCCATAGGCTCCATCTTTGGTCCCCCCGCTTCTCTTTCTACACTCTCCCTCTAGGTACTCAACTTCAGAAATAGCTGTGACTCCTGTCTATATGCTGATGACTCAAATCTCTCTCTCTATTGACAAGTTGTCTTTCTCAGTCCAATCCAGCATTTCAGTCGGTCTTTCTGATACCTGTTTTTGTGGATGTCAAGTCAACATCTCAAATTCAATATGGCCAAAACAGAGTTCTTGATCTTTTCTGTCAAAGCCCTTTCTTCTCTCACTTTTCTCTATCACTTTCAACTACTCTACCACCCTTCCCAGTGATCCAAACCTATAATTTGGGTGCCATTTTTGACTCAGCCTTCTCTAGACCCACACATTCAGACAACGTCTAAATCTTGTTGCCTCTTCTTACACAGTTCTAAGATAAGGACTTTCCTTTGCTTACACAGCTAAAACTCTTATCCAAGTCTGCAAAATTTTGTGTTTTGACTGTAGCAAGACCTTCTTTCTGACCTTAACTACTGCAACATTCCTCCCTTCAAGTCCATTTAAAATCTGCTGCCAAGAACATCTTCCTAGTTCATCACCCTAACCACATCAATCCCCTTATTTCAATCCATTCACTGGCTCCCTCTTTGCCTTTGCATCAAACACAAGTTTATTGTTTTTATCTTTTAAGGCCCATCACAGCTTATCTAGTCCCATCCTATCTACCAAATTTAGAAACTTATGATACCAGCCTCCACCTTAATTCTGCCAACATTCCCAGTCCTTACCACCTGTTACAAGACTGTTCTCTCTCCCTGTTTCTCTCTATAAATAGTTAATAGATAAAGTGCCCAAAGATGGTGCTCAAGAATATTCAGTATAGTTCTTTGGTTCTGTAGAACCGATACAACTTGTTGCTGTTATTGTACATGGCTTCTTGTGTGAGCTCTTTACATGGAACCACTTTCCATGGAACTCTTACCATTACTCGCAAGTCATTTTCTCCCTAAAATCATTCCTGAAGACTCTCTGTTGTGTTACCTAAAGAACACACCTTGCTGATCACAACCAGGCAGGTGATGAGTTGTGACTGTTCCTCTTTCCCTTCTCCCTCAATCTTACTAATGTTTCCATACTTCGCCTTACCTCTAGCCTAATTAAAAAACAAAACACAAAGAAATAAAACCCAAACAATAAAGTTATGTAACTAACAAGTTTGCACTAATTCTTCACCATACTCATTTGCTTGTATTATAACCCCATTCCTTGACTTCTATCTGTTTTGTCTCTCAAGACTGTAAAAGACACTCCTCTCCCCAGGAAAAGGATTTTTTCATATTTATGTTTGTACAGCCCAACAGAGCCCTAATCTTGACAGAAGTCTTTGGGCATGACCATAATAGAAACATTTTTTTACTATCAATAACAACAACATATTGTGAAAAAAGCTTTTAAGTATGAATTGAGATCTACAATCTCAAAACAATTTTGATAGCTAGATAGATGACAGTTTACCAGAAAAATCAGATCGCATTGCTAGCATATTAAGTGACGGCTTAATTTAATATAATTGATGTGACTTCTCATTTAAGAGAAATCTCGAGGAAAAACACCACCACAGATTCAAAAACAAGGAACCGCATGGTTAGGTTTGGAAGGATAACATTTTTATTGATAAATGTCAGTAAACAGAGATTTCCCTATACACACACAGACCGACAAAAATTTTCCATCAATAACAACTGAAATGTACAGATGGGTAAAGTAAAAAAAATGCTGCTTGAGAAGGGTATTTGCTTTATATATTTTGAAATGTGATGTTCGCAATTTGTGTTTTAATGTTTCTAAAGCTTTAACTTTTTGAAACGCAAGGTTTACTGTCATTAAATAATTTTCTGATCCCCCTATTGACTATTCTTTCCTGGGAGTCTAGCTGATGATTCTTGCCCACATGCTCAGGGTTTAGCTGATCGCTATATTTGGGGTTGGGAAGGATTTTTCCTCCAGGGAAGATTGGCAGAAGCCTGGGAGGTTTTCGCCTTCCTCTGCAGTGTGGGGCATGGGTCACTTGCTGGAGGATTCTCTGCACCCTGAAGTCTTTAAACCACAAGTTGAAGACTTCAATAACTCAGACATAGGTCAGGGGTTTGTTATAGGAGTGGGTGGGCGAGATTCTGTGGCATGCGTTGTATAGGAGGTCAGACTAGATAATCATAATGGTCCCTTCTGACCTTAAAGTCTATGAGTCTATCCTTCAATAATTTCCTAAAACTGTATAAAGGTAAATGGATAAATATTGAAAAAATGCTTAAAAACAATCATACATGTCAAAATTATAAAAAACTGAACTCTGACAAGCCTATGTAACAAGCTTATAATTCATAAACATTACCACAGTGACAAAAATGAACACTGCATATGCAGAATAAAGACAACATAACACTATTAATATCTAGGCTTATAAAAACTGAACAGGAAAATAATTTCTCCATATTACATCAAATAGTAATAAACCATACCTATTAGTCAAACTAGCTTAGATAATTCCATATGGTTAGTTTGTAATTCTAATGGTGCTCAGAGTCAGTTTTAGGTATATGCTGCTATTTCCATTTTAAATCAATGTTTCCAGTATTTTACCTATAGGCATTCAATTACACTGAGAATGTGTATCTTCAATTCATGAGTTCTCAGATTTAATCAGTTATTAAGCATTGATTAAATGAACTTCTAACTACTGTGCACCATTATTTACAGAAGAGATTTTTCCTACTTACTATACAGTCAACACACTTTATTTGAAAAGCTTGTCATTTGCCTTAAATAACTTTATCTCAATATTTGCAGTATTCTAGGAGCATGTTTAACTGCTTTGAGCAACTGAAGCCTATGTAAATTTGCTGCAGAATGCTGCACAGTATTTTTAAAGTGGTGTAGGAAGTGCTCTGCCTCTGCCGCATTCCATTAAGACCACTGCTACTTTTTTTTATTTTTTAAAGAGCAGAAATACTCACTGAAGACTATGATATTTGCATAATCACGATATGCACAAGACACAATATATAGAATTCACACTATGGACTCAACCATGTCTTTGCAACAAGCTTAACGCAAGGGACAGAATGTTTTTGCACTGCGCTTGTAGAGTCTGGAAGAGTGTCTTCCTGTCAGTCGCTCTGCTGCTCTCAAGAGGGCAAAACGGTGCCAGGTCTATAGCCAGCACAGCACTAGTTCTCTAGCATGTAGATGCAGCTACACTGACATGTGGTAGGTGGTGAAGCTTTGGTTCCACCTGTTCTGAACCCTCCAATTATCCTACATGATAGGGGGGTCATAGTGGCTCTCCAGATTGTGTTTCCTCTCCCAGGTTAATAGCTGTGTGCCTCCTTACAGCCCTGCACCACCACGTCTGCCAGGCCACAACGTGGCCCTATATAGTTATTCAGCATGTGTAGTTTATCCCATTTCAAAATTTCAGTAACTCATATGCCTCATCCTCCCCCATCACCAGCATGCATTATGATTGGCAATGTTTAAGATATCTACTGAAGAAAATACTTTTTTCCAAAAGCAGTTATGTTTGTTCTATCCAGAGCTCTGCAAAAAAGTTTATTTTTTCATGTCTCTAATATTTAAATTGTCAAATCAAGTTAAATGAAGTGTTTCAAAATATTTCATAGCCAGATTGAGACAATTTGCCAGGTTTGTCAGATTGAAGCCAACTTTTGCTGAACTATAAATCCCATGAAAATCAAGATATACAGGATAAATGCTGACAAATCCTTAATTGTGTAGTTAAGCTTTAGTGCAGCCTTCAGACACGGTTTTCAAGCTCCCTTTGCTCCCTCACCACCACTGTATCTGGTACACTTGCTCGTGTCCACAGACCAATAACTAATGTAAGGGAATCAACAAATAGTGTCAGCCTAATCATGCTTGTATGATCACAACCAACACACACACACACCCCTTTGCAGAATGTTAAAGAGGCACTCTTAAAAATGTAATTAACTTTATGTCCACAGGGCTCTTTAGGGTTTTCAGTCTTGGGTAGGGTCTTATAAGCACAGGCAGTTAATTCAGCAATACATCTTTGTTGAAAGCCTGTACAACTTTTCTGAGAGCTTGAAATTCTTTTACAGCTCAGTGCATACTTCTTCACAGAAGTGTTACAGTTCAGCAAGGAACAACCAAAAAGTTCCTTTAAAGTCCTGTTTGGAGTAATGTATGGTGAAATACAGATAGGAGAGAAAATAATTAAGCATTCAACAACTGAAAACAACAGTGGTTATTTCTAAGCTGTGAATGGCAAACTATTGTGCAACTTCTCTTTTTCAAAAAGGCACTAAAGAATAAATAAGCGGCTTAAGCACATTATCCTTTTATTCAGGTCACAACAGTGCAAATTAGATCAGAGGGTTTTTTTTAAACTGTTCACACATTTTGAGAGATTAACATATTTACCACTGACTATTTCATGGCTTTCAAAGCCGATTACTGAAAAGAAAATTCTATACTACAATCAAATATGTCAAGCCATGATTACTGGATCCTTTTCCTCAAGTGAACAAAAGAAACTTGAACAACAAACTTCTTGTAGAATTTAAACCTTTTTAATGTTCTTTTGCAGATTTAATCTTCTTCAAACTATAACTCACCTTTCTCTGGTTAACAGATTTGTTGTGTATGTTAAATAATATTTAATAAAAACTTGAACATGTCTATTTTACACACGAGTGCTTTAATGAAAAAAACTACACAGAAGATATAAAACACATTCATACTTAGAAATGCAGCAAGTTTAAACTTTATCCTTGTAAACTTTTTCCCCTAAAAGGGCTTAATTGAGATTTTTTCACTTGAAAGATCACATAGATCTACTTAGAATTAGCTGTGTAAAATAACAAAGGGTTCTTTGAAGCACCTCCTGAACATATTAAAACTGTAATGATCTCTAAGGTTGTTTTAAAAAAAAAAAAAGGCAACTCATTTATATTACTTGTACACACTTAGAGCTAAGAGATCAGCAAGTCAAAGTTCAAGAAAGGCCTGAGCTCTACACCTGGCTTCAATTTAGCTTCAGGAGCAAACTAATAACACAGCAGATTACACAATTGGTGTATTTCATCATCAGGGAATGAACATGCTGAAATACTATCTCTAGCTATGAACAATATATGAGTTCTGGTTGATTTTATTGAATTGCTGTGTCATTGAATGCCTCAGTGTATGTGTAATCCATTTCTGTGCCATGTATCTCCCAGACCAGGAACAATAGACAGTTGTTAAATCTTGATGGTCATCCATTCAGATAGGAACATCTTAGGACAATAGGCTTGCTGAAGTTAGGAGAACCAGTTTTCTCCAGCTTTCGCGCAAAGGGCTGAGGTTTGAAGGAGTAGAATTTTTCCAAAAACAACAAAGAGATCAGATGTTAGCACTGGGTTTTAAAAACTAGAGTCTGAGAGACTCAACGAGGACTGGAGGGAAGAGAAGTCAGAGGAAGGACTCACAAGAGGAACAAAGACACAAACTTTTTGAAGGAGAGGGTACATTTCTGATGGCGAGAACAGCCCAAGTCCAAGGAAGCTGACTAGAGAAGAGAAAGGACAGACTCCATGACTGGGAAGAAAAGTCTGACCTGGAGAAGTGGAGTCCCAGAATGGGGAGCTGGAGCCCAGAAAGATACAGTCCCAGTTCTGAAGAACATTCCAGAACGATGAGGAAAGCGAGGCAATGGCATATGGACCTCTTATTGTTTTTGTCTGGATTTGTATATTTCTTGCAGTACCTAAAGTAAAAAGTGACTGATTTTGAAAGCTTTGTAAAGCCTTTGTATTAAGTCCTTCAACTATCACATGTCCCTGAAAAAGTAAACTGTACACTAGAGTAACTATAAGGTTGGCGTTCTGGGAAAGGTGTGCTCAGGAGTCTGGGGGAGCTGACACTAGTCACAGGGCCTAAGGAGTTGGACTATGGGGTCTCAACACTCAGAAGGGAATGTGAGACAGCAAACAGCCTCCCCGGAAAATCTGCAGCATAGGACCCACTCCTACAACATATTGAGCATCTCCACTCATACTGAACTCAGAGGAGAGTTCTCAGAATTAGTGCTGAGTGAACAACTGATTTTTTCATTCAGTGGCCAAACCAAAAACCAAAACTGACATTTTTCACTTTTTATCACCAAAATAAAAACAAAACAAAATTGTTCAGGTTGAATCAACATTTTCAAAACAAAATGGTTCATTCTGAAATTAAATGTCAAAATGGCTCATTTTGATAATGTCAAATCAAATCATTTTAACTTTTTCTAATTTTCCCCCCTAATTTTTTAAGCAACCAAAACTATTCACCAAATTTGACTTGAATTTGTAAATAGTTTTGGTCTCCCTGAAACTGCGTTTTTGTGAATTTATTATTCTCCAATTTTTTTTTTTAATTATTATTATTATTATTATTTTTTTTTACCAGCTCTAGTCAGAATCCCTCAGGAGTTATTCAGTATTGTAGAATTGCACCCTTAGGCCATATCTACTGTATAACCACTATAGTGGCATAGCTAAGACACTTCAGCTATGACATCATAGTGCTGCAGTGTAGATGCTACGTACATTGATGAAAGCAATTTTCTATCAATGTATTTAATTAATCTCTCTGAGAGGCATTAGCTACATCCAAGAGGAATTCTTCCATTAACCTAGCCATATCTACACCAGAGGTTAGGTGAACCTAACTATGGCACTCAGGGCACAAAATGTGTCATAGATCTGAACAATGTAGCTAAAGCAATCTAATTTTTATGTGTGGACCAGATCTCAGAGGTGTTAAAAAAATGATGGGTGTGCTGCAGATCAAAGGAGTATAGCACTTTAATTGGAAAAAAATTCTCTTTCTATAATCTCAGTTTCTTGATTCTTTATTTCT
Organism: Chelonoidis abingdonii; assembly: GCF_003597395.2. NCBI lineage: Eukaryota > Metazoa > Chordata > Testudines > Testudinidae > Chelonoidis > Chelonoidis abingdonii. The sequence goes on from NC_133771.1 coordinate 67,442,892, forward strand.
GAAATAAATTGTTTTCAACAACAGGTGTTGGGAATACATAGGGCACTTGATCATCCTGAAATATGAGGAGTTATCTTCCCAATATTTCAAATCTTTAAATTTTTAGTGATTATGCAATACAAGTTTCTTTTGTACAGCGCATCCCAAACAAACGACCACACAGTATTTTACAGATTTAAAGAGACTTTGTCAAAATGAAAATCATATTCTCACCATTAGTAGAGATAGGATAGAAATCAGAGCTGGTCAGAAAACAGGAAATTCCACTGTTTTGAAGTTTGTTTTTCTTCTGAATTGCAACAAAATGCTGAAATTCCAAAATACACTGTAGATTGAAAATTCTGAAAAATTTTGATGTAGATTTAAATGTTTTAATGTTAAAACATTTCATTTCAATAATGTTGAAACATGATAATGTCATAAAATATGAAATACAGATTAAATATAAACATTTTAATATAATATAAAAGTCTAAATGAATCAAAAATGTAATCTAAAAGAAACATTTTCACCTTATCAAAACAAAACAAGAAAATATAAATGATTTATTTTGAATTTTTTCTTTCAGAATTTTGTTGAAACAGCCATGCTCCTGCAGAGCATTTTACTTTTAATGAAACTGCACATTGTGATGGAAAACAGTTCCATCAAAAAAATTTCAACTGCATTTTAAATGCAGTTAATTTCTTTTTTAATGTTAGCAGCAAGACTCTGCCTTGCACATTATTGGACAAATGTCATTTCTATGGAATTGTGGCATGGTAAAATATGGACTCTCCTTCTGTTGGAAAAGCTTTCACACCAAGTGCATGCACAAGAGAAGTGCCAAAAAGACTACATGTATTTAGTATCAGAGGGGTAGCCATGTTAGTTTGGATCTGTAGAGTAGGAATCCGTGGATCTTATAGACTACAGATTTTGGGCATGGCTTTGTGGGGATACCCATTTCGTCAGTGGCATGGTGATGGAATTCCAGGGGCAGGTTATATTGCTAGCACAGCAAGCTAGAGATAACGAGGTTAGTTCAATCAGGGAGGATGAGGCCCTGTTCTACAGCTGAGGTGTGAAAACCAAGAAAGGAGAAACTGGTTCTGTATTGGCAGCCATTCACAGTCTTTGTTCAATCCTGAGCTGATGGTGTCAAATTTGCAGATGAACTGAAGCTCAGCAGTTTCTCTTTGAAGTCTGCTTGAAGTTTTTTTGCTGCAGGATGGCCACTTAAGGTCTGCTATGTGTGGCCAGGGGTTGAAGTGCTCTCCTACAGGAGGACCAGACTTCAAAGAGAAACTGCTGAGTTTCAGTTCATCTGCAAATTTGACACCATCAGCTAGGATTGAACAAAGACTGTGAATGGCTTGCCACTACAGAACCTCTTCTGTTTTTCACACCTCAGCTGCTAGAACAGGGCCTCATCCTCCCTGATTGAACTAACCTCGTCATCTCTAGCTTGCTTGCCAGCATATATATACCTGCCCCTGGAAATTTCCACTACATGCATCTGATGAAGTGGGTATTCACCCATGAAAGCTCACGCTCCAAAACGTCTGTTAGTCTGTAAGGTGCCACAGGATTCTCTGCTGCTTTTACACGTATTTAGAACTTTGGTCACTCTTTTTAATATTGTCAGAGGAGAAATCCCCAGCCAGTAAGCCAGAATCTTTAGTCAGGTTCTTTGAATATTAACCTGATCCTGAATAAGTAATAAGTAACATGCAATATAGTTGCATTAATATTTTATTGTAACTTTGTCTTAATAAAAAGTTTATTTTTTTTCTGAGTAGCTCTAGTAGAAAGGGAAGGATGGAGTTTCCTCAAACTTGGAGGAAATATAAATTTGAATCCAGATTTACTTCTTGGCTCATAACCATCCCTTGTTACTAGTAATGTAAGAGTCTTATAAAATGAAATAATGTTTACAAATGTAATTTATATTTTTCCATATATGCTGTTTGATTCATTATATACTTTACTGGGCAGTTAAGTTCTATTGGTAAGGTTAATTTTCTACCTGCATTCATTTTACTTTCTTTCTGTTTCACAACCATTAATCTGTTGTATATCAATTTTCTGCCCTTTTTGAACCGTTAACAATGGTAAAATATTTTCATTTAGATCAGTCAAAACGTATAAAATCAGCTCAATTCAATGGGAGGCGCACATCCTCGCTGAGGTCCAGGGACGTAGACCGGTCCAGACTTGACTGCACCCCCATGGGGACAGGAGTCAAAGGGACCTTGGGAGGATGCAGCTGTGGCACGGCTTGTCCCACCACACTTGTGGACGCCACCGGCCTTTTAAGGTCCTGGTGGGGTGATCGGCCCCTCACCAGCCTCTTCTTTTTTGCGAGCACCGGCGAAGGAGATTGGTGCCACCTGGAGGCCAATTTTCTATGTCCCAAATCTCTCCAGTGCCGGGACTTAAGAGTTCTTAGACTGGGCCTCCTCTCCTGCTAATGGTGCCGGAGTGCCAGGTCGGCAGGATGAGGTGCTGAGTGCCAGGTCGGCAGGCTCAGGTTCTGAGTGTGGCGTAAGGCCACCTACATCAGGAGCACTCTAAGTCTCTACTCTCCATCCTTAAGAGTCCTGGGACGAAACCCCTTGCAGATACTGCACTGGTCTCTTTGGTGGCTCTCCTCAAGGCACCACAAGCAGGAAGAGTGCGGGTCACTCTTCGGCATAAACTTCCTGCAGTCCACACAGAGTTTAAACCCTGGGGATCCGGGACAGGGCAAAGATTACAGGGGTGGAGGGGAAGCCCCCCCAACAGCTATTAACTATCTTAACTCTAAACTATGAGAAAAATGAACTATATACACTTAGAGACACTGCTAGGCTTGCTGCTAGAGTGAGTCAAGTTCCAGCTAGCCATCACCAGCGGTAAGAAGGAACTGAGGGGGTGGATGGTCGGCGTCCCCTATATAGGACACCATGGAGGCGTCACTCCAGGGGGTGCACAGGCTGATTCTACGGCTCTGCTAGGGGAAAATCTTCCAGCTGGCATGCACACGGTGCGCACACACCTGCTTGGAATGGACATGAACAATCACTCAAAGAACCACCATTTTTCCATCTGTGACTTTGAAAGCACCATTGTAACCTATGTCAACATTGGCAAAATTCTAGGCCTGTGTTATGCAGGAGCTCAGACTAAATGATCATAACAATCCCTTCTAGCCATAAAATCTATGAATATATAACATTTATTAAAATAAAATTGTGCTTGAAGTGAAAATGATTTCCACAGAAAGAGATAAAACACTGCATAATGTAATATATTTTTATTTTGCATGGTTAAAATAGTGTTTCAAAACAAATCTACAGTAAATAGTTTGACATTTTAAAACACTGATACAATGAAAAGTGGATTGTGACTGATGGAGGGAAATAATTATGTAAATCAAAAATAATTTTCTTTCTATGGCTAGTATCAGACTATTTTATTTTTTCCAGATCTCAGATGGAGTCTTTTCAAAGCCAGACTTGATTTGTCCAACTATGCTTGTTCTTTCCTTTTATAATGCAGCTTATCTTTTAATCAGTTTGACCTTTAAGCCTTTTGTTTGCCTTCTGCTCACTAACTTCTTAATCTAAAGAGGAACTAAAGGTTATAGTTCTCACTAGACAAACTCTTCCCAGTCCTCCTCATTTCCATTCATTCACTTTTTTTCCTATACTTTTTACTTTCATTCTCTATCCCTCTCTTTGGTTAATACTACTTCATCTAATCCTTCTGTATCCTTTCCCCTTCCATACATATTAATTCACATGTGCAATCTTATGAACCCTGCCCATTCTGGGAGTTCTAACTCTGCTGAACAAGAAGCCAAATTTTCAACTGATCTAAATTGGCATAGCTCTAATGAGTCAATGAACCGACAATTATTTACTCTAACTGAAGACATAGCTACAAATTTATAACAACAATAAGTCATTGCAAACATCTCCAGATACATGTAAAATTTCTAACAAACGTCATATCAATTTTAACTTTTTTCCCCCTGCAATAAACTTCACCCTGGAGTCAAACAAATATATTGACCTGTGCCATTTGTTTCCACTGCTACCCTCAAGGAAAGAGCTGGGAAAGCAGCTGAGCTTTGAACCATGTTCTAAAATTCAACAGATTCTGAGATTTATCAGACTAAATGGGAAAGGGACCAGACATGAGAGCTCTTAACTGAAACAAAACTGCCAACTGGTATTCAGACATGGAGAAATGCTGGTAATAAGATACATTATTCACTAGGCTTTGTCAATACCTTATAGAATTGACTTAGGAGTGAGTACCATAAATAAGGTTACCAGGTGTCCAGTTTTCGACCAGAACACCCGGTCAAAAAGGACCCTGGAGGCTCCGGTCAGCACTGCTGACTGGGCCATTAAAAGTCTGGCAGTGCAGTGGGGCTAAGACAGGCTCCCTACCTGGCTCTGCACGGCTTCCTGGAAGCAGCAACATGTCACTTAGCTCTTAGGTAGAGGCACAAGCAGGGGGCCTTTGCATGCTGTCCCCAACTCAAGCACTGGTTCCACAGCTCCCATTGGCCATGAACCATGTCCAATGGGAGCTGTGAGGGCAGCATCTACAAACAGGGGCAATGCGCAGAGTCACCTTGCTGCCACCGCACTTAGGAGCCAAGGGACATGTCACCACTTTCAGGGAGCTGCCCAAGGTAAGCGCTGCCCAGAGCCCGCACCCCTCATCTGCTCTCAGGCCCTAACATTCTGCCACAGCCCTGAGCCCCCTCCCACTCCCAAACTCTGTCCCAGAGGAGCATAAGCAACAGAGGGAGGGGGGATGGGGCATCAGGGAAGGGACGGGACAGGGCCAAAGATGCAAGGAAGGGGGCAGGGCAAGGGTGTTCCGTTTTGTCTGAATTTGTAGTGCCAGTTGTGCATTGCTCATATGCAGGGCTGCCCAGAGGATTCAGGGTGTCTGGGGCAAAACAATTTTAGGGGCCCCTTCCCTTAAAAAAAAAAAAAAAGTACTATAGAATACTATATTCTTGTGGGGGCCCCTCCTGGGCCCGGGGCTTGGGGCAAATTGCCCCACTTGCCCCCCACCCTCCGGGCAGCCCTGCTCATATGGAGAAAAGTAAGTGCTTTCCTCATTACTGTATGCAGATGCTATATTTTAAATGCACTGTAGTTCTAAAAAGCACTCTTAGAAAGTCATGGGTTTTCAATGTTGGCAGAGTGGAATACTGAACTAAGAGCAATCCCAAGGAAATGCACAGAAGACTGTGCAAACACTGGGATCTGTGTGCAGAAAAGTTTAGGTACAGGACTCTTAAGTGCCTTGTGCAAAGAATTTAAACATTAAAAGACAAATGTATTAAATAGTGACTGCAATATGTTGCACAGAGTAAATGTTTTGCTAAGATCAGGAGGACATTTTACTAACTAAAATCAAATTTTTCTTTTCCCAGTTCCATACTGGCATGCTATGTATATTAACGTGCTTCTTCTGAATAGAGAGCTCTTTTTAGTCTATGCTTAACATCGACAATAAAAAGTTACATTCAGATCACAGTTCTTTAATATTACAAAGTTATTTGGCAGCTTGGAAAAGAGAAAGAAAGGTCTATTTTCTCATACAGTATTGCCAAAATATTTTTTTTTTCAAAACAGTACACATAAAAAGAGAAAGTAGCCAGAAGGTCAGTGTTCTACATGACTTGTGTCAATCTGAAAAGTAACTGTGCCCTACATGCAATAGAGAAGACTGTACCACTATGGTGCATAGTTGGATAACCTACAGAGCTACAGGCTGCGTCATGTGAGTGTGTATTAAGTGGACACTGAATCAGGGCATCTGGCGTAATTATATGACAGTTGCCATCTGTGGTGTATGACAAAGCTCATGCAGAGTGCCTATGCATTTCCATCTTTCTACAGGAACCTGCAAAAATTTGTAGGAATCAAACAAGACCTCTGAAGTACTCTGAAAAAATCCTGAACTATTCCAAACAATAGTGTGAATAAAATATTTTTAACCTTAAGGCACCATATAGGTCATATTTGATAAAGTGTCCCTTCCCCAAAATCAAGTTGGTATATCCAGGATTCTTCTTTATAAACACAATTGTGAGACTGCAAATGTAACATATGTGGCCATTTGTGCAAAGACATCACACATCTCTCTGTGCTACATACAGCCAACATTTTGCATCTTCCAATCCCTGAGCTTGACCACCCATGATTTTAAGAACAAAAGCCTCCCAGGGTCTCTGCTGAACTTGATCTCGTGGGAATTCCTTTCCAACCTCAAATATGGCAATCAGATGCATCCTGAGCATGTGGCCATTTGGGAGACTGGGGAGCAGAAACTGCATGTAGCAGTATGAGGCCAGAAATGTCTGACACACGGTCTTAGAAGTAATAGCAGGAGCCTTGCAAGAAGAGTTCACTGGTATAGAAGTCTCATAAGCTATGCAGATGCAGAACTACGTAATTCTTGTGTGCCTTCGGAGTAGTGTAGCAGAAAAATGTAGCCAACAAGGGTAGCTCCTTAGCTCTGCAAGTTGGAGCTTCATTCCTGTACCACTTAGCAGCCTCACTTGACAGCTATCTCCTTTTGGAAGCCTCTCCCAGCTTCCTCCAGACTCCTGTCTCATGTCTACAAAAACAGGTTTCAGAGTAGCAGCCGTGTTAGTCTGTATCCCCAAAAAAACAGGAGTACTTGTGGCACCTTAGAGACTAACAAATTTATTTGAGCATAAGGTGTCACAAGTCTTTTTTCAGTGTACAAAGACTCTCCTTCTGCCGATCTGATAAGCCCCACAAAGCCCAGCTTTCCACTGGTAAAGCTTTCATAACAGCCCTATAAAGCTTTCCTTCTCTGCCTGAAAGACAGCACTTCAACCCGCTTTACCACTACATTTTGCTCCTCTATTTTAGGAGCCACACAAGTTATTTAATAATTTTGTAATAGAATAACTTTGCCACATAATTCCCATTTTGCCATCGAATTTAGGGCAACTCTGATGCATAAATCAGGAGGCAAGGAAGAATTTGCTGCATTCATTAGATATAGTGTGTGTTGTAGCATATGGACCCAAGTCATATCTAATGGAGTAAGTATTGAGATGAAAGAGGCACATTTTCATCTTTGATTTTGAACAAATAATAAAAGACAAATATGTTATATTCTGTTTGGGAAGAGAAATCTCCTAATTATATCTTTCTACAACAGTAGGGATAATGCCACTTCTACAAACACCTGTAATTTGAGTTGAAATGCAGAACATATAAAAAATGGTGTCAGAGCAACATTTCATCAGGCACAGTTTTAGGAAGTATGACACCTTTATACATTCAAACCACAAATAAATAGTTGTCTACATGCCAATGGTATTTCTTATAAAATTTAATCATATAATCACTGAGCAAACAATAGACAAACACTTTGACAGAGTATGTGACTATAACAAATTGTTTCTGTATAAATAATATAAAAACAGTATTTAAGCCCACAATGAATAGTTAAAAAGGACAGAAATCTGATCATTTTAATTATTAGTTAATCAAACACTTATACCACCCAATACAACAATAAGTCCCATACAGTAATTGTCCTCTTCCTTTTATCACAGCTGTTAAATAAAGCCCACATGAGGATAACACTAATCATTAAACTTTCTACATCAATGGGTCATCAGAAGGAGTATATGTAGCTAGAGATTGTCACATTCCTCCAGCCTGAACTCCTGCAACCTACTGAGTGAGAGATCTAAATCTTTGTCTCCCATGACACATCATACCGCTTGTTTGGCTATACTGAAAGTAGTACAGGAGACATTTGACATGGGTTTAATCAGGCTGCAACTTAGTTATTAGATGTCTGGGACAAGCTGGTGGATAAAAAAAAAGTGTACAGTGCAGGTAACGCCATGTTTTTTCTGTAATTACCCAGGGGCTTTTACCAGCTCCCCCTCTTTTTTCCATCCAGGTCCCTCCAGCAAATTTATTGCTGGGACCTTACCATCCACCCCCCTCATATGAGGGTTAAGGTGGCCTATAAGAATGGGGGGTTGGCTCCCTGCCATACCAATCACAGGAGTCCTCAACTGCTCCTCATTCGTTCCTCTAACAAAAACCTCTTTTTGAGTCCTTTTCCAAGCCATTTATCCGGTCACTGTATACCTTTCCTATGGAGTACCTGCACTGGACATCCATCACAAGGAGGCGCCAGCAATCTGCTTCAGACTGTTCCATGTAAAAGGGAGGCTTCAGGCTAGGGTTGCCAATTCTGAGTCAAGCTATTCTGGAAGATTTCTTTCCCCATCATGATGTAATGTCATTTTCTTAAAATATCCGATTAAAATCTCCCTGATTGCTTTCAACAGTCACCAGGACATGGGTGCCGATTCTGGGAGACTCCAGGACAATCCTGGAGGGTTGGCAACCCTACTTCAGGCCCAGGGCTGCCCCTTTAAAATCCTGCATTCCTAGGGGATGAATCAGCAACCATGCTGACCCCTTTGCAGCAGTTCTCCCTCCCCTCCTGAGCCAGAAAGCACTATTCCCATGCTTAAATATGGAGGGCGGTTGATTGCAACAAATCCTCAATGCCAGCTCAAATCAAAATTTTAAAGTCTTCAGCAATAAATTCAGATTTGGAAATAAAAATAATTTTTATTCTAAAATGCTTCTGTTCCACTGAAGAACAGCTGCTTCCTGAGCAATAGCAACTTTTAATCCATTGGTAGCTTGGGATAATAGCTGAACAGCAATATGCTTCAAGCTTCTGCCAGCACTTAGATTCTAAAATGTTTTTCAAACCATAGTATATTTGTATTTTATAAGAAACACATAAGGAAAAGATTACAAGAAAGTCCTTTCCACTGGCACATCAAAAAAAGGCACACATAGGACTAAAATATTTCAAAACACAGCCGTGCAAAATTGCCAATTTTCACTTTGCAAATCTGTGCATATTTTTAAATGAAATTTTGGAACATGTGTGAATTTGCCCTAAAGGAAAATGTTGCCAACCTTATATTGTTAAAAAAAAAAATACAAAAGCCTTGCACCTGTAATAGGGGCTTAAATTTGGGGAAATAAATATTAATACTCTTAAATCTCCACCCACAAACTCAACTCCATTCATTGTAGACAGATGCCCTGAGCTTTAGTTGGCTATGCCTGACCTCACCTCTGTAAAGGTTAGATGCTCCTCAGTGGGGGTTTAGAGTCTCACTCATGTGCCTTGCCCTCAGCGAAGCTTGATCTCCCAAATATTATATTTATTTTATTGCAGTATAGCCTAGAACCCAGGACTGCACTGACGTAGGCACTGTACACACGCATAACAAAGATTTATTCTTGGTTGAGCGTAGATACTCTGCTGGGCTCTCAGGGCCTCTTGGGGAGGCTCCTGGTGGCCTCATGAGAAAAAAAAATATGAAAATACCTAATATGTCTTTATAAATTAGTTTCCTCTCACTTGGATCCACAAATACTAAAATGAATTAATCATAATTGTATGGCTGTTGAATGGTATCACTGCAGAGTAGAGTGATGTTTAATTATGCAACTCTATCTTAAAATGCTTGGTTTTCAGATAATTACAAGATCCCTGGAATTATTTTACCCTTAAGTTACTGGAATATGCTCTTAACCTTAATTTCATCTTAAAATGCTTTTGTTTATGAATACATAAAAATGTGTGCATCTCATATGGTCAAAAACTTATAACCATCATTTAGCTCATCTTGTTTATTTAATCTTTGCATTTCTGTTATCAATACGCAAGTACAGTGTGTCACAGTTTAGGCAAATGCACCAGTATTTCCTCTCAGTGGTCCACCACAGGCTCCCACTCTCAGGCTTTCAGCTTCCCAGCCATTGCCTTTCTTAGATGGAAACCTGTGTCTCCCTTCTGACTAGGGTATTTCCTGGCTGCACCATTTCCTGTCTTCACTGTGTTATTCCCAGAAGAGAATGTTGGTTTCCTCTTCACAGTCAGTTAACAGTTGTAATTGCTACACTTAGAAGGTACCACAAAGCTCTTTTGTATGCAAGCCTATTTTTTTAAGGTAAAAGTACTACAGAGAAAACACATTAAAAACAATAAAAGAACCTACATGTACGCTAATAAGACATTGTCCAAGCCTTAACATAGGCTCTGGTGGAGTAGTCCTTCAACCCTCACTCAAGGGATCTCCTTTGTGGTCACAAGTTCATCATAGTTACAGCTCAGAATATGCACAATCATAGCTTGTTTAGACCACTCTTTATAAAGGTCAGGGGTCTCTGATCTGGAGTTTTCCAGGAGCAGGTAATCAGTTGGCAATAGCTTTTCCCTCCCAGGTCGTAGCTTCAAAAGGGTGGATTCTAAGTGGGCCATTTGCATTCCCCTCACCCCACTCGGGTATTTCCTAGAAAATCCACTTTACACGCATTGTCACAAAAAGTCCTTTGAAGTTCCTAACATTCACATTAATCAAGTCTCTGGAAAAGTTATATGCTATTCTGCCATAACACATAAATAATTATATTTCCAGTACAATGGACCACAAAATCTCCAAACCCAATTCAATAAGGTTTAACTTGCATCAAAAACTCATCTTCTTTGGTACTACATATGCAAAGAAGGTGAGCTTCTGATCCAAGTCTGAACGCTAATAAAATTTAATATAATACAGTTTCTTTCCCTTCAGAGTAGCTAATGTATAGAAATAAATTATACCATAAAAAGTATCTGGAGAAGGAAAATACTGTTGGGCAAGTCTTACAATTTGAAGTGCCACTTCCCTTCTTATTGTCCTCAAATTTCCTAAGGGTTTAAGAAGCAAAATAAATAGAAATGCAGATGGCAGCAATACTTATCCCAGATAAAATGGCAATATAAAAAGTTTTTAAATAAATAGTAAGATGAGGTAACAACAAATTACTGGTGTCTGTTCAGAACACCTGAGGTAGGAATGAGATTACCTTAAAATTCATGAAGAACATTATGCAACAGAGATTTACTTATATTCTATAAGGACAATGTGATTTACTACCATGTTTGTAAAATACTAATATTAAAACAAATAAAACATGTTTTTTATTCTCATAACACCCTAGTCAGTGTGGGAAATATTAATATCTCAGTTTTACAGATAAAAACAGGCAAATATTAAGTGACACACTCAGGATCATACAGGAAGTTTATGACAGATCCAGGAATTGAACTAAGGTCTCTTGAGTCCAAGTCCAGTGACAAGACCATCCTTACACTTATAATGGACTCTTAGTAACAATCTTGAATATGGAGCTATCACCAAGTGTTTCCACATTCAAGGTAGTTTTTACTGACTTGTATCTCAAAAATACCTTGAGCAATTTTTTTTATACTTCAAACAAGCAAACAAAACAAAACAAAGTGCACCAGTTCAAAAAAAAAAAGGGTGAGAATAATTGGCAAGATGTTGGTGTTTATGATTAATAGTGGGTGGATGAACTGAAAGAGTCTGTGGTGGGATCTGTAACCCATATATGAATTACTGGTTTATGAGGGATTTATAGCGCATATGGGAAAGGCATACGAAGTTGGATATGAGGGTGAATGTAAAAGGGTTTCTGGCCTCAGGCTGAAGCTACTCAGGGATAGAAGAGTAGAGTTTATCTTGGTTTTGGAACATGCAATGTGATTTTTTAACCAATGTACACATGTAAAAAGAGTATGAACAGTAAGTCTATTTGAATTTTTACCTAGCTTCCTTTAATTGCTCCTTTAAAAAAAACAAACTCAATTTTTTAAACTGCAACTGTCATAAACAGATGGTTAAGGGTTAATGTCTCTTTTACCTGTAAAGGGTTAAGAAGCTCAGTGAACCTGGCTGACACTTGACCAGAGGACCTATGGGGGGACAAGATACTTTTAAATCTTGGAGGAGGGAAGTCTCTGTTTGTGCTGTTTGTTTTGTTCATTGTTCGCTCTTAGGGCTAAGAGGGACCAGATGTTCCCAATCTTTCTGAATCAGTCTTTCATGTTTCAAAATTGTAAGTATAGCCAGGCAAGGCGGATTAGTCTTATGTTTGTTTTCTTAACTTGTAAATGTGTCTTTTGCTGGAAGGATTTTTACCTCTGTTTGCTGTAACT
>NC_133771.1:67455230-67550710 GCF_003597395.2 Chelonoidis abingdonii
TGTTTTTAAGACCCAAGAGGTTTGGGTCTTGGGTTCCCCAGGGAAGGTTTTGGGGGAACAGGAAGTGTGCCAAACACTATATTTTTGGCTGGTGGCAGCGTACCAGATCTAAGACAGGAATTAAGCTTAGAAGTGATCATGCAGGTCCCCACTTTTTGGACGCTAAAGTTCAAAGTGGGGAAAAAACCCTTGACAGCAACATTTCTTGGTTATACAATAATAGCAGCAACCTTAACTTAAAGTTCAATAAGCTTTTTGTCTGCTCATTAAAGAGTAGAAAAGAAGCCATCTAAAAACATATTTTCTTATTAATTCAAGGAAATACAGATCAAGACATCTTTCATTCTTATTTCAGATCAGAAGAGGGACAGCTATTCAAATTGTTAAATAATAATGTAAACATAAAATATCTGCTGCTTTGCTTTATATAAGAAAAAAATAGTCCACTGTACGTTAATAAAAATGCATATAATTAAAAATTAAGTTAGTTTATAAACATGTTGCTAAAAATCCAGTAAATCAGAAAATATTCTTTAAATGCAGACTTGTTTTAAGACATGAAATCCTTTGCTGATGTATGAGTTGTTTAGTTAATAAAATTGCTGACGAGCATGTGGTTACTGAGTGCTGAACAATGAATTATGTATGGGAAGGGGCATCCAAATGAAAACAAGAGAGGTGATGTAATGCATTCCTCCCAGAATACCATAATAAAGAACAGCAAATAATCTTCCACATTTATAAGTGAGAGACGATGCAGTTCACACCACTAAATATGGTGAAGAAACCCAGCTCCTCTTTTGGCACTGTATTCATATAAAGGTGATGGTGACTTTGTTTCACTTTAAGAAAGCTAAAATATAGTATTAAATTAACAGGGTGGCAGCCTTAACAAATGGTAACTATTTAAATGACAGATTATATCTAGCCTTTCGTCTGAGTGAAAGAAAAAGACTCAAGACCACCAAGAACAAAGCACATTTAAGCAGAAAGTACAAGCTTGAAAGGGGCTTAAAGAGAACATCATAAAACACAATAAGTGTACATGCCTTAAAAAAAGAAGCATATTAGAGTGTTTTCGTATATGTTAGGCAAAACAAAAGTGAATTCAGAACCTCAGGAGGCAGAAGTCTTCAGTATTCTAAAATATGTATGAAGACATTGAACACTTCAGTAGCTATTCTCAAGACGGATTGTTAGCTTAGGACAGGTTGCGACTCTCAGAATCACAATTATTTCCCTGGACTGTTCCTGGGCTAGCAAAACTATGTTATTACTACTACTTATTAGAATTATTCTAGCGCCTAGGAGCCCTACGCATGGACCAGGATCCCACTGTGTTAGACACTCTACAAACACAAAAGAAAAAGATGTTCCCAAAACCCAACTCCAAAGACCTTACAATAAGACAAGAGACAATAGACTGGGAATTACTAGATTCCGGTTATTTGCAACCCCTCGGTAGATGGCTAAAAGTTGCCCTTAACTGGAGGCTGCTCATAAGTGAAAGGCACGTTTGCAGGCTGAAGCCAGGGAATGAAGTATTGGGACATTCCTTCCTTGGCTGAAGCACCACAAACCTGACTTTGCCCAGTGCTCAGCACATCCCATCACTTCATTCAGGGCTGCAGCCAGAGAAGGAAGTTCTATGGCTGCCTGCTATGTCCCCCAACATCCTGCCCTGGCACCAAGTGCCCAGGCTCAGTATATCTCAGTACTTCCTTCCCTGGCTGCAGTCCCACAAACCTGCTTTCCATAGGACGTGTGGAAACTGGGCACTGGGACATGCGGAGTCCCAGAGCCAGGGCAGGACACAGTCCGGACATTGCAGGGAGAGATACCATGCATCCCCCACTCTTCCTTCTCTGGCTGCAGCCCCGCACATCTGCTTTCCACAGGGAGCACGGGCTGCGGCCGGTACGGAAGTGCTGAGATGTGTGGAGATTGGATCCCTGGGGGAGGGCAGGCCACAGCATGGAGAGTGCAGAGAGATGTAGTGGGCTGCTCTGCGGGTCCCCAGTATCCCCAATTCCCATGGAATACTCCACTATGAGGCAGCAGCTGTCTCCCCACAGCCTATACTGGCGCCCAGTCTCCACATGTCCCAGCACTTGCATACCTGGCTACAATCCTGCAAACCTGCCTGTAGCTGGGCTTTCAACATGGAGTACTGGAGGCCTGTGTGGATGCATAACCAAAAAAAAAATTGCCAGTAAATGCCAATATCTGGACCAATTAACATTGTAATCAATTGGATAGTATTGGTTCCAGGCAAAATGTTTCCATTAAAGGAAAGTTGTTATTAACTAGGTAGCTATTAGGTGGAATCTTCTGTACAAGAAAATAGTAATACTAGATTGTTCAGCATGATAAGCAGTGGCCTGAGCATGCCAGCAGCATAACTGCTGTCAATGTTCTGGTAGGGATCACAGGAAAGGAGAAATTTAAGGAGGGATTTGAAGAACAATGAAGTGGCGCTGCATACTTTTATGGCAAGATCCTCCCAAGCATGAGGGTCAGCATGGGAGAAAGCATGAAGGTGCTCATTTTAAAGTTTAAAAAGTGGGTGGAGGCTGCCATCATAAATGATTGGAGGTGGGTGGGTCAACCTTTCAATACTGAACGAAAGCTGATAGCTTGGTTGGGATTAGGTTGTGCAAGGCTTTAAAACCGAAGATAAGTAGCTTACCGTAGCCTCATCACCTACCTGGTCTGGCTTCAGGCTAGCCATTGCCTCAGTTTCCCCTGTTGGGCTTCTTAGTACCTCTCAAAGTCTTTTATGCATACAGTAACAATCCTCTCTTCTTTTGGTCTGGTTTATTAACAGAGTTCAAAAGGGAAACAAAACTTCCTGTTGAGGCTCACTCTTCAGCCAAGTCTTTCCTTACATTCCAGGTTTGCTAGCTGTTACTAGTTCTCTGCACTTCGTTTGAGAGGAGCAGCTCCCAGGCCTTCCTACTTCTCTTTGGACAGGACTCAAGGTCTCCTCTCCCCTCACCTTCACAGCCTCTCTTATCTACTCCTACAGGATTCATTTAGCCACATGACTCATCCGTCATGTGACATTAATTCTCTCCCCCTGTAGAGGTGAGTTAAGCAGGTGGGAGTGGAACCATGTCCCTTAAAGGGGCTAGTCATCCGATGATATTTATGTTTGATGTGATGAAGAACAGGAAGCCACTGGGGAGATGCAAAGAAAAGGGTGACATGGTCAAAGCAACCAACTAGGAAAATTATGTTCATGGGAGTTTTTTGAATGGATATGAACAGAACAAGACAATTTTTCAAGACCAGGGAAAAGGACGTCGTAATAATCAAGACGGGAGATGATGAGAGCTTGGACAGGAGTTTTAGCTGCATGAATGGATAGGAAATGTAATATCTTAATTCTTATTTAGAAAGAATCTGAAAGACTTAAGGTATAGCCTGGAAGTGAGGACCTAGAAAGAAGTCTGTGTTGAAGGTGACACCCAGGTTTATGACCCTGATGACATGTCACCCCGGCTAAAGACTAGATGAAGAATGACAATGTAGCCCATAGTAAGCATAAGATTATGCCATATTAAAGTTACATTCTCAAAATTATGTGAAATGTATTTAAGAAATTTATATTTTGTTCAATTAAAATATTGACACCTTTTTGATGTTGCATTCTTAATTAAGGAAATGATTTCTAAAATCTACTAGATGTTCACTTTCGAAGACGTTAAGAATAATTATATATTATTTTGGCAAACAAATTCAATTTTGTGAGTATTGTGAGAAAAACTTAATGGCATAAGATTCCTTTGGACTTTGCTAAGTTTTCTCATTAAAACAAAACAGATCAATCAGATACCACGCTAACTCCACATTACTCACTTCTCAGAGCTGTGGGTTTTACCTCAGCATCATTCCCAACCTCTGCATGAGAAGGAAGCCATTTTTGAAGACTGAACTATATTACAAAACATACTCCTAAACAAGCTAGCTTACTAGTCTTAAATGTTATTTTTTTGCATTTAATATCTGTAATTCTATATGAACTCATATATAGTATGAATATGTGTGTGTGTGTATATATATATATACACACACACAAACTCATACTATATATGAGTTCATATAGAGTTACATACTGTACATACTCTAAGAAGAAAAGATAACTTAGATTTGGCTCACAGATAGAAATTTGAATAGAACATAAAGAACTTTGTGGAGAAATAAAACAGCCAAAAGGCAGGTACAGGCTGACAAGCAAATCACCACAGAAGATTAAACAGAACATGTGGTTTCCAAATACAACATAGTATTCCAAAACCTGTGCTACAGTAAAGAGCTTTGTATCCAGTAGTGGTTTCTATTAACATTTTTGTTGCTGACAATGGATCTTCCCTGTGGCTTGTTTTAACATCCAGGATACATTAAATCCGTATTTATCTTAATGGACATAAGATTCCATATATATGAATGCAAAGTATTAATACATAACGATGGGTACACTGAGGGCTAGATGTGAATAACTGGCATTTACTTTAACTATTTAGAAAAATAAGAAAAATGCGTAGGTATATAAGAACTACATATGATTGCATTCCTTTCCCCAACTCTTGGTATGTCATCTGTCTCTCTAAAATGTAAGTTATTCAAGGAATAGGACCATGATGTTGTGTTAAACATACAGTGGGGCTCCAAACATGATAACAGCCATCATTCAGACTGAGGACTCTGGCATTACTGTAATACAAATATTGTGGAATGAGACCATCAGTAATAGCTGCCTCCACACCAGAATAGTAATCCAGTTTGAAAACAAACTAATGATTCTGAAAAGCAGAACTATAAGAAAAATTGCCATTCTCTATGCAGTTCTGAATAATGTTAAGAAAGATAAATGACAACACATACATGAGAAACAGAAAATAGAATTTCAGGGTGCCACACAAGAAGACTTCTGAACAGATATTTTCCATAACTTACTACTCTCAAAAACTGGTAAAATTCCAACAGAAACTAATTATTCTTCACTTTCATAATAAAAATTAAATATATTCAAGTATTTTCAACCTTTGCTGAAGAGGATGTGGGCAGGTACAGTAGATTATTAAGGTTGGATAAAAATTTTCCATTGAAACTATTTTTGGATTGAAAATTGAGTTTTCAGTTAGACAATTTTTTTGCCAGCTTTCCACAGGAAAAAAAATGACTTTTTGTCAAAACAAAACATAACAAAAAACCCAACACACATCACTACAAAAAATCCCCAAACTGAAAAATTTTGATTTGGAAAGTATACCAGGCTGCCTCATGCCCCATTCTCCTGTCTGGACCAGAATCCCTGGCCAAACTACATCTCCCATGATGCATTTCAGCAATTCTGCAAGAAGGGAGATGTGATGCATTAGGGCAGTCTACAACTCCTATTAGATACAGGGCAGCGTTTCTCAATCAACATTTTCAGGTTTTGGACAACAAGAACAACAAGCCTATTATGCCCTACGGAGCACTCCTCTAAAATGTATAATACAACAAAAAATATTTAGGATGTTAGAATACTAATATGAGCCAGGAAATGCACTCTCATTCCATGGTTCACAAGAGAAAACTCTACAATCATAATGCAGGTGAACAAAATATAAGAAAAATGAAATGTGTAACAGTACTCAAATTAGATGATTAAACACCAGGTTTGAAGAGTGTTGGCGTTTAACCAATGAACAACATGTAACGTGCAAGAAACAGACACACAGTAACAACTCCAAGCTCAAACTACACTGTATTTTATCTAAAAAAAATGCCACTTTCTCCTTTGAATACTTAATATATAACACCTATGTATTTACCTCCATATTGCAATTCTTCACAAAATACCCTCCTTTATCCAAAAACCAACTATTTGTGGCTCTCTCAGTATACTGCAATACTGCACAAGTACCTGTGTCCATCACTGAATATAACACTACACTTATGTAAGGCTACCTGTATATTTTATGTGCGTATTTGCTGGTGTTCTTTATTGTAAATATTCCTATACAACGTAAGTTTTATAAAAATCATCTGCAGGGCCATTTAAGAAATATTCTGTCGCTTAAACAACCAAATCAATAAACACCAGATGGAAGCTCCACAAAAAACAGTAAAATACCTAGTTTAAACCAGGGCCTAGGGTTATCACAATTTTTAAACTGATATTCTAAAATAGGAGTCTAGTTACAGGCTGCTGAGCTGAATTCACTTTGAGCCAATGGTGCACCAGCACTGGGGCTCCCCTACTACAAGCTGAAATCACTAAGAGCTGAAATGGCTGTGTTAACTAGTGGGGGAGCCTGAAGCTATATTGCTAAGTGGCTGGCAGAGCAAAGTGGAGCAGTTTGCGGGACGACTGGTGGAGCGGAGTGACTGGCAGAGCGGAGCAGTTTGTGGGACGGTTGGAGCAGCCTGCAGAACAGTGAGCAGAGCAGAGCTGAGCAGTTTGCGGGGACGGCTGGAGCGGCTCTCGGGACGGCTACAGGAGCGGAGCGGCTGGTAGAGCAGAGCAGTTTGTGGTGAAGGCTGCAGCAGAACCCCACGGAGAGGCAGGACAGTAGGCCTCGGACCACGTAAGGTGCCCCTTAACACCCCATGTGCCACCTGTCCCCCCCATTTCCACCCAGGCGGGGAGGGGGATTAAAACTCTGCAGATAAACTTTTGAACTCTGGGGCTGCACTGACCAGGGACAGAGACTTTTGGGTTGTTGGACTTTTGGGACTTTGGGTGATTTTGGGGTTACTGGACTCAAAAACCAAAGGGAAAGGACACGGCCCAATTTGCTGGGGTGGGTCTTTGCTCATGTTTGGTCTATGAACTCTACTTGTGGTATTTTCCCAATTTAATGCTGATGTCATTTACCTCATGTTATTAAACATTTTCTGCTACACTGAGACTCTGCGCTTGCAAGAGGGGAAGTGTTGCCTCTTTGAGGCGCCTGGGGTGTGTGTAAGGTTTTCCCAGGTCACTGGGCGGGGGCTCGAGCTGGTTTTGTGTTACGTTGTTGGGAGGGGACCCCTATGTACTGAACCCGGCCCTTGCTGCTATCAACTCGGCCTAGCAGAAGGGTTATACAAGTTACTACAGATGAAATGTTGAAAACTATGAATTCATAGAACAGACTTTGATATCAAGTAATTTTTTTTAACCAAAAAAAAGAACAAACCATAACTTGGTCAAAGATTGTTTTCAGTGCTATGTTTGTGTTAATAAAAGATTATCTGTTATGGTAAGACTGAGATTGAACTGATATAGGCTCATGTTACTTTATTTAGATTTACCTAAATTCCTGATACCCATGAGTTAGAAATGGAGCAGAAATAACCTTTTATTACATTACAGCTGAGACTGTTTCTGAGAGTATTACCGGACATACTGTAACTTTGCATTAAGTAAGAGATTAATAAACATCAAGAAAGAACTTAAAGGTCTCCATCAATTTACTGAAAAAGAAATGCTGCCAAATTTTTATATCGACACAAGCGAGTTACTCAAAGGTCCCCTACATGAAGGGAAACTGTGTCTATTTTTCACTGCTATCCTATGGACTAGATATAAATATATTTTAAAAAAATAGACTAATTTCAGTGTTCAGAGATGCAACTAAAAAGATACATTGCCAAAATGACACAGGGTATGTCTACACAGCATTTTGTAATGAGTGGGAGTGAGCCTCCCTGCCCAGGGCCATAGAATTGGGTAGCAGAGTTTGCACTAGTGCTCTAAAAAATAGCTGCATAGACAATGTTTTGAAGTCACTGCAGAAAACTCTGACCCCAGTGTGTTAGGCATCCACACACCTAGTGGAACATATGTGCAACCACTCAAAGAATCACATTAAAATGGCCAAAAATCAAAATTCACTTTGGTTGAAAGTCCAGTTTTCACATCAGCTCTTATACTAAAATGAAAAAAATACGGGATAAAGTAACTAAAGGTCAAATCCAGATGCCATAGAAGTTAATGGGTGTTTTTCCACTGACTTCAGTTATACCCGGATTTCATCCTATGAAAACAACAGTGAACATCTCACAAACCATGAAGTTTCTCTTCATGTGTTTGGAAAAAAGAAACTGGGACTAGAGGCATTAATGAATTATTTGCAAGTATGTTATTAAATAGGATCTTTGCTCCCAAAGAGGTAGCAGTAAATTTGGGCCATCCTTACAAACTAGTCATAGTGGACTGAGTTCAACCCCAGTTGGCACAGAAAGTTTCTGTGTGAAGGCTGCTGCACCCCAAGGGAATTCACTTCCCAAGAAGAGAAAAGTGGCCATTAACAGGGCGTAGTCTCTGTGGGCTATATAATTGCCATGCAAGGAAGGCTGCACTGGGCATGTACCACCCAAGCCAGTGCAATCCACTTTTGGGGCTGTGCTGACCACCTGTAGGGCCTCTGGTGAAGGGAAGGTTTCAAGTGCATTATGAAATCTGCACAATTAATGATCCTGTGCCAGACTTTTTGCCAGTGGGCCTTTTCAATATACTAAATTGTCAGTAGAAAGATATCAGTATACAGACTCTATTAAATATATTGGTAAATTGAATAAAACTGTATGAAAGAATAATTACATACAACAAGTAAGAAGGAGAATAAGTACTCACAGGAGGGAAAAATAAGACAAAAAGGGAATAATATCCTCACCCAAAATTCTACGTTTACCCTTCAGAACAGATAAATACAGTTATACAGTTCAGCCTATTGCTCCTAAAATGTGTGAAATGTTCATGGAACGTGGGAAAAGTATTTACCTCATTATCAGTTCCCACATCCAGGATTACAGGCAGACATTCCTGTGGTTTCATTCCTCCACATGCTGTGTAAAGGGCCAATTTACCAACTGGGATGCCCATTCCATAACAGCCCAGGTCTCCAAGGCCAAGAATACGTTCTCCATCAGTCACCACAATAGCCTTGTTGGAGAGAAAAAAAAGTACTATGAAATCATTTCTTTTCTGAAATGCTGAGTACTTACAAGCAGCATATCGATATTCCTCAACACACTTTTCTGTTTCCATTTTAAAATTATTATTACAGACATACATTAAATAATTGTAGAGCAAAAGTCCTGAATGCCATCATTACATTTTATTGCATTTTCACTTCAATTAGATTGCAATTTCACTTCATTGTAAAAGGTTTCCCCTGTGCTAATCCTCTAAGAATGCAGTAATTGTCACTTACCAGACAGGTGCTCAGTGCTGCATTCCAAAGGAATAATCATTCCCCTCCCTACATTGCTCTGAATCAACAAGGAAGAGGAGGATTTGTGGCTATGTTGTGGAGAAAGGGTAAGGAAGGATCCTTTGCTTCCAGGTGTTGCTGCAACTGTTTCCAGTGATACTGGGTGATACTACTACTGCAGCTCCCTGACAGGAGTGAAACTATGGGTACGTCTACAGTACGGGATTATTCCGATTTTACATAAACCAGTTTTGTAAAACAGATTGTATAAAGTTGAGTGCACGCAGCCACACTAAGCACAATAATTCGGCAGTGTGCGTCCATGTACCGAGGCTAGAGTCGATTTCTGGAGCTTTGCACTGCGGGTAGCTATCCCGTAGCTATCCCATAGTTCCCCCAGTCTCCCCCGTCCCTTGGAATTCTGGGTTGAGATCCTGGTGCCTGACAGGGCAAAAAACATTGTCATGGTTGGTTCTGGGTACAGCCTCACCCCTCCCTCCGTGAAAGCAGCAGACAACTGTTTTGTGCCTTTTTTCTTGGCTGAACTGTGCAAACGCCATAGCACAGCAAGCATGGACCCTGCTCAGATCAAGACCGCAATCATGGATGTTGTAAACACCTCGTGCATTCTCGTGCAGTCTATGCTGAACCAGGACCTGCAAATCCAGGCGAGAAGGAGGCAGCTATGGCAGCGTGGCGACCAGAGTGATGAGGACATGGACACAGAATTCTCTCAAACCGCGGGCCCCTGCGCTTTGGAGATCCTGCTGGTAATGGGACAGGTTCTAGCTATTGAACGCCGATTTTGCCCGGCGAAACAAAACCACAGACTGCGTTGGGACGCAGTATTTTGCGGGGTGGAGACGATTCGCAGTTGCTACGAAAACTTTCGCAGATGCGTGAAGGCCACTTTCATCATGGAAGCTTTGTGACCTTGCTTTCCCGCCCTGGGGGGATTAATGCCATTAATACACGAGATTGAGAGCAGTGGGTGTGTGGGCTCGGCTCGCACAGTTTTTGAATGAGGTGGGGTTTGCGGTAGGACACAATGCGTCCCTGGGTATTATCTGCAATACCAGACAGCTACCGGTCAATTGGGGAATCAATTTGGATTGGGCAAAAAATTCTACTGTGGTCGGCTGCTGTGCCATTTGCAAGCTAGCCAAAGCAATGCAATTAAGCTGCTGCGCTACGAAAGCGTGTGTGGACCTGGAAAACGTGCTGCAGGCCATATGTGCGATGCCTTTGCGCAATGCGATTCCCTATCTCCGTTTGGGGGGGGGGGGCAATAGATGCGAACCATATCCGCTAGTCTTGGCACTGTACCACCAGGGCCACCCAGTACATTAAACGCAATGCTGGTACTTTTCCATTGGTGCCTGCCAAGCGGCGTGGTGGATCACAAGGGACGTTTCACCAACATCCAATGTCTGTGTAATGGCCGAGGAAGCGGTTGTCATGACGGCTCACGCGTCTTCAGGAGATACTATTCTGTTAATACGGCGGTGCCAGCAAGGGAGATTACTTCCCACACCCAGCAAAATAAGCAACTGAGGATGTTTGAAATGCCTGTAGTGTACTCCTGGTGACCCAGCCTACCCTTTGATTGCCATGGCAGTGGTAAGTGGCAGCTGTTCAACTATAGGCCTGACAAGTGCAGAATGTGTTAGACATGTGCATTTGGCCATTTTAAAGGCGCTCTGGCGCACTTACTGACTCGTGCTCAGACTTCAGCCAAACCCAATGTCGCCCACTGTCTATTTGCGTGCTTGCTTGTGTGCTCCACAAGTCGCTGTCGAGAGTTAATGCGGGGGGAGACATTTGTGCGCGGGGTAGGAGGCTGCAGTCAAATCACCTGGGCCGCTGATCCAGTGCGCCAGCCAGACACCCAGGGCGATTAGAGAGCACACCACGAATCGGTGCACATCCAGAGAAGCTTTTGGAAAAACGTTAGTTTCATCACGCGGCCAGGCGGTACGGTGTGCCTGCTGTGTTTGTTGTCTCCTGATGACCCCGCCCCTTGCATTGACTCAGTTCCCTCGTAAGCAACCCACCTCCCCCCTTCGATTACAGCTTTGCCTTAAGGAAATAAAAACTCACTATCGTTTTAAAAATCCATGTTATCTTTATTAAAAGTCATTATAAAAAGAGGATACGAGAACTGACAAGGTATCCTCGGCGGGGGTTGTAGGGAGGGTTTGATAGGAGGGAAGGAAAAGGCCACTAAAACATTTCAGTTGGACATGACAGCCTTTTGCGGTTGGGCTGTCCATCGGTGGGGTGGGAGTGGGCGGGTGCACAAAGCCTTCCCCCACGCGTTCTTACACATTCGGGTGAGGGGAACGATATGGAACATGGTGAGGCGGTGACAGTGCGTGTTACAGGAGGGCTGCAGTGGCTGACTTCTGTGACCCTGCTGCTGTTCATGAAGCTTCCACCAAGACGTTGCGAGGATGCTCAGTTTGCATTCACGCGAGCAGCCCCAGCGTGTGCCATCACGCCTCCTCTGATCTTCCTGCAGCCACCTCTTCCTCACATTGCGTCCCTCCTTCCTCACATGTCACTGGCCATCTTTCCTGTAATGATACCCACGCCTTCCACTTCGATTCAGCGTGAGCTCGTTTCCATTGCCGGCGTTACTATCCATGTGATTTCTTGGAACATTTCATCTCGCATCTGTTTTTGTCCCTTCGCCTTATCTGGAGTAGCCCTTTCGGGGATGGGAGTAGGGATGGCTTGAAAAATTCGGCAGCTGCGATGAGGCGAGGTAAAAAAAAGGAGAGAAAACATTTTAAGAAACAGATGACATTTTACAGAAACAATCGGTTATTTACGTCTTTCACAGTGAACAACACTATTCACCTTATTAATACGCACATGTGATTTCACTGACAATGGTCGCATGTTGCATCCTTAATATTGGGCGTGCCCTGCAAGCTCTGGGTGCTTAGCAGGAGATCTCACCAGGGACCCCGCCCAGGTCGCCGGCCAAAGGCAAAAAAGGGAACCAGGGCGGAATTTCCCCAACTTTTTGGGGGGCAATTGCGGGGGGCCATTGGTTAGCCATTGTCTTTTGCGCTTCTGCAGCCTTCATATATCCAGTGGCACCTCCGTCTTCCCAACTTACTTAAGCAAAGCTCCGATTGGAGTGGCTGGCGCTCTCTTCCTGGTTAACCCGTTGCAGCAGCAGCAAAACCAAAACTCGCCCCTCCAGTCCAGTTCTCGTCAGGATGCAGGGGGGGGGGGGGGTGGGCGGGGGGCGGGGTTCGCCTTTACCTCTCCGCCCCACCCATGGCTGGTTCATGGGAAGATCACTGCTAATCACTTCCCCCAACCCTCCCCCCGCTTTGCGCTACCTGGCCAAGAAGGATTTCTTTGAGCAACAAGGCAAACAGCCCCAGTAGGGAATAGCCAGTCTCTGTCCCCTTAATTTAAAATTCCTGACATTGTCAACCAGGTTACCGATGAACAATATCACTCTCCTGAGGATAGCACAGCGCAGAGAAAGAATGGATGTTTTGCTGGAATGCAGCAGATCACCAGGACCATACGCAGCTAGGCTTTGTCATTGCAACTACCACCAGATTACCTTGCTACCTGTATGGCGTGTAAAGTGTCCTATTTTATGGGGACGGAATAAGTTCTGGCATCTGCCATGAAACCTTCTGCCCAAAGGCTCTTTGTGAGTTACCTCCAGGAAGAGCTTCATGGAGATGTCCCTGGAGGATTTCCTGCCTTCCATCCCCCAGACATGGTTAACGAAACTTTTCCAATAACTGTACTGGCCGCCGAATGCATTTATCCCTCTCTTTGGGCGGGGCTTTTCCTGTCTACCTGGCCAGTGCATCCGAGTTCAGATTTTTCCAGAGCGGTCATGGTGGTGCACTGTGGGATACTGCCCGGAGGCCAATACCATCGATTTGTGGCGACACTAATCCTAATCTGATATGGTAATACCGATTTTAGTGCTATTCCTCTCGTCGGAGAGGAGTACAGAAATCGGTTTAAAGAGCCCTTTATATCGATATAAAGGGCCTCGTTGTGTGGAAGGGTGCAGCGTTAAATCAGTTTAATGCTGCTAAAATTGGTATAAATGCGTAGTGTAGACCAGGCCTATAGTCTTCCAGGATATAGAATCATAGAATATCAGTGTTGGAAGGGACCTCAGGAGGTCATCTAGTCCAAACCCCTGCTCAAAGCAGGGCCAATCCCCAACTAAATGTGTACACAGCATCTGGGAGCAAGCATCCCAGCCCGGGACCACAGACTTGTGGTAGTTGAGCTTGTGCTAGCATGCTATTTTTAGTGACTTCAGAGCCCAGGCTCCAGCCCAGGTACTAAAAACAAAGTACCATCTGCACAGCTAACAATAGTGCGAGCCCTGCTAGCACGCATCTGCGGATCCAGGCTGGCAGCTCACTCCCAGATGCTATATAGACATACCCCAGAGGCTCGTGCCCTTCAACATCATACTCCGACCCACCCACATAAAACACAGCATCTAGAGTTTCCTGCAATTGCAGCGCAGCTTTTCTGAGAATATAAAAGAAAATATTTTAGTATAAGAGGGTTCTACTGTATACATTCAAATATATGTTGTTTCACCAACTATAACAACACAGCTCTTATTTAGTGCTTTTCATCAGCAGATCTCGAAGTATGTATAAATATCACTATCACCATAAAAAAACAAAATTCAGACACATTTAAAACCAAGAACACCTGTCTGCACTCAAAAGAAAGATTTCTGTAACACTGGACAGAACCATATCAGTGAAGAATCACGTATGACAGAGTAAAAGATAATAATTTAGAATTAAGAGGTGGGTAAAAGGCAATGCAACTTTGACTGAAAAATGGCTACTAACCTTTTGTAACTAACTGTTATTCTTCTAGATGTGTTGCACATGTCCTTTCCACCCTTGGTGTGCATGTGCCCCATGCACAGTCACTGGAAATTTTTCCCTCAGTGGTGTCCAGCAGGGTGGCTTGAGCACCCTCTGCTGCAGTGTACCACTGGTACCAGTATAAAGATCCCAGCTGACCCCAAGTTCCCTCAGTTCCTTCTTTCTGGAAACTCCAATGGGGGGATTGGGGGGGAAGAGTTATGAAATGAACATGTGCAACACATCTTGAAGAACAACAGTTATGAAAGGTTAATACTTTTTTTTCTTTGAGTAATTGCACATGTGCATTCCGCCCTTGGTAACTCCCAATTAGTAATATAGGTGGAGGCATCCCAGTTCATGTATACATAGACTGTAGTACAGCACGACCAAATATAGCATCATCTCTAGAGTCCTGGGTAATGGCATAATGAGAACAGAAAGTGTGCACCAATGACCAGGTTGCTACTTTACAAATGTCGTGGATAGGGATCTGCACTAGGAATGCTGTTGAGGATGCTTGCACTCTTCTGAAGTGAGCTATCAGCTTGCCTGGTGGAGAAATGCCTGCCAGATCATATCAACAACAGATACTGAAAGTTATCTGATATTAAATTCTCTGTGAGGAGATTGGAAAACCTTTAATTCTGTCTGCTATAGTCACAAAGCGTTCGGTGGACCACTGAAACAATTTGGTCCTGTCTATGTAGAATACCAATGCTCATCTAACATCCAATATGGGTAGCCTTTGCTCATCCTTATGTGTGTGTGGTTTTGGGTAAAATACAGATAAGTAAATTGGTTTACTGATATGAAAAATTGAAACTACTGTAGAGACAAAACTCAGATGAGAGCATAAATATACCTTATATTTAAAGAAGACTACATATAGTACATGCAGTTCAGAGACTCTTCTGGCAGAAGTGACAGCAATTAGGAAAACTACATTCCATGGAAGATGTAGTATGGAGAACATTTCCAAAGCCTCAATGGCCCATAAGTTTAGACAGGACCAAGTTCAAGTCTTAAGGGGGAAACAGGTTATCTTAATTGAGGGTACAACCTTTCTTGGCCTTTAAGGAATCTCATTGTCATGTCGTTAGGAAAAACAGAAGTTATCCCAGTGAGGTTCATTGTCTTCTTCTTTTGTATGGCTGGCGTAGAGCAGCAACTACAATTTCACCTGAAGTTGATCAAGCCAAATGGCTACATCAAGAGTAGCAGAATTTATTAAAATAATGCTGCCTGCATATTTATAAATTGGGCAGTAGGTAGTGATATGTTCAATGGTCTGTTGTGGGAAACCATGCTCACACACCGGGGAGTCCTTGATTTTCCATTTGTGCAT
Source organism: Chelonoidis abingdonii (assembly GCF_003597395.2). NCBI lineage: Eukaryota > Metazoa > Chordata > Testudines > Testudinidae > Chelonoidis > Chelonoidis abingdonii. The sequence goes on from NC_133771.1 coordinate 67,470,656, forward strand.
TAGATATCTGCATCTACCATGGTTGGTTCAAATTTGGTTCAGAGTTGACCAAGCTGACCATGGAAGGTCAAACTCAGGAACTTTCTGTGTGGGATCTGGCATAAGGTGCTTATTTTCTAAGTCTTGTTTAGCCCAATCTGCTTTCCAAGCCTCCTTCTGATCATAGCCTGATTACATGAAGCTAAACGAATGTTCCCAGAAAGGCTTGCAGGACTTAAGACATTGGGGGGGGGGGGGCGGGGCGCATTGTCAAGTTCTTGGTGAATAGGAAGACATCTGTTTTCCTGGATTCGCTGAGCTTTGCAGACTGTTGCAGCAGTTCGGCACATTGGCGGGGGAGCGATGTGAGACAGGACGGGTAGCCATGGTATTGGAGTCAACTTACGGATTCCCATGATGCCCTGCATCACTATATTTAGCTGGGTATCCACAAGTTATGTGCACAAGTTGCATCTGCTCCATACCAGTGCACAATTTTCAGCTACTGAATATATAATTGCTATTGCAGATGTTCGCAACACTGTTGCTGAACCACACCAGGTTGGACCTGCTAGTTTCTGGATTATGTTGGCTGTTTTTATTTTTGCAGCTACCTTCTCAAGATGATCATGGAAAGAGAGGATCCAGTTAAGTTTCACTCTGAGTTGGAGTGTAATCGTGTTGCACAATTTTACCACAGAAAGCTACTTTCAGTGTGTTTTTGGCACTCTTATTATCAAGATGAAACGTGCTTACTATTGTTTTTCCAGGGTTTGGTTTGAGCCTCCATTTCTAGAAGTATTGTTCCATATTTTGGAGGTCCTCTTTTAATACTTCCTCAATGTCATGGAGGTTTGACGCTTGGATTGTCATGGCAAGATCATCTGCATATCCAAATTTTCGTGATTTAGTTGGAGACAGGTCACTCATGCAAATATTAAAAAGTGTTGGCACAAATACAGAGCCTTGTGCTAGCCCACTATTTATGATACAGGGTGAGCTGGTCTTATTACCCAGGTACACCCGCAGGCATCTGTTACTCAACATGGTCCACAGCAGGCAAAGTGTTTGGTAGCAGTGTATAATTTTAGCAAGTTTCAGTGTCAGGCCCCTAATCCATACAGTATCATATGCAGATGACTGGTCAACAAATACTGCGCTGTTTTTTTTGATAGCCAGCCTCAATGTGAGTTGTGAGTGCCATAACTTGGTCATAACTACATTTTGGCCAGAAGCCTGCCTTTCGACGGGGATAATTCGCTCAATAGAAGGGTGTATTCTTTTGAGGATGATACATTCAAGAAGTTTATAGGTTGTACATAATAGAGAAGTTGGCCTAGAGCTTCCCGCTGCATTGGGGGCTTTCCAGGCTTTGGAATGGCAATTACCATTGCCTCATGCTATATTTCAGGGATCTGTACTGTCCTTAAGGTAGTGGAGTACAATGCTGCTAGCCATTGGAGTACTTTGTGGCTGAGATGATTGAGGAATTCTGGCGGAATACTGTCAGGGCTTGCAGCCTTCCCTTTTTTCATTGTGGCAAGTCCTTTCACTTCCCCAACGGTGGAAGTTTCTCCTCAGGTGACTGAGGCAAGTGTTTGGTAAAGTTGTTGATACACTTCTCTTCTTGTGTGTTTATCATGTGGTCCTTTTGTGTTCTCCACCAGTTTGGAGGCTATTGAGTTTGGCCAGATATTTGGTGGCCCATACTCTGTGCAATTAGAGTCCCCAAAATATCGTAGTAGTGTCCAGGATCGACGACTTGAACGTGTAAAATCAAGGTTTTGCATGCAATCAAGCCATCACTGGCACCTTGCCATGTCAAGGGAGTGTAGCAGGGTTTTTGCAATATGTGAACTCATGGTCTGACTACATTTCCGGAGCAACTACTGCATCTCTTTCATCCAGCAGGGAGTGTGCTTTTTCCAGAATCCTCAGGGAATGTTCTTCTTTCCTGCTACTTTCAGGAGCCTTGCAAACTGCTGATAGCATTCCAGTCTTGCTGGAATTCTTGCAACAGTTTTCTCAACAGTCTGTTTTTAGACATCCTAATCAGTTTTAGCAAAATTCCATCATGGTACCTGTTTCAGAAAGAACACAGGAATTTCAATGCCTATGTAGATCATTAGAGACCTGTGTTGGCTGTTTGGAAATGCCGATAGTACTTCAAATGTTATGATGAGAGTGTTACCACTTTAGTCTTTAGACACAAATGTTAGGTCTGGATCATACTCACATTCCCAGTCGCTTGAACTGAATGTTGATTGTTCTTTTAATTCATAGAGCAGCGAGGGTGGAAAGCTGATATTCCTGCCAGGTGAATCTTGATAGAGGAAATAGCTATGGCCTTGTTGTTTCAGGTGCAGATGACAGTTGAGTACATGTTGGATGGATGAGTGTATCAGTGAAACCCTGGTCTGACAAGTGCAGATATGAAACTGTTTCCATTTTGACAGGTCGGTGGCCCTGGTGAGCGCTTTTTTCTTGGTAAGATCTGGAAAACTTGCTCTGAGCAAGCCTGCTCTCTAAGATTTAGCCTTGGAGCTTCCAGGGTGTTAAATGAAGGGATTGCAGGTTCAGGAGGAGCAGCTGACTGTGGTCTTGAGAAATCAAATCAGAGTGAGATTTGAGTTCCCACTGAAGTCCAGTAGCATGGAGAACCAGTGTTGGCAGGGCTACACTGGGGCTATTAATATAATCTGGGCATGGTCACATTTGATCTTTAGTAGCACTCTGTACAGGAGTGGAACTGGGGGAAAATTATAGTAAAGCTTTTCTGTCCAGGGTAGCAAGAAGGTGCCTGTTATGGAGCTTGGACTGTGATCTTGCAAGAAGAACTGTTTACATTTTCTGTTGGACTTGATTGCAAATAGGTCTTTTTGAGGAGGCCCCCAGTGCTGGAAAATGCATCTGGTTACATCTAGACAAAGAAACCATTCATGGTGACTCAAAAATGGCCTGCTCAGGCAGTTTGCTAGCTTGTTCTACACCCCTGGAAGGTAAGAGGCCTCAAGGTTGATTGAATGAGCTATGCAAAATTCCCACAGGTGAACTGCTTTCTGAAAAAGGAGGGATGACCAAGTTCATCCCTGCCTGTTGAGGTAAAACACTGCAGTGATGTCTATAAGAACAAATAGGTTTCTCCCCCGATATGAGGTAGGAAAGACTGACAGGCAAGACAAATTGTCCTGAACTCTATGATACTGATACGAAGAGCAAGCTCCCTTGAGGACAAAGACCCTGAGTTTGGAGGGGCCCCAAGTAAGCATCCCACCCTAGAGCCGACACATCTAAGACCAGTGTCACAGACTGTTCAAGGCAGAGAAAGGGAACACCCACACGAACACTGAGAGGATCCAACTCCCAATTCAGCAAAATTAGAATCTGCAAAGTTACTGTGAGCACAATGTCCAGAGGAAGACAGCTTGGCAAGTACACTGACTCGAGCCATGTCTGGAGGGGCCTGAGATGCAGCTTTGTGGGTCCTACTACATACGTGCACAAGTCCACGTACCGTAGGAGCCTCATACAGTTTCAGGCTGTTGCAATTGAAACTTGAGGTCTGTCATGAGAGACTAAATAGACGGGAATCTTGACTCTGGGAGGAACAGTCTGGCCTGGGTAGTGTGCAACACAACCCCTACAAATATCCTCTGTACAGGGTAAAGGGTAGAGTTGTCTGCATCGATCAGTAGGCCTACGGCCTTGAAAGTTGACTGAATGAGTCATATGCTGCATATAACCTGAGCTTTGGACTAACCCTTGACTAATCAGTCATCCTGGAATATGATCTGTAAATGGGAGGGGAAAGGGGAGAGAAAGCCCCACAGCTTCCAAAAAAGCCACTGGACAAGTGTAGGCCCCCAGTGACCTCCTGGCTAATGACTCAATAGTACTCTTATGACAGGATCCATAGAAAGATGGAAATAACTGGAGGAGGGGTAGCAAGAGCAACTCCAAGGATAGGAAATGTAGGACCCTTTGATTCAGAAGACAATTCTTTTTCTACTGAGCGCAGTTCCAGATGGTGACGGCAACCAGTGCCAAGATGAAGAGGCCTGCAGAGATGAACGCATCATGGGTTGCTTGCACATCAAGAGTGGAAAGCATATGGGTATCACTCGAAGGAGAACTAGAATTTAAATATATAAAAATAAATATCTTAAGTATATTTTATGCTGAGGTATGTATCCCTCTTCTTAGATCATCCATCAGAGTGGTGGGCTGAAAGAAAGCTCACAGATGGAATCTTGGGAAAATTCCAAGATGACAATATCAAAGAGAAATCTTGTTTAATTTCTGACTTAACAGACAATGAACGGTGGTCTAATTTTGTTCATAACTACCTATAGCCTTAACATCTCAAGCTATGAGGTTGTCAGATCTCATAAGTTTAGTAGATTCTGGCCTGTTCAATATTTGGTTGCAAGTCTGAGAAAGACAAAGAAATTCTCAGCTCTGGGTGCTTTGGTTTTAAGAAAAATAGTAAATATCATGAGATCTGTGATAATATGAGAGTTAGCAACTCTGTGTTAAAGAAAAATAGGGCCAGAATCTTTCTGAAGAGTGAATTTCTGTTCACTTGTGTTTATTAAAGATCAATTTGATCAAGAACAATATTTGCCAGCTTGTTAGTCCAAATGTCTTGACTAAATTCCAGTTGAGATAATTTCATGTAGGAATACATGAATACATAAATTCTCCCAGCTCATATCAGCATTTTAAAAAAGAAAGAAAAGGATTTAAAATCTTGTTACTGATACTACTGATAGTAACAGCTTGACAGGAACAATATGGCAATCTAATCATCTACAATTGGCCAAAAATAAAGTTACACTCCAGTCTAAGCCTCAAATTTTTTTGGGCCACACAAACTTAAAAACTACATACTGTAGAAAGTGAAAAAATTGCAAAAATTAGAGAAATTCTGGCTCCCTGGGGTTTTTAATTAACTAAAAGGAAAATAAAGTATTAGTATTATTCATCAGAAATTAATCAATGCACTGTGATTTACTGATGGAGATGCTCTACATCAGCTACTAGCGTTTGCTGATGGAGTACACAGAAGCCTTTCTAAATAGTTTAGGAGGGGAATATAAAATTGCATTCTGGTATATGCCTACAGTAATGTTTCTTGCATCCAAAATTGGAAAATAATATGGTACGTGGGGAATAGATTTTTGTTTTGTAGGGGTGCTTGTGTTGCATCAGAAATGTTTAGTGAGAAAACAAGAGATACTTAATAAGAGATCAGCCTCTCGGAAAATACTGAGCCAGTTCAGGAGCTTCCGAAAGCCGGAGTGAGTGTGATTTCACAGAATGGTACTGTAACCCCAGCCCTGAGGTGTGGCTTAAGCCTTCTCTCTGTTGCTGGATGCTTGGAGTGACTGTTCCTGTCTCCCATCGGGGTGTGGGTCCTGATTTTTGAATCTTTGCAGCTGGTGCCACCACCCAAAGGGGCCCCTCCTACTCTGCCTCTGAACATAAGAGGTACTATACTTTGGAACAGTGATTATCTGACTATTACTGGTTATCAAATAATATATTGGGAGTACTGTCCAATACAGGAGGAATAAAATTATCACAATTCCTAAAGTAACAATACAACAATAGGGTGAACTTTATTAGGTATAGGAAACAAGGATAAGGAAAGAATAGGAGTAGCTAGAATAATAAAATAGCAACACTACCTCAAAGCCTCCACCTCGAAACACTTACAACAGAACCAAACCACCCAGCCCCCACCCACCACCTGCCCAGGCAGACAGTGTATTGATAATCAGTTTTTTACTAGGGAATGTGGCACTGTAATCATTGGCTGGATTAAACCTCACAGGCAAAATAGACAGACACTGGATTTATTACAAGGTCTTCACTCGTAAAAGAACAGTATCATCCTCAGGCTCCCTAGTCTGCAGTCAAATGGCTCTCCGTAGACCTGGAGTTGCTTCTCAGTTTCTGAGGTTGCTGGTCTCTGTAGGGCTGATACTTTTCAGTGACCCACTAACCACTGACAGAGTTAAAGTTTCCCTTTAGGTTGGAATAGAAAGTTTAACAGGGATCTCCTACGCTATGATGCTTCGCTTGCCACTATACTCCAACAGCAGACAAACCCAAAAGTAAAATCAAACCCTTTGTCTCTGAGTTCTGGCTTATAATTGGTTTTAGTAGTATATTCCAGCTTGTTCTATTTCTTCCCTGGGAAATCGAGTCTTGAGCCTCTCTATTGATTGCTGCTGTAGTATAACAGTGAGTCTTCTAGAAGCTTAGAGTAATATGTCAGGAACAATCAAGTCCAGATGGGGTTACATCCTCCCCTGCCTGGGCAAACTTGATGTCTTCATCAAGAACTTCAATAAATATTTAAAATATATAAGTTACAATAACGTACACAAACACACTGTCCTACTAAAGCTTGAGGACAATATAAAGGAGTTTCCACTACTGGACAGTACACTCCTGACACCTATTTATGAATGACACAGAAAGGCATCTCACAAGAGACAGCAGGAGAGTCATAGGTTAACCCACTGCACCCAGGTACTGATTGGTCTTGTGTGGACTACCGAGATCTGAGGGAACTGTCTTTCTTAGCCATAAAGGAGATCGGGGCCCCGCTGTGGACATAGAGGGTTGAATGAACCCATTCTGCAGATATTTCTTGAGACAGCTCTGGAGCACCTGTAGTTCAGATTCAGAGAAGAAGTAAAAGCACCTGAAGGGAACCTTTGCCCCTAGTTGGAGATTGAAGGAGCAGTTGTTGCTGTAATGGGGCAGTAGATTGTTGGCTCTCTTTTTGTCAAACACGTTGGCATAATGTTGATATTTAATAGGAACCCGTGGGGCTATTAGGGAAGTTGTGGAGGTTGCTAGGGTCACCTTTGGACCTCCTCTTCATGTTTCTGGATCTTTGGGGAACCAAGTAAGCCATAAAGGGTTGCTGAAACTGGATGGGCTGTTGAGAAACAGGACTGTTGGCAACACAGGGAGTCAAAGTTTACTATGCCTGACTACCAGCAGATTCATGGTCATAGTGACAAGCCAGGGGATGCCAAGGACAAATGGTGAATACAGTGCATGAAGTAGCCCCAACTGAAGAATTTCTCAGTGACCTCAAAGTATAGTTACCTCTAAGGATGCTGTCTGGGGGATGACCAGTCCAGTGAAGAGAGTGATCCAGCTATGAACTCCACTAACTCAGGGTACAGCTAGGACTCAGATATTGTGTGCTCAGAAAAACTCCAATCCATGAAACTGTCTGAGGCACCTGAGTCCACAAGCACTTCTAGATTGGTGTCAGGCATCACAGAGTGCCGTAGCTGGAGCAGGAGAGGGAGAGATACATTGGATTCTGATTGGCCGTCACCAAGGTACTGATGGACAATGGTTGGCGCGGACTGCTGGGGAAAGGCACAAACCCAACCCGGATTCCCCTATCAGGGCTGGGGCATGGCATACAGATCAAATCTTGACAGGGCAGCTTGATACAATGTGCTCTGGTTCCCATCAATATAAGCATAGGTCCGATGCCCAGCATCGATTCTTCTCCACATCAGAAAGGTGGAGCTGAACTTGGTCAACTTGCAGAGGTTCAGATGATAGAGAAGGGACTGGTGATGCAGGGGCCAGAGTCAGCAGAGCTGACGGAAGCCAGTAGAAAGCTCTTTTTACATGGCATCATTCAGCCAGGAAGTGGTCAATTTTGACACATAAATTGACTAAGGCATCCAGGCCAGAGAGGGATCTTACCCATGCCAGTTTATCTTTAATATTATTGTTTAACCCAAGTCAGAAATTATAAAGCTGAGCAGCCTTGTTCCACTTGGTATCTACTATCAAACATCAGAACTCCGCTGCATATTTAGCAACTGGACAGCATCCTTGCCACAACACCTAAAGCATGGCTTCAGCCATATGCTTACGACTTGGGTCATTGAAGTTTACTGCCATTGCCTAAACTTAGTCCTCAAATAGTCCCAGAAGTGGGCTTGATTTCTCCAGGACAGGACACACCCAAACCACAGCCTCCCCAGTAAGCAGGCTGATAACCATTCCTACTCATACTTGGTCGGAGGAGTATGACTGTAGGCATGGTAGAAATAGGAGATGATGACGACAGATTTAGGAACCCACAAAATTCGTTGCAACTCCCATTGAACTTGTTAAGTAGGGGGAACTTGGGTTCAAGGATAGCAGGCGTCAGACCTGAAAGTGGTGCGGCTTGAACGTGCAGGATTGCATTCTGTGCCTACAGGATGGTAACCTGGACCCGCAAGGCCTGTAAGACTTCTACTGTCTCCATCAGAGAGAGATTGGTCTTTGTAGGATCCATGCTCACCACATCAGCTTTAATTCTCTAATTGGTGTTGTCTTTTCGGGGGAGCTGTTCAAACTGTCAATGACTGGGATGTGGGCTGTTATGCCTAGCAGTTGCAGCAGGAGTCAGGCCCAGTGATTAGAGCAGAAGTCGGTAGCCAGGAATTGGAGCCCAGTGTCAGAGCTGGGGTCAGGGGCGAGGTGAAGTATAAGCTGAAATCACTCCTCAGCCTCTTCAGTTGCTGATCTCTGTTGGGCTGGCACTTTTCAGTGACCCACACACCACCAGAGTTAAAAGTTTCCCTTTTGGTAAGAATGGGAAGTTTAATGGGGACCTCTCAGGCAGTCATGCTTCTCTCACCACTCTACTCAAACAGCAGCCAAACCCAAAAGTATAACTCAAACCCTTTGTCTCTGAGATCTGGCTTATGGTTGGTTCTGGTAGTAGTTTCCAGACTGTTCTATTTCTGCCCTGGACTTTTCACAATCTGGGAAACCGAGTCCTGAACCTCTGTAGCCATTTCTGAGAATCCCCTGAGGCTTAGACCTGGTCTACACTACGTGTTTATACCAATTTTAGCAGCGGTAAACCGATTTAACCCTGCACCCATCCACACAACAAAGCCTTTTATATTAATATAAAGGGCTCTTAAAACTGATTCTGTACGCCTCCCAACAGAGGAGTAGTGCTGAAATCGGTTTGCCATTCGGAATTAGGGTTAGCGTTGGCCGCAATTCAACAGGTTTGCCCCGGCCGGTCAGAAGGGGTGGGTTATCAAAGAACCAACATCCGAAGTCAAAATATACCAAGCCTACAGGATCTCCACTGTGACCGCTCTGGAAGCGATCTGAACCGGAGCACTGCAGGTAGACAGGAAAAAAGCCCCGCAACTTTTTCGGACTTTCATTTCCTGTTTGCCCAGCGAGGAGCCCGGGGGGGGCGAATCGCACGGTGGCCATGCAGATCCCAAAACCAAAAGAGCTCCAGCATGGATCGATGGGAACGATCTGGATCTGACGCTGTATGAGGAGACAAATCTGTTTTATCAGAGCTCCTGTTCCAGAAGACGAAAGCCAAAGCATTGAAAAAAATCTCCGAGCTATGAAAGAACAGAGGGCCACAAGCTAGGGACAACATTTGCTGTGTGACAAGCGTAATGGAAAGCCAAAGAATCAAATGGACATTCATGGAGGGATGGGGCGAGACTGAAGGACTCCAGCGATCCCACCCGTTCCTGCCCGTCTCGAAAAGCATTTGCATTCTTGGTGAACTCCCAATGCCTGAGAAGGGCAAAACACATTGTCGCCAGTGTCAGGGAATATGCTGTCAATGTACCCCCTTTCCCCCTCAAAGAAACAGGGAAAAAAAATCCATTCTCATCTCTTTTCAATGTCACCTTAGGTCTTACGGTGCTGCGTAGACGGGGTGCTGCAAGCACTAACAGCAGCATCCTCTCCCCCCCAGGTGGTAGACGGTATGGTAACAATATGACTGATATCATCACTCGGATCCATTCACCCGTGAGGCTCCGGCTGGCCTCAGTGGAAGGGTTTTCGGACCGGGGCGCCTGCAAAAAATCGAATGACTGCTCTCACACTCGCTATGGTCCCAGCACTTGAACGCTCCTTAGATAGTCGTCCGGCTGAGGTGGGCATTTACTGGTACAGACTCCGGCAGATGGCTGCTCTAGGACAACGATATAGATTCTGGCTGCGTCTCTGGGGGTATGCAGAATGAGCGAATGCCACTCAAGTCACATATGTTCACTGCCATGTCTCCATGACGCGCCCATCATAGCGATTGCGGGCTCCCCCCCTCCACCTATTCTCACTGTCTAACGCAGCAAAATGGCCTCTTCCCAATGCGCGTACTTCCTCTACAGACTAATTCCCCCTCATCAGTGTTATTAGAAGCCGCTCTTGTGCATTACACCCAATCTCCACGCCCATCACTCCTATTTAATGTGTCCAAGTACAATCGCGAGACACTTGTGCCTGTGCCACATGAAAGACCTTACTACTTTTGCGGTGCTATTTAACTCTCCTTCTCACATCCAGTGCCCTGCTTACGTGCCACAGTTGAGGCTTTCCCTGCACAGCGCTTGTGTCTCCCTTGGTCTACCGACTTCTGATTGTCATTGAAAAAATTTGCATAACGTAGACTCTGGAGGAGATAGTCGAGGACGGCACGAGAAGAGACTGTAGCAACTAGGTACGTCCATCTGTTGCATCATAGAGGGGAGTTGGAGCGTAGCACAGTCCCCCTCGTATGTGTCCATAAAGATGCGCATAACTGGCTCTCGTGAACATAGGGTCAACGAGCTACTGACGGAGCGAGTTAAGAGTCTACCTCCATGCTACCAGCGTCTGCGAGTCTGAGCCAGGCCCTTCTACTGGCTCCATGCCATAATCCCAGCGCGAATCCTGCTGGGCATTGCACCTCTAATATTCTCTCAGGTGGATGAAGAAATGGCAGACTGGAGTCTGTGTGCTGCCCTGCCCTCAGCGGCCCAGACCAGCTGACTCCCGATTGCGCCAGGAAACCACTAGGCCAGTGGGAGCTGAGCGAGGGCAGTGCCTGCAGGCTATGGGCAGCGCAGAAAGCCATGTGGTTGAGCCTTCCACTTCGGAGCAGAGGGAGAAAGATACCAGCAGATTCCTTGGGAGCTGCCTGAGGTAGCCACTGCCCCTCACTTCCTCCTGCCACCCCAAACCCTGGCCCCACCCAGAGCCCCCCACCCCCCTGCCAAGCCAGGATCCCATCTCGCTGCACCCTGAACCCTCCTTTATGGCCCCACCCTTCGAGCCCGCATCCCCTAACCAAGATCCCATACCTCTGCCCTCAGCCCGGAACCCTCTTTCCTGAACATCAAATCCCTCATCTCTGGCTCCGTTCCAGCCTGTAGCTGAGCCCGCACCATCCCATGCCCAAACCCCTGCCTCAGCCAGAGCCCTCTGCCCCAGCCTGGAGCTCGCTTCCTGCACCCCAGACCCCTCATCTCTTCTCAGTCCCACCCCGGAGCCCTTCATGCTACCTGCCCGCCAACCCCTGCTCCAGCCTCGGTGAAATGAGCGCATCAGCAAGGGTGGGAAACAAGTGGATGGATGGGTAGGGCATGCCTCAGGAAAGGGACGAGCAAGGGTGTTCGGCTTTTCTGCGAATAGAAAATTGGCAACCCTGCTTGGCTCTGCTGGTTGGGTACCATTGGGCTGAGGCCACAGAATTCCTAGTCCAACTTGTTGTTTGTTTAGGGCTGGATCTTCAGGTTGTCATAGTCAATGATGTTTTGATTGTCTCCTATTTGTGGGGTAAGCTGCCAAATTGCCTCCCAACCTGAATGGACATTTAGATGAATGAGGAGTGTGGTTTGCACGTTATCGGTAATGGGTAATTCCTAATGCTCTGCAATTATTTAGCAGCCTTTCATTTAAGATTTCAAAGCAGTCCATCCCGCCCAAAGCTCTGTGACACCGGGAGGGAATTTGTGCCTCCTTTTCCTGCCCATTTGTGAACTTGGGGGAAAAAAGAATGCTACAAAGTGACCTTTTTTCTGAGCTCAGAGTAAGACAGAGCCAGAAAATAAAAACCCTGGAGTCCTAACTCTGGGCTGTCTGCCTCTAACCACTGGAGCTAACTTCCTCCGAGCTGTTCTAAACACTCATTCGTCATTTGTTATCGAGGTGCAATTTATGTGGCTCCAGTCTGTCCCTTTCTCTCTCCTTGCAAATAGGTCATCTTGCTGTGTAGAGCCTTTCAATGAGAACAGAGGCTTCTCTCTCTTCTAAAGCCTCATAACACCTTTGTGCTACTTGCTTTGAAGTGTAACCAGAGATTTGCGGCTCAGGTTTACATACCTGCTTCTTGATGTTGGTAACTCATTAGCCCTCTTGCAAATCCGATTCAACTATTTGAACTAAACCAGGTCCCCCAGAGTGCACTAGATCTTTCAAACGGGAAAACCTCTTGCTGGCAGAGCTCAGGGTGTATCTGGGCCTGCGTCTGCATAAAGAGGAACTTGAGGCTGGAAGTAACCAATCTGTAATGACAATTAAATCAAGTTCCGTTGGACAGCATTAATCAAGGGTTTTCTATCAATAATCCCAGTGCTGCTGTTTGCTGCAGTTTAAAAGGAACTATGTTAATACTTAGCATGTGTGTAGCTCTACACATCTTTCAAAGCAGTTACAAATAGCTAATCCCCCCAATGGCCTCTGTGATGGAGAGCGAGAGGGTCAGTAAGGTGCAAAAGACTGTGTGACGTTTGCAAGGCCCTTGCGCCAAAGTGGTAATCAAGCTGGGAGTTCACTGCAGGGATTTTTGGCTCCTACCACCCATGCGCTTGTGCTTGGGCCATAGACACTCTTCCTGGGGTAGGGCTTTACTGTACCCTACAGTAAGAATCAGTGAGCGACAGGCGACTCAGGCCTGCAGTGTACCAATGAGGAAAAAGGAGATGGAGTCTCTGCGGGAGGGTTGGGAGGAAGCCCTCTGCGCGAGATGGTTCATAGAAGTCTTCTGAATATATGAAGTGAGGAGGGGTTGGTTTGAAAACCCCTCCCTGCCCTCAGAATGAGCCCCCTCTTGATGCTCAAGGCTGGATGTAAAGCAAAAGCTTGAATGTTTTTAGGGAGACCTAAGACTCTATCTAGCCTGCTAGTCAATGAGGAGCCAAAGTTCATCATAGAAGGTTGGACTGGACTAAGCAGGAACCAAGTATAAACTAGCCAATCCTGACAGGCACTTGTCTAACCTGTTTCTTTAAAACAGGGTGCCTGTGTTGTCCTTCAAATTCCAGACACAACCCAATCTTTCCTGCTGTGCTCTACTATTTAATGCTTTAATAAAACGTATATACCAATCCATACGTTAATAGAAAACACTTTCAAAATAGAAGCCTGTAATGCCCTTAGCAATGTGAAACTGATCCAGAGCTTTTGAATGGGATGCAATGCAGTATTCTTTCCTCCTGGTGGTGGTTAAACTTGCACCCGGTGGGAAGGTATATTTTTAAACAGGCAATATCACTGGAGAAGAAAAACCCAAAGGAATGGAAGACCCTGGATCAGTGACAATTATAGGGTTCCCCTCCTCCCTGCTTCAAAAAAGGCGGTGTGGACATTTTTTTTAAAACATCTTGTCTGTTGTGTGGAACTCTATTGTATCTAAGCGTGCCACTAGTTAGTGTTCGTTTCTTTTGTCATATACTTAAGACTAGGGGCGTGAACTGGGTGGCAAAAGGATGTGCTGAAGAGCAGCGGACAATGGGAAAGGAGCAGGCCTGCTCGGGGGCAGCATTGGAGGAAGGAGTGGAGTGGGCAGGCCTGGGGGGGGGGGGGGGGGGGGGGGGGGGGGGGTGGGGGGGGGAGGTGGGGGGGGCGGGGGGGGGGGGGGGGGGGGGCGCGGGCAAGCTTGGGAGAGGGGAGCGCCCACCCGGCAGATTAGAACTTGGGCCTGTGCCGAGCACCCCTCCCTATCCCACCGCCGGGTCAAGCCAGGCCTGGCTCCCCAAGGCGGCAGGCCTACCTTTTTTTGAGGATCTCCTCTGGCTGCCCCCAGGCTGGGCCTGCTCACCCTCCTCCCAGTGCAGATTAGGCCAATGGGCCAACGGGGCTGTGCCCAGGGGCCCTGGCAATTTGGGCGGTGTGGGGGGAGAGCTGAAAAAGTAGGGACCTTTGCTACCCCACATTGCTCCACTTTCATTGCTGCCTGGTGCTTCCAGCTGGGGAGCAGGGTTGGGGCGCAGGGGCTTGTGGCAAGTGCCGGAGCCAGGCCGATGGGAAAGGCGCCTGAGTGGGGGAGGGCTGGCTAGAAAGGGAAAAGTTAATAAAGTAATCATCATACACTCTTGCTGGTGTGACAGCCATTGATGAGAACAGTCTAAGTTGGCCACCACTCTGTTGCACTTCGCAAGTTATCCTCACATTTGAACCAACAGTAGTGATGATAATTGATTAAGCAGTACAGTATTAACCGAATTAACAAGGAGATTTCCATCTCATCAGCTGAGGATTATTAACAGGGCAGCAGAAGCAGGATAGGGAGAGAGCCCAAAAGGATAAGGCTAGAAGGAAGAGGCAAGATTGAGCGCAAAATCTCAAATGAGCTGCACTCTCACTCCTGCCTTCTGTCACTGGTATTAGATACAGGCTTGGGAAAAATCTTATGCAGGAGGACACATAAGCACTTGGAAGAGCAAATGTGTAATTAAAGCACATGGTTGTTGAACCAGTGGAAGGAGTGTGTGAGGACTATTGCATAAGGAAATCAGTGAGTGAAGAACTCGTGCTTGGGGGGAAAACGGGGTTATGTAGTCGTGGTCCATCCATTGGCCAGAGGAAAAGGGTGGCCTGCAATCTATACAAAACCAATTGTGAGCTAAACTCAACCATTCTCTGGCACTCTTTTCACTGTAATTACCCGGTTTTATTCATAGATTCTTCTGGATCTGGAGTGTTTCTCTCACCATATTGCAATTGATTTCTCTGTGCTCAGGCACTGAACCATCTGTGAATTAGCTGATACCAACCTGTTCTGCTTATCTTCCGCAGGTACGACCAAGCACGGGCGCATGCAGAGTGGTTGAAGGACAGGAATTTGCAGCACTGAAGCATTTGCAGCTTGCATTGTAGCTCGCTGGACCAGGAACGTTGGCTGAAGGAGGATGACAGCCTAACTGCTTTAGCTAGATGGCCACTAGAATGCAGGCTCCTTCTGCACCCACGTACCATGCCAGCAGACCAGAACACTTTGGACAACTCCATGGCTGAGTGACCCACACAACTTGGAACTTAGCAGCAGCTGGGCAGGGAAAATCGACCCCCCTGCAGTCCTCCACTGCGTCTTAGGAATCCCACCCAATGCATTAGCTGTCCACCCCTGTGATGGAGCTCTCTTCCCCCAGCGGCCTTCGACATCCAACAGCAGCACCAGGTGCATGCCAAGATGCACAAGAAAGGCGAGGAAAAAGGCGTGCGCAGCAGCTTCCCATTGGCCTGGAGCAGTGAACCCCAGCCAGTGGGAGCTGCGATCGGCCGACCTGCGGAGCGGGAGCGTAAACCAACCGGAACCCAGCCCCCAGGGCTTCCTAGACAAGTGGCGATCCAAGTTTGGGAAACATTGTTCTTAATGGAAGCTGGCGCGCCTGGCAGTGATCTTTAATATTTTAATTGTCATATATTATATTTTGTAATGCCTCCATTATCACAAAAATTGGGGGGGGGGAAGGCATTATTTAATACAAGAAGTTTGATTGCCATCACTGATCGAACATGCTGACAAGGTATTTTGAAGAATAAAAAATAAACGCTCATGGTAAGGCACACATGGGAAGTTGTATCCAAATGTATCTCTCAATACATCAGTTGGACAACAATCCATGATGGTGAATGCCCAGCCCGCGGAGGAGACTGCGGGAACTATGGGATAGCTATGGGATAGCTACCCACAGTGCAATGCTCTGGAAATCGATGCTAGCCTCGGTACATGGACGCACACTTCCGAATTAATGTGCTTAGTGTGGCCACATGCTCTCGACTTTATACGATCTGTTTTAAAAAACCAGTTTCTGTAAAATCGGAATAATCCCATAGTGTAGACATACCCTTAGAGTAATATGTCAGGAACAACAAACTCCAGAGAGGGTTAGAGTTCAGAAAAGACTGAGGGTGGATAAGGGAGTCTGGTCTGTTTGTAGTGTTGTTAGGGCAACTAGGGGAGCAGGAGGTGTTGAGAGGCTGGTATTCCTGCTGAGGCAGTTAAAGTTGTGGTATGTTGTCTGATCTAGTGGTTATTTCTGCACCCAGAGAGAGAGAGAATTAGATTATATGTACTATTAGATGCCTTTATTTTCAATTTTCTCCCTTCTGTGTTTTTGTGATAGGTAGGTTATGCATACATCAACCTTATCTCATAAACAACGGTGTGCTTGTGCACTAATTTAAAAAAGATGTATGTGATAACTCAGTAAATGCTTAGCAAATGTTGACTTAACGGTTTCTACTGTAACATTTTAATGGCAAGCAACACTATAATGTATCTGTCCTTGCTAAATCCATTCAACCTCTCCACATTCACATACTGTATGTGTTTCTACATATAATACACGTGCAGATGACAGATATTTAGAACAAGCTAATAATTAAAAATTGTGTCAACACACAGATGCTGAAAATTGGAAAAAACCTAAAACATTTGTCTGCATTTCACAAAATCAGTGCAAGACTAAAGCTGCATATTATGGTAAAATCTCCACTGAATGTTGCTGTTATAAAACTACTTAAAACAAACTTTAAAGATCACATATGGAAAAATCTGTGCAAAGTAATTCCAGTGCATTCCAAGTCAGTACATTGAGATTGTTTCCTGTAAAACTCTCATTCACAAGGAAAGGTAGACTAAGCCAGTAGAAATGAATGTATTACCCTCAAAAGGATAACTTGAACATCTGTGAATCTCAATTTTTCTTTATTACACTGTAACCAAATCTGATCTTGTAAATTTAAATAAAGGACACAGATTAATGTTCACTGTATATTGCACAAACACACTGTTTACCTGAATATTCGGACCACTCAAATGTTTCCTTATTAAGCTATTTCAGTGTGTTTTTTAAAAAACAGCTGTTAAAGTTGTTCTAGGAGGCTTTAAATGGTATAAAAGCACCTATAAGTATTTGTTCACAGCATATGAACAGTCATTAACCTCAGCTGCACATTTTTAAGGGCTCACACAAAAACAAAAAAAATGGGAAAAAAGGAGACACTCCAAAATAAAATACTAAGTGAAAAAAAAATTCTCTGCACAAAAACCTGGGCATTCCTATTTAACCAACAATAATTATTATTTTAAAAATGAGACGAAGCCTGAAAGCAACCTCAGGATATAAAATAATGCAATAAAATGAACACCATCATCTCCCACCATCTATTGCTTACAGAGGTACTTTGATCTGGAGATCTCAATGTGCCTTACAAAGATGGGCAAGCACTATTATCGCTAATTCACAGATGAGATAAGAGGGAAAAGAGGGAGAGAGAAAGCACAATAGAAAAGGAGACAATCCCAGTTTATAATGAAAATTTGGATCAAATTGTATTTTCCAAAAGCCATCCACCATTGCTATTGATGCATTTGTCACTCACTTATACTAAAGTACATTCAGCTTTTAGGATCAGAATAAATAATGATTTATTTGATTTTTTGAAGGAATGAATAATTTTCACATCTTATTCTATGACAAGCAGCTGTAGGTGGAGAACAGAAACAGCCTGTGATAGAACTCTTTAGAATAAATTATAACTGAAATTGATTTGACTGTAAAATGCTTAGCAGAACTTTCTTTATCCTGAAATAGAGAGGTTTCAGTACTTAAAAGATGTCATATTTGCAGGACCAGCTCCAGGGGTTTTGTCACCCCAAGCAGCCAAAAATAAGCTAAAAAAAAAATGCGATCGCAATCTGCAGCAATTCAGTCGGAGGTCCTTCGCTCCGAGCAGGAGCGAGGGACCCTCCGCTGAATTGCTGCCGAATACCTGGACGTGCCGCCCCTTTCTGAAGTGTCCGCCCCAAGCACCTGCATATTTGGGAGTTAACTGATCCATATGTAGAGATCATTCAGATGCAAATAATTAAATCAATCCTTATATTAAAAAACAAATGAAACCTTTAAATCACACGAGACTGAATACAATTGGCACGTTATCAAGAAGTTCAAATTCTAAACAGCAAATGAAGCCCTAACACAACAGTTTAAAAGCCTCAAGATTCTGAAGCTGCAACTGGAAAGTGCCTTTGATACAACCATTATTTAAGAAACCACTAGCAACTAATTAATATCACCATACCACCTAATTTAATTTGAATTAAAAGCAGTAACTAGTCAAAACATTTTAGGCAAAGTTACCCACATACAGATCAAAAGCAATTCTGCCATGCAAATAACATTGAACTTACCCTGATGGTATCTTCAGGCCATGATTTAAGCATTGTAGCAATGTGCCCCCGGTCATGGATGGTGATAAAAAGACCTCTGCAAGCAAATAAATAAATACTTTGCATTTCTACATTATATGAACAAGTGTTTACAAATTTTAATATTTAAATGTCTCTTTAATTTACTCTGTATCAAAATGTGTGTTAAAATATCTGTAAAATCGTAAAAACTATCACAGGACAAAATGGAACTCTCAATAACCACCTGTTCAGAGATGTAAGTCTGTGAGAAACACTTCTATAGGCTAAATCAAAAAAAAAGTGTTTAATTTATTATGAAACACAGTTTTTTTAAAATTGATTCAGCACTCGAAAAGGTAAAGGCTTGCCAGATTTGGTCACTCAGGTGTAAACTCTGATTGATTTAATTAAAAATACAGAATTTGGCCACATGGTTAAAACAGATAAACCAATATTAAGAATAAGACTAAATTTAAAACATATTTTAAATTGTTTATGAATTTCATAGGATATTTGATTCAAACTACAAAATAAGATTAATTCATGTATATATGATATAGACACTTTTCATGCTGATCTAAAAAATATATTTGGCAGACTGAAAAAGAATAAGCCAATTCCTATGAACTAAAGTATAAAGTGTCCATGCAATACTGTAGGTTAAATACAAATTATAAGAATGCAGGAGCAATTGCATACATTATTTCAAAAAATAGTCCACCAACCTGTAGGGTTAGACATCCCCTTTGACCTGTGTGCAACAAGGGCCTGATACTACAAGATTTGGATATACAGAACTTGCTTTAGGCCCCCCAAAAGAGGAAATATCCTGTAGTTTTGAATGTACTCATAATTTTACTTTAGCAGAATGCTTGGAAATTGTTATTTAGCACTGCTAATAGAGTGGAATTTATACCAATGAGCTACAAGTGTTATTTTAATTCTCGTATTCACTGAAATTTTTTTTTAATCATCCTACAGCCCTTTTGCAAAATCACCTCAGCTGCAATGGGTGTTATATGCACATAAGAAATGCAATATCTCATACACCATGTGAGATAGTGGGTGAAATTCTAGCTGTAATGAAGACAGCCACAGAAGTCTCATTGACTCACTTTTAAAAACCATGGAGAAAATGACAAAAATGAAGATTTCAGTACAAGTTACACAGGATTACATATATTTCAATACAAGTTACCCAGGAGTAAGGTAAGATTTTGGATCTTATTATAAAATTTGTCTTTATTACAGAGACAAGAAAAACTATATAAACATTTACTGCACATTGTCTCACAGTTCCACTGCCACTTCCAGGCAAGTGGACCCATGGCCATAAGGAATCAATGGAGCCTCACAGATTTCATTGGAGTTCTCATGGGTGCAAAGGGATCCACCTTCATGGATGTGGTCTGAGGAAGAGCTCTGTAGAAGTTCAAAAGCTTGTCTCTGTCACCAACAGAAATTGGTCCAATAAAAGATATTACCCACCTTGTCCCTTTAAGATATTTCAGATAATTACCTATTAAATACTATCAGGTAAACCTTTAAACCTTTAAGATCAAGTTCCTCCCACACAATAATAGTCCAAAATATACTATGAAACTTGTTCCATTGATCCACCCATATGAAAAGCACCTACGGTGCATTACATTGACTACGAAATGGGGAGTAAGTATTTCAGATGGTCAATATGTTTCACTGTGCTTTGGGTGACTAGTAAGTGACTTTTCCACTCTGCTGAAAAATATAGACAACATATTATAAGATCACAACTCAGTCCCTTCTTGGTGTTTGGATTTGTTTACAAAGAAACTCATAACAATATAACAAATTCCATCCCTTGCCTTTGCTGCTCAGAGAGTTCCTCCAAGATGACTGTCCAGCTTAGACTTCCTCTGGTCTAAGAGATAATCCCTTATCCAGAGTCAAGTTAACAAGCCCCACTGCCTCAGTAATATCTATCAATGGTTCCATGCAACTTAATATTTGATGAGTCAACAGAAAAATCCTGTCACCCCAGTAAAAATACATAATATAGGTGTCTTATATTCCTGCTTTACTTCAATTTTTACAAGGTTTTAGAACATCTGTCAATATCTGACATACACAATACATGCTACTCTAGTTACAATTAATCTATCTTTTTCTTCAAAATTTCTGCAAACACTACTTTTACCACAGATCTCCACTGTTAGCTAAAAGCATCAAACAGAAGTTCACATATTCTTATATCACACATTATCACAGTATGTTCAACATACTGTATATATTCGATTGACCTAACAATATTGCGTATGTCCAAAAATTTCTATCCAAAGGAAAGATACAACACATTCTGATTTCTTATTACAGGTAAAACAGGCACAATTGGGTGCATTTATAAAAACAAAAAAATAAATAACAAATACAAAAATCAACCAAGGAGACACAATGTAAAACATGACAATAAAATATGGGATAGAGAAGAAATCTGCAGCTTGTAAGTTAGCACTGCAGTGTGTTAACCCATAAGGTTTGGGTTTGTTTGTCTGTTTGTTTTGTGATGCACAGCATAGGCATTGTTATTTTGTAAAACTTGTAAATTACTGTGTCCATTCTATAAATCCCCTATGGCCAAATAGTATTGCTTAAGTGTTATAAGCATCATGGAGTTTAAAATTACTCGAGTACAAGCACACCAAATAAAACAATTAAAAGTGTAAGAAAAGAGCTGTATAGAGATCCTTCTTTTAGGCTTAAACTGACCAAGTATGTTTGTGTTAAATGAAGTAAAAAGCTGTATGCATTTTCTAAAGAGCATGAGTCCATCCCAGAGTGGTGAAGTGACCTTTCTAAATCTGTGGAGCAAGGTCTCATTGGAATGGATTCCTTGACAGGGGGAAATAAAAGCAGTATGGCTGCTTAAGAGATGACTTTGTTAAAACATTTGTAAGGAACTTTGCAGAAGTATGCTGGGTTCATTTTAGAAATCTGTTCAAGTGGGACAGCATCCAAACAACAATGACAAACAGGGATCAAAATGTAAACATAAGAGTCATGCCCCAACATTTTTTCTCCCCTTTTTTCCTTCTTGCTTCTTTCTACTTGTTTCTGAATGCAGTATTTATCTGACTATCCAGATACCCATGATATTAGACAGACAATTTTCTCGTCTTTTTCATTTCTTGTCTCTGTAGCTCTATATTCAGTCTGCTCTCTCCTTTTCTTCTCCTAGTGTCAGTGATTTTCTCATCTTCCTTTTTTCTCTGACTTTCCAGAATCCTCTTCCCAAATCACCCTTCTCTAACACCTTCTTCTACAAGTAGCTAGTTTTAAAGTCTAATGCTGATTTCAAACCAGTTTTACATTAATTTAACTATAACTAGGGTGATCAGATGTCCCGATTTTTGGGTCTTTTTCTTATATAGGTTCCTATTACCTCCCACCCCTAGTCCCGATTTTTCACATTTGCTGTCTGGTCACCCTAACTATAACACTATATAAGCTATAGGGGATATTCAGAGCATACTGCTAGGGTTGAAACGTTTTTGAAAATTCCCTTGTGTCTGTCAAGGGACAACAGTCTCTTAACTATGCAGTTCAGCAGAGACCTTACCATCCTCAATGAGACACATTCAGTCAGAAAAACACATACATTGTAACCCTGCTCAAAGTTCCCAGAAATGTGGGCTAGTTTGAAAAAAAGTGAGAGGTTTTCATCCTGCAGCCAGTTGATACCATCTAGGGTGACCAGATGTCCCAATTTTATAGGGACAGTCCCGATATTTGGGGCTTTTTTTTTTTTTTATATAGGCTCCTATTACCCCCCACCCCCGTCCCGATTTTTCACATTTGCTGTCTGGTCACCCTAATACAATCTGAGAAAGGAATATTAGAAATTTTTCCACTATGTAGCTGTAACACCAGATAAGTGGGACCCAGCAACATTAAGGTCTGAGAGTTTGCTTCATATGCTGCCAGCATGAAACCCATTCATTATATAAGGTACCTTTTTAGACAGAGACCAGAATCTCTGAAAATACTGTTTAAAAGGAGAAACAAAAAAATCTTGGACATCTTTGGACTATTTAACCACTTTTTTCTGTCATTTGAACATAGATGTTGACTCATCAGACAAGGTATTCAGACAGCACTTGCATCCCTACATTAACAACCCATACCATAATACAGTTACATTTAAACAAAATACCGTGGCAAGATCCTTGGCCACATTAGGGCTGCTTTGGTCACTCTAGTTACTTAGGAAGGACACATGGTTGGTGCCTGGGCAGCTCCATATGTACTTTGCTCCCATTCAGATTTGTACTGTTCACAACTGCATAACCTGCCTGTGACTACTACAGCAATTGTTTAAATGGAAATATAATTAGGCAACTATGTATTTTAGCCTTCTTAATTAAATGCCATAGCTAGAAACAAAGAGAAAGGTCAGCACCATATGGTTAGCCAGTGCTTTGCTGACCTTACTGCCCTGTGGGAGAAAAGTGCACACATTCCCATTCCACTTTCTCCTTCCCCGCAAGAGCTCAATGAGCCTCATAGAGTGGGTCAGAATCAATGGAGTATTGATTGGGGGTTGGAAGCTCATTTGTACAATAAGCTCTTCTCCCTAATTAGTTCTGCATTACTCACCTGTGGAGCAAATGCAAATCTCCATAACAACTCTTTGCTCACTGGGTATGATTGTCTTGAGAATCAAGCAGCAAAGTGAAGAGTCACAGCACATATGTTATTCTATTGTACCCCCTTAACAAAAGGTAACAGGGGTTCAAGATGACCGTCAGAAAGTGAATGCACACACAAATATGTTAAAAGAAAATTATTAAGGTTTCAAAGCCAAGCACTGAAAAGTTAGGACATATCAGAATTAAGGTTGCCTGTGAAACCTTAATTCACTCCCCTTGTTCTTATGGATTATGATACAATCTTTAATTATAAGATCAAATAATTTTTCCCACAGGACCCCTGCCTCATTGGACAATGCTCATTTAATAAACAACTATTTGATATTTTATTTTTTCCTCATTAAATATAAAATATAAATAAATATATGGAGATATACCTATCTTGTTGAACTGGAAGGGACTGCAAAAGGTCGTTGAATCCAGCTCCCTGCCTTCACTAGCAGGACCAAGTACTGATTTTGCCCCAGATCCCTAAGTGGCCTCCTCAAGGATTGAACTTGCAACCCTGGGTCTAACAGGCCAATGTGCAAACCACTGAGCCATATGTCTCCCCCTTGTTTTCTCCCAGTCCTTATCTGATGCACACTATTCAAACCCTGCTCAGAAGACAGAAATTTAATCTCCTCCTGGGCTTTTCTATAGCACTCATCACTATAATATCTGTAAAGAATTTATTTTCACAATACTCCTGTGTGATGAGTGGATATTATTGTCCCCGTTTTACAGATGGCAAACATACACAGAGGGATTAAAGTCAAAAGTTACTGCTAACTTTGGGTGCCCAATTTAGAGACCTAGCAGCTGATATTTCAGAGTACTTAGCATTATATACCACTTTATATATTCAAGCACAGCTCCCATTAACTTCAGTTGTAGTTATAAAATTTGCACTTCTGCAAATCAGGCCCTAAAATCTCAAGCTGAGCACCCAGAAAATGAAGAACATACAATTAGTGACCACCTCTGAAAAACTGATTTTAAACAACTTGCCTAGCATGACATAGGAACTCTATGGCAGAAGACAGGAAAAGATCCAGTTCTCCAAGACGGCATTCAAATACCTTAATCATGAGACTGCTGCCTTTCCCTGCCTCATTCACTGCACACTTTCCAACGTCTGCAAGAAATGAGATGGAATACTACAGCAGATAGCCTCCTTCAAGTACATAACCCTGATTCATGCCCAGAGCAGAGCAGAAAAATAGTTGCACGGGCCACCTTGGCATTTCCTAACTTTTGAGTGCTAGACTTTTTAACCACAATAATGTTATTTTAACTTTTTTTTTTTGGCATGTTATTTCCTAGGTTTTAAAAAATGCAAACTGAAAAAAAACAAAATTCCATTATGTGGTGGCATACTGTCACCCACAGGGTTCATCAGCAGGGTTGGAACCTTTAGATCCACTACATACCTCCATCACTTGAGCTAATGGATTAACAGATAGCAGTAATAGGTTGTGGTCCTCTACATGAGCCAGCACTAGAGAGGGATGAAACATGCATGCTGCCAGTGGGTTTCACAGATATTTGTGACAGCAGAAGAGTGGTGAGACTTGGGGATGTCGGGTTCCATTCCAGACTCTGGAAGGGAATGTGTCTAGTGGCCATATACTGTTCTGCTCATTCCCCTGAAGCACAGTCTCTTTTGTTCCATCCTTCAAACCTGTCCATGTCCCAGTAATATCTCTCTCCCCCCACTGGCTCCTTGTCCGAGTCCAAGTCTCCTAATTTAGCCAGTCGCAGTCTTCATTCCTCAGGCTTCTAACCTAATTCCCAGCCTCCTAGCCCAATAATTCCTAGTCTCATCATCCAGACTTCCTATCCTAAGATCTTCACTCCTAGTCTCAGTCTCCTTGCCCAGCAAATCCCTATTATGTTCCCAAATCCTCAATTTTTCTCTTTCCCACTCACCCTCTCTGACCCCATCTGCAGTGGCTACCAGTTCCCCTCTCCTTCCCTGAGCTTCACATCCAGTTTTAGCTTCCTTATCTCCCCCAGCTCCTTATCCCAGTCTCTTTGTGCAGCCATTCCCAGTTCTCCCCCTGCATGTTGGCTCTTTATGATATCCTTCTCTCTTCCCCCATGCATATTTTTCCCTGAAGCACTGGTTTCCAGCCCCAGTCTCCTTGCACCGCCAGTCCTAATCTCCTCCAATCTCCTCATCCAACCTCAATCCTCCCACCCACTCGCTCCTTACCTCTCCACCCACACCTATTTCTCTCCCTGACTCCTAGACCAAGTCTTCTTGCCCACACAGTACCAGTTTCACTTCCTAGTTCCCAGTCTCTGACCTCCTGTCAGGGTCCAGTCCCAGCTTCCACCTCTAGACTCCTTTTCCCAGTCTACTCCCCCAGACTTCCCTCACAACATCCTAGGTTTGCCTCTTGTCCGCTCTGCATTGAATCAGATGGCTTCCTCCTTCATACTGCTTGGGGTCCTATATGGGGGGAGGGGTCACTGAGGGCATAGGAGAAACAGGCTCCCTGCTTTCAGTTCCAGTGCCTGATCTCACCCCTGCCTAGAGCAGCTATTACAGGAAAAATCCAGATTCACTCCAGAAGCCCTGGTCTGGAGCATATATAGGAGCTTTGTGGGAATGGTCCATCAGCATCAACATGGGACTGGACTGTGCACATATCAGCAACCAAGTACAATTCATCCCCTCACAGCTACCCTATGTAACAGGATTACAATGTGGAGTTGGTACACATGTAGTCCTGTTATGTGCAGGAGCTGTGAGAGGATGGAGTACATTTGGTAATTCTGTGGAGATACTCTATGTGCAACCAAGTCACGTGTAGGCGTTGTGAGGGAATGAGTACACTCAACTGCTCTGTGGGGACGGTGCATGCAGAGTCTGCTCAGCACAAAGAGCTGTGAGAGGTACAAGCATGCTCAGTGAGGATGGAATTTTGAGAGATTTTACCTGTTAAGTTGTAGCAAATCTCTACTGAGTGTGTGCGCGAACTGTGATTTGTTAAAGATTTATAACCTGGCTAAATTTGGGCATATTCTCACAGGAATAGCAAAATGTACAACCACTGACACAAACCACGCCCATGCCAAAATTTGAAGTTCTGCCTCCAGAGCATGGGGGAGCCAGAGATTTCCAAAGAAAAGGTCCCAAGAATTTTTTAATTTTGAAAATGAATTATTTCCCCCTCACTCTAATTCTCAAAAATGTCTGAATCATTTTGGCTGAAACTTTCTAAAAGAATCTGAGGCAGACATCCAGCCTGAAAAACTTCAGCCTGAACAGTTAAAGTTTGACAAAGTTATAAGGAACTGTGTCTTATAATGGGATGTGACAGGCAACCTTAAGAACAGCAGTGCTATCAATGCTGCCTATAAAAACAGAATGGAAATTACTTTATATGAAAGTGTGATATCTGTTTGCAGCTTTTTGTGCCTTGTAATATGTCTCTTGGTGAAAGACACTGCAGTTTTAATTTTGGCTCTAGGATGTCTGCCCAGATGTGAAGCGGCAGGAGAAAAAGCCATAACATAGCACCCCTTACACTTCTATAAAAGATATGCCACAAAATGCTGCAACTCCAAGTACAACTATGAATACCTATTGGCTAAATATCATATTGACAGGTTATTTCTATATCTTTAACAGAAATAAATAAGATAAAAATAATAAACAGGCAAATTTTTGTATTCCAATAGCACTGAAGGACCCCGATCAAGACCTAAACACTGTACAAACACAGAATACAAAGCAGTCTCTACCCTGAAGAGCTTATAGACAAGCTATAGACAAGACAAAGCATCAAGAGGGAAGGTTATAACCTACAACCAAAGCGAGTAGAGTAATGGTCTGCAAATGTCATTTTAGTACCACAGTTTTTGTTTTTTGTTTGTTTGTTTGTTTAATTTCTCAGGTGGGGTTCTCTGGGAAGGGAATAACTAAACCAAGGCCTGGTCTACACTATGCGTTTAAATCGATTTAAAAAGCGTTAAATCGATTTATGCTGTACCCATCCACACAACGCTCTTTATATTGATATAAAGGGCTCTTTAAATTGATTTCTGTACTCCTCCCCGACGAGAGGAGTAGCGCTAAAATCGATATAAACATATCAGATTAGGGTTTGTGTGGCCGCAAATTGACGTTATTAGCCTCCGGGCGGTATCCCACAGTGCACCACTGACTGCTCTGGACAGCAATCTGAACTCGGATGCAGTGGGCAAGTAAACAGGAAAAGCCCCGCAAACTTTTGAATTATATTTCCTGTTTGTCCAGCATGGAGCTCTGATCAGCAACGGGATGGCGATGCAGTCCCAAATCCAAAAGAGCTCCAGCATGGACCATACGGGAGATACTGGATCTGATCGCTGTATGGGGAGACAAATCTGTTCTATCAGACCTCCGTTACAGAAGATGAAATGCCAAAGCATTTGAAAAAAGTCTCCAGGCTACACAGTGCTGCGTGACAAGTGTAAACGGGAAGCCAGAGACTCAAATGGACGCTAATGGAGGGAGGGGGTACTGAGGACTCCCAGCTATCCCACAGTCCACAGCAGTCTCCGAAAAGTATTTGCATTCTTGGCTGAGCTCCCAGTGCCTGTAGGTTCAAACACATTGTCTGGCGTGGTTCAGGGAACAGCTCCTCAGTTTACTCCCCCCCCACCACGTGAAAGAAAAGGGAAAGAAATCATTTCTTGACTTCTTTCAATGTCACCCGGTGTCTACTCAATGCTGCTGGTAGACGCTATGCTGCAGCAGTGAAGCGCAGTATTCGCTCCTCTCCCCTCTTGGTGGCAGACGTGCAGTAGGACTGGTAACGGTCCTTATGAACCCCTGAGTGCTCCAATGCTTGATAACTGCTGAATACCTAACATGTTGGCCTGAGATGAGGCCGGCTGGGGGGGGGGGGCGCCTGGGTAAAAGCAGGAATGATTCCTGGTCACTCCCAGTAGATGGGACAGAATGGCTGGTAACCGTCTTCATCATAGCAACTGGGAGCTGAGCTTCAATCAGTCCCTCCCTTTCATGTGTAAAGAAAAATTCTGTACTGCCTGGGGGGGACTATCATAGCAGTGAGATGCTGGGCTCCTCTCCCCCACACTGCTTAATGTCCTGCGTGGACTATCATAGCACCGGGAGGCTGCCTCCCCCTCATTTTATGTCACTAAAAACTCAGTGTTTCTTATTCCTGCATTCTTTATTACTTCATGACACAAATGGGTGGGACACTGCCACGGTAGCCCAGGAAGGTTGGGGAGGAGGGAAGCAACGGGTGGGTTGTTGCAGGGGCACCCCCTGTGAATACTGACACGGAGCAGCTGTGCTCTCTGATACACTGGTCCTCTAGTACACTTGCCCCATATTCTAGGCAGGACTGACTATTTTTAGAAACATAAAGGAGGGATTGACTCGGGGAGTCATTCCCAGTTTTGCTTTTGCGCCCCCGGCCGATCTCAGCCAGGGGCACTCGTGATAGCAGTAGACCAGTACAGAGGGGGAGAGATAACTGTCATCTCATTACCAGTTTTACTCCGGCAGTAGACGGTACAGAACGACTGGTAACCATCTCTGCTATCATGCAAAAGCAAATGAACAGTGCTGTGTAGCGCTGGAGTATTGCCTCTGTCCGCGCATCCAGTACACATACTGTGACAGTAAAAAAAAAAAAAAAAAAAAAAAAAAGCTGAATGGGCTCCATGGTTGCCGTGCTATGGCGTCTGCCAGGCAATCCAGGGAAAAAGGGCGTGAAAGGATTGTCTGCTGTTGTTTTCCCGGAGGAAGGAATGACTGACGACATTTACCCAGAACCACCCGCGACAATGATTCAACCCAGAATTCCAAGGGGCGGGGAAGACTGCGGCAACTATGGGATAGCTATGGAATAGCTACCCACAATGCAACACTCCAGAAATCGACGCTAGCCTCAGACCATGTACGCACACCGCCGAATTACTGTGCCTAGTGTGGCCGCGTGAAATCAAATTTATAATATCTGTTTTATAAAACTGGTTTAATGTAATTCGGAATTATCCCGTAGTGTAGACGTACCCTAAGAGACAAAGAAAGGGAGAGAGAACACTGAAGAGAGTAGGTAAGGACAATAGAGAATGGGGAAGAGGGGGAAAGAAGGGGAACATGAAATGAGGCTGAATTGAACAAGGAGCATGTACACCCTGCTTGTCACCTTCATAAATGAAGAAGTGATGATAATAGACATGGCAGAATTCTTATATAGGGCTAGATATTCTGCTGTGCCCAATAATCAGTGGGTGCAGCTGGAGGGGACACAAACAGGTTGCAGATCCATGATGCTAAAACTAGTTTATGTTAGTCCAGTCACAGAACATTTTTAAGCAATCTGGGGTCTGCAATGAAGTATATTCACTGCCTATGGCTCCCGAAAGAGCTGACCAAAATTCAGGATTTTCGGTTTTTGAAAAATTTCAAGATTTCAAAATTTAATTTCATTGTAAATCTAACCAAAACCAATTTTTTCAAAATTATCATGAACTTGAAATCCTCTGACACATGGCGTATTTGAAACAAAATATGCTCCCTGGAACTGACAGCTGCAGACTCAAACTGACATGCTTGTAGCTGGAAGCCCTGAGGTCTTCAGCAGTCCACCAGGCAAACTGGCAGGGAACCCTGCCTGTGATTCAACAAAAGTTTGCTGAATCCCAACTTGCTTTCTGAGACATTTCAAGTTTAACAAACCTGCACTTTTCAAGAAACATTTATCAGAAAATGTCCATCAAGCTCTAGACTCAAAGGGTCATCCATCAGCCAGGACAGGAATTGACACAGAGTAGTAGTGCTCTTGCAATGACCCCCCAATGCTGCCTCTACAGCTGGGGATTCCCCATAATGCAGGATAGGAAATGTCTTTGTTTTCTTGGCCCTTTGAGCTGCCAGAGCAGTACAAAAGGGCTAGGAAAGAATCTGGTTTAAATGTTTTATTAATCATGCCGGCATATTTACTGGCTAATTTAGAATGACAGATAAAGATTGTGTGTCAAACTGATAAGCAGCATAAGACATTTTCTATATTTCTCTACAGTGTGTCATCTCTGGCAAAAATTATTAGGAATGAGACTCTGGAGGGGACAGGCCACAACAAGGTGCACGGTGGACACTCAAATTAAGAAGTATTAACTCAGGGGCAGAAGCAGTAGTTAAATATTGACCATATTTTGCTAGGATATGGAAGGGAAACCCTGATCATGGACACATCTGCTTTTAAAAAAGGTTGGAGGAAAATACACAGTATAAATTCTGCTGGTCTTTCAGCATGCATATATACAGCTGCTTTCTAATTAGACACTTAAAAATAACAGCAGCAGCAGCAACAACAAAGAAAGGGTAGAATCAAGCTCCTAGAATTCTCCTCTACCCATGTTCGGAAATCTGTATTGTAAACACACATTCTGACATTTAGAATTTAATGCACTCTTCACAAACTGAACTGAGACTCCCACCAAAGTGAACAGACTCATTAAAGGGAGTTATGTATATAGAAGGGACAATATAGACTGGGACCACTGGGGCTTCCAAAGGTGACTCATCTTGGTAGTGACTAATAATTGCTGGCTCTAAGTTTGTTGTGGGAATTACTTTCCGGATAAAGAAGCTATTTTTGGACCAGATCGTGGGGTGCTGCTGATCTGCACAAAGTAGTTTAGCATGGGTATGTGCAATGTTGGCTTAAAACTTACCTTTGCACCTATTTGATCCTTGTACAGCCTCTGTCAAGGACTGGTCCCCTACACTGAGTTAAAGCAGCCAGAGAAGTATTCTAATTTATGTCAACTGCAAATAGCCAAGAGAGGCTGAAACTATAGCCAAGGACCAGCATGGCACAGGAGCACCCTAGACACACCCCTCGTTTCCTTCAGTCATACCAGTAGAAAGGAAGCCGAATGACTTAAGAGCCCTTTCCCCAGCTAAGCATCACGGGAGCTGAACCTCCTTGAGCCAGTTACATCAGTGCCAGGGCCAATTGTGCTGGTAGAGTGGTACAAAAAGGCC
Organism: Chelonoidis abingdonii; assembly: GCF_003597395.2. NCBI lineage: Eukaryota > Metazoa > Chordata > Testudines > Testudinidae > Chelonoidis > Chelonoidis abingdonii. The sequence goes on from NC_133771.1 coordinate 67,501,590, forward strand.
ATACTACGTGAGAGAATCTAGCCCTTAGTTTAGTCACAATAAAGTAAAAAGGTTTCAATATATTGTTTATGATATTTTAGACTAGAGATTATTCCAGTGACAGCTCATTAGTCTATTTTCCATTAAAATGTAGTTTATAAAAATACATGTGAATCACAGCAATAATAATAATAATAATCTTTTTTCATCTTCTCATGATAATGGGAGGTACTCACTATGACTTCTTTAAAAATTTCAAACATTTTCCAGTGGAACAAAGTTCAAACTTTTCTCATAACCCTAAATATTTTAACAAATACACTCATCAAGAGGATATAGAGTAACAGAGGTAACTTATTAACTTCCCCATGCTGCCTAAAACAACAACCTTAAAAAACACTAGTTCATAGAACAGCTTCAGTTCAATTCAGCAATGTTTCTCACTTGGCCAGTTTCCTGTATGTTGCACCTACAAGGAAGAGACAAGCTAGTCCCTTAGTCCCTGTAATGCAATCCATTATATATTAGTGCTTAAAAAGTATAAAGAGGAAGTGGATCAAACTTCTGTAAGTATAAATACTGTACTAAAAATGTTATGAATTACTATGCCCATTAAATGAAAAGTGTGTTTTGTGATACAACACACCAGAATAGACAATATTCCTGTTTCCTTCAGTTCAGCATTATTTTCTGTTCTTCATAACAACCCTAAATTTTAAATGTGTCTCACTTTTTTCAATCATTTCTACTGAAATTCATCCCTATGCAGAAAATTGACACCAGGCCTATGAGCCAGCTATATTCCACTATGGTCCTATTTTGAAGAATTAAGTGGTTCATAGGCCTTATCCCAGCCCTTTACCCTGAATCCAGTAACGTGGAAGACCCCAGCTAGAGAAACAAGGACTTTAAAGTACACCTCTACCCTGATATAACGCTGTCCTCGGGAGCCAAAAAATCTACCGCGTTATATCGAACTTGCATTGATCCACCGGAGTGCGCAGCCTCGACCCCTAGAGCAATGCTTTATCATGTTATATCCGAATTTATATATTGGGTCACGTTACATCAGGGTAGAAGTGTACCAAAGTGGCCTCTATCATTTCCAATCTATATTCAGAAAAATATCACCAAAACCAGAGAGTTGGTAAGAAACAAAATGAAGGACAAAGGCAGAGAACACCAATCATGAGAATAAAAAAAAAAAAAAGTTATAGATAGTTTGTAGACTCTTGAGATCTGGGAACCAGGGGCAGCTCTAGGCATTTTGCCACCCCAAGCACGGCAGTCAGGCTGCCTTTGGTGGATTGCCTGCGGGAGGTCCGCCAAAGCCGCAGGACCAGCGGACCCTCCGCAGGCAAGCTACCGAAGGCAGCCTGCCTGCCGCCCTTGCGGTGACCGGTAGAGCGCCCCCAGTGGCTTGCCACCCCAAGCACACGCTTGGCGTGCTGATAACTGGAGCCGCCCCTGCTGGGAACATACCTCACTGTTTTGTGGAGTTACATGCTAATGACTGATAAGTAATAATGATAATAATAATAATAATAATAATAAGGGACAACAACAGGCAAGCAAGAGAGGAGGACATCAAAGCTGCCTGTAACAATTCATAAATATAAAATTCTTTTGATCTGATATGTTGTCTAATTTATGAACATTATACAGTTTGATTATTATTGTATTGTTTGCAATATGATTACAGGGGGTTAATTCAAGCCAGAGTGGATTGCATGTTTACAGGAAAGTGGACAATAGCTTCAGATAGCTCCAAGGATTGATATTTAATGGACAATGCACATGTCAATTGGTTTGAAGTTTTACCTCACACCATACTGAGTTCAACAGCTGGGAACAGGAGCAGCTAACAGGAGTTTTGAGAGATAGTTTAGATGGGGAGTGTGGGAAGGGCTAGATAAACTTAACATTCTTTAAGCTTAAAGCCAAACACACCCCCTGATAAAAACAAAACTATAACAAAGGAACGAGCTTCCGAAGTAAAAAAAGAATGCAGGCAGAAGTCTAGCAACAAAATGGGGATTATCCAGTTTATTGCACCCAATGCAGCATGTATGATTACCTGCCCTATGGGCAGGTGACATGTGTGTGCATTCAGTGCAAGGAGTTCCTGATCCTCAGAGACTGTGTACAGGCTTTGGAGATGAGAGAGGCTGAACTGAAGGAGCTAAGGGAGACAGAAAGATACATAGATGAGACTTTCCAGGACACAGAGGAACAGTCCCATCCCCAGTCTGATTGCCTTTGTGCTGTTGAAGAGGATGAAAGTATCTTGGAAGGAGAACATCCAACTGGAGCAGAGGGAAACTATCCCATAGTTGGGACCCTCCTTCCAGATGAGGTTGTGGTATCCTCTCACACTGAGGATACCTCTCTGGGGGCGGAGGGAACTCCAATTATTAGGAAGAGATAGGTATTAGTAATGGGCAATTCAAACATTAGAAACATAGATAACTGGATTTGCGATGACCAGGAGAACCACATGGTGACTTGCCTGCCTGGTGCAAAGGCTGCAGATCTCTTGAGAAATAACAGACCTCAACTCTATTGTTCCTCTGCAAATTTGTGTACACACAGTCAATCCCTTACCTCTCTCTAAAAGTGCAAAGTTTCAAAAAGTTCAATTAATCGAAGATTGTTGGGGGCGGAATAGATCTGGACAAGGAGAAGAAGTCTGGAGATAAATGCGAGACATGAGGGACATATGCTTGTTTTGTTAAAATATTATATGTTTGCTGTCCAAGAAAAAAATCCAGAATACTTAATGTTGTTGTTTTAGTTAAATAAAATAACTTAAATGTCTATCTGGTGATGTTCTCCTCCTAACACAGCATGGCAAGAAAATCCTCCAAATATTAAATGATTAACCTGTTGAACTGGAGATAGTTCACCTTCCAGTGACTACATAAATACCTGCTTCAGTTACCTTTGGTAAATGAAATAACCAATCATTCATTTTCTGATATAGCGGCAAAACTAATCTGAAAAGTTTTCAAAATAAATCACTTTAAAATGTATTGTGTGTACCTTCTAAAAATGAAACCTACATCTATCTCTGAGTTGAGAAGAATACATATTAAGGACATAACAACCAACAAGAATGCACTTCTATGTAGAAATCCATAATTAAATTGAGTCTTCCTGACTAGTGATTAAATCATGATTTAAATCAATTTGATTTAAATCAAATCCACCCTGTGAGAAAGTCAAATGAAAAAAAAGTTCCATTCAGTTACAACATGTAATGGCAGACAGCTAAAAAGTGACAAGTTTTTAAAGTGCATATATACCGTCTAAATAATAAGATGGGTGAACTGGAGTGCCTCATATTAAATTAGGTTACTGAAATAATAGGCATCACAGAAACTTGGTGCAATGAGGATAATTAATGGGACACTAATATCAGGATACAAAAATATATCGAAAGGACAGAACAGGTCGTGCTGGTGGGGGAATGGCACTATACGTGAAAGGAAGTATAGAATCAAAAGAGGTAAAAATCTTAAATGAACCAAACTGTACCATGGGATCTCTATAGATGGTAATCCCATGCTCTAATAAGAAGAATATAGGAGTAGGGCTATATTACCGACCACCTGACCGGGATGGCTATATTACCGACCACCTGACCGGGATGGAAATGCTCAGGGTGTCCCTAGCCTCTGTTTGCCAGAAGCTGGGAGTGAGGGACAGGGAATGGATCACTTGATGATTACCTGTTCTGTTCATTCTCTCTGGGGCACCTGACATTGGCCACTGTCAGAAGACAGGATACTGGGCTAGATGGACCTTCAGTCTAATCCAGTATGGCTGTTCTTATGATAACAGTTTGGCTCAACAGGGAAAAACTGAAACAAAAATATTTGGTTGGATAAAAAGATGGTCCCTGAAGGACGAGACAGACTGCTGAGAAGCAGACTGAAGCCCTAGTCCCCAGAGGAGTCTGGGATAAACTGGGCCTACCTAAGCCTACAGGTAGGACATATATACATACAGACTTTTCGTTGTGTTGAAAATCCTTTCCCCTTGTTATGCTTTGTTTGTAGTGTTGAGATTAAACAATACTTTGTTTTGAAAAGACTGTTGTGGGTCACTTTATTCACCACTGGTCACAACTCCTGAAAGGAACTCTTGTAGGTAGACAAACCCATTCAAACCTGCTGAGCAATCATGGTTGGTTCAAAAGGGTCTTAGCCTGGAGACCTGGTCTAAGAGTGGGAGAATCAGGGGATTCCAGTAAGATAGGTGATGGTGCCACCTGAAATGGTACAGTTAGAGAGAAGCCAGAATCCTGCCCCACCTGGAGAGAGGAGATGATGGAAGCCACATACCAAATGAGATGCAGGCATACTCTCTCACCATGCACTACCATGCTAAGGACCAGTACCCAAGCACAAGCATCAAATTGGACCCTTTTAAACCCTCCAACCACACTAGTACCTCCCTCAAGATTTGTTCCAGACAGATTTCAACTGGCACCAATGTCTTCAGTGGACTATATACCTTAAGGTGAATGTGAAGGCCCCCTCTACTTTCTCAGGCTTGCCAAAGGACTTGACCTGAAGCCAGAGTCCTAATCTCCATTGGACTTCCTACAGCTAGAGGAAAGAGAGATAAGATGAAGAGAACCAAAGCTGGGCAAGACATAGAGGCATACCCTCTTACCATGTATTGCTGTGCCCTGGACCAATGTCCAGACAGTCCCTACTAGGTTACAGGGACCTCAGTTAAACACTTTCTAACCCATCAACTGCACTGAGACATGCCAAAGTTGCTACAGTTGTCATTCAAACCCTCAAAACTGGACCTTCACGATGCTGAGTGTAAGAGAAAATCCATATAGCAGTTTGCCAGTTTTGCCACATAGTAACAATCCCTTCCAGACCCCTGAACTGGTGATCAACTGAGCCCCCAATATCAAAGAAGTTCAAGCATACTAGTTTAAGGGTGTGAAGTGCAAGGCTGAAACAGGCCTATATGCAGTAAACTATAGCAACCCTCCTCCCAGGAGCCAACCATCCAGCCCCATTAACACCTCCAGTGGCAACAGCAGTGGGCAAGACAGGCTGTAATGCCCAGATGCTGCATACAATACCTCTTCCTCCCCATCCCTGCAGCACAAGAAAAAGCAGGTATGGAAGGGGAAAGGAAAGAAGCAGCTCCCCTTCCCACAAATGAGAGAGGGAGGAGAAGAGGGAGGAACAGAGCAGTACCCTAACTGCTCCTAGTTCAGATCTCATCTGCCTCCCCAGCCCCCATCAAAGCATGTACCTTGGCTAGAGAAGTAAGCATTTTTTGACTTGCTAGTTAGGTCTGGCTAAACTACTAATAATTTAAGCTTTTTGAAAAAAACCCCAACCACTTTTGTTTGAAAAGTATAAATTATTCTGTTTTTTCCACACTATTTCAGCATGTCAGCTAGGTGAATTATGGTCACATGACTGCACCAAAATAATCAACAATACTGACTAGAGTGATCAAAATATACACAATTGGACTAAAGAAAATAGGTAATAATAGAACTCATTCCATTTAATATGTTACTCTCAAAAAATAAAATAGAAGACATTGAACAAACATGGTTATTTTGAGAATAATCTTAGTAAAATATTACAAAGCTCTTGGTGTGGAAGATTTTAAAACGAAGAAACATATATTCAGTACACAAAACATAACTGCTCCTGTTTATTTTGGTCATTTATTTGCTGCTGCACAATCTGAAGGTCACTAATATATTAAGGGCTTCAGTGATTCAACTGTCTAATTCAGTACAAACAGTTATGTAAAATATATATATTTTTACATTAAAAAAAAGAAGTGTTTTGATATCTGTTTTTGGCATTCAATGCATTTCAGAAACCTACCCATAATAGGAACATAGATAAAACTGACTGTCAGAAAATAATCTCCTTTGTTTAGAGAAACAAACCACAAGTTGCAGTCCTGAATATTTCAGACTGCTAAAATACATTCCTAAAATTGCTATAATACAGGGCAGACGCAGAAAGGAAGATGATTGCTTGAACAATGGATAGTTGATCTAATTGTATTCCCAAATTATTCTACCGAACCATAAGTAACAGATCTCTTAATTAGAGGCATCCTGTTTGAAAAGACAGACCTTGGGAAACATTCTGCTTTAAGGGGTCTTTGAACAGTTCTGCTCCAGTGGCCACTAAATTATTTTGACAGCTGCTCAATAAATAACTTCATTACTTACACACTAGTAGGCACAAATAGAGCTACTTAAAGATTGTGAATGACAAAACAGTTCAGCAGAGAGAAGCATATTCATTACCAAGAGAGGCAAATTAGCTTTTGAAGCAAAACAGTGGGTTATCACCAAAACACACAATTTGTTTCATTTTTCTACTATGTCTAAGGTATAGCAGAACAACCAATAAAAAATATTAGCACTCATCTAGTAGAAATCTTGCTATGCTAAAACTAATACAAACCATGTAAAATGTTAAATGTATGAAAATTCAGATCACAGGATTTTGTTTTCTTTTGTTTTATTCTTTTCTGTCTCATTAAAATAGCACACTTTCCAATATATAGATGCTAATATTATCGATTATCTTTTGCGAACAGGGCTGCTAACAGGGAGTTTTTGAAAGGAGTTCTGCAGGTGGAGGAGCAAATACTGGACCCTTAGGGTAAGTTGCTGTCTGTAGTGTGTGTTTGTGTTTATGTTACTTGCTGTGTGCTGTCTGTCTGTCTGAAGGACTGTGTGCTGTGGCTAGCAGTTAGAAGCTGTGAGCTTCAAAGTAAGGTTTGAAAGCTAGAAGCCTCTGTTAATTGGCTGAGCCTTAGTGGGCAGAGCTATCAAGGCAGTCAGGGCTTTAAAAAGCAGTGAGTAAGCGCCCAAGGCTGCTAACAAAGTTTTGCAAGGGAGTTTGGAACGGGAGTGAAAAGGGGGCAAGGTTCACTTGCCGTCCTTTTAAACCTGTAAACTAAACTATATTCAAATCTTTTTAATTTAAATAAAATCTTTTCATTAACCTAGGTACCTGTAGGAGAGAATACAGGCAGAAGCCCAGCAGCAGAGTGGGGGCTATCCAGTTTACTGCGCTAAATGCAGCATGTATGATTACCTACCCTGTGGGCAGGTGGCGTATGTGTGCATTCCGTGCAAGAAGCTCCTGGCCCTCAGAGACCGCTTTCAGGCTTTGGAGGCCAGGGTGGCTGAACTGCAGGAGCTAAGGGAGGCAGAGACGTATGTTGATGAGGCTTTCTGGGGCACTGTAGATTTGTCCCACCTCTGGTCAGACAGCCCCTGCGCTGTTGAAGAGGATGAAAGGCCCAGGGAAGTAGAGCAGTCAATGGGAGCAGAGAGAAACCTTCCCATAGTTGGGACCCTCCTTCCAGATGGTGTTGGGGTATCCTCTCACACTGAGCTTACCTCTCCGGGGGAGGGAACTCCAGTCAGTAGGAAAAGGCAAGTGTTAGTAATGGGAGATTCGATCATTAGAAACATAGATAGCTGAAACCTGTAATAGATAGCTGGGTTTGTGATGACCAGGAGAACCGAATGGTGACTTGTCTTCCAGGTGCAAAGGGTGCGGATCTCTCAAGACATCTAGATAGACTTATGTGTAGTGCTGGGGAGGAGCCAGCGGTCATGGTACATGTAGGTACAACAACATAGGGAAAGATAGGAGAGACGTCCTGGAGGCCAAATTTAGGCTGCTAAGGAAAAGACTGAAATCCAGGTTATCTATGGTGGCATTCTCAGAAATGCTTCCAGTTCCATGCGCAGGGCAGGTAGGCAGGCAGAGCTTCAGAGTCTCAATGTGTGGATGAGATGATGGTAGAGAGAGAAGGGGTTAAAATTGATTAGGAACTGGTGAAACTTTTGGGGATGGGGAAGCCTATACAGGAGGGATGGGCCCCACCTAAACCAAAGTGGATCCAGACTGCTGGCACTTAACATTAAAAAGGTTGCAAAGCAGTTTTTAAACTAAGATGGGGGAAAGCCGACTGCTGCAGAGGACCACGTGGATCGTACAGAGACTTTTCTTAGAGCAGAGTCTATTGACAGAGATTCTCTAGGTTTTAGTCAGGAGGAGAGGATGGAAGAGGATAAAGAAGAGGCCAGATCAGACAAGAAACATTCACATAATAAAGAATCTGACACATCAGAAAAGGGCAGACAAATACACAGTGATGAGTTTTTAAAGTGCTTGTACACAAATGCTAGAAGTCTAAATAAATAATAAGATGGGTGAACGAGAGTGCCTAGTGGTAAAGGAGGATATTGATATAATTGGCATCAGAGAAACCTGGTGGAGTGAGAAAAGTCTGACTCCTGAAAAGGGTACAGTAGTCTGGAAAAGGTGAGAACCACTGCTCTACACCACAGGTTAGGTTGGTATAACTGCATTGCTCAGCAGCATGGATTTTTCACACCCTTGAGTGAAATATTTATACCAATGTAAGTTTACAGTGTAGACCTGGCCTAAACTGAAAATCAAATAGGTCTATTCCATTCTTTGCTGTGCTTCATTGAAAGGAACTCTTGATCTGCAATACTTCTGACAAAAATAGTATAGTATTACTTTATAATTGAGGTTTTTCTTTTATTATGTGCATTTTTTCCTCAGCAATAAACTATTTAAAACTAGCCAATTTCAAACTATCTTCCTAACTAGTCACGTAACACTTTCCAAAAAGAAAATAAACCAAATGATATAAAATGATTATTAATTCTGGTGGAAAGAGACCATTTTACATAATACAAAAGGAACTGAAAACGTATCTATTTTCACTGTAACATAACACATATATACAATTAAAAATGTCATCACTTGTTTTAATTTATCCATTTATTTACATCTTAAAAATGTATATTCAAGAGATTACCACTGGTTTCAAATGTAAAATATTTAAAATATTTTGGTAAGTATCAACCTTTAATGGAATATTTGCTCATGTCTTATGACAGTGCTTGGTCTTTTTATTCTGCTTATTTAGAATGAAATATTTCACATGGGATATAATCAAATTAATCAATCTTGTTTGCTTGGATGTCTGAGAAAATTGCAGAAGTCCTACAGAATGAATTATGAATAAGAAAAGATGTTCCAATAAGTAAATTAACTGACAGAAAAGATGTACAAACAACAGCTTGTTCAGCTGGGAATTTTCAGGAAGTTTTAATTCTAGATTTCTGAATCAACGCTTCAGTTCTGGAATCTTCCCTGTCTGGTACATGAAAAGTTCATAGGAGAGAGAGAGAGAAAGTGATTTTGTTAACTTTTAGGATTCAAACCTATTTAGGAATTTAACACTGGATCAAAGATTTCTTCAAAGACCTCAGATGTTTAAAAAAGTTCCCCCACAAAAGCAATTGCAACTAAGTGTCAACTAATTCACCATATACAATTTAGTTGGAGATTAGTCCTGCTTTGAGCAGGGGGTTGGACTAGATGACCTCCTGAAGTCCCTTCCAACCTATATTCTATGATTCTATGAATAACCCTTCAAACCACACACCCCCTCATGAAGTGGGGGAAGGAGAAATGGAGCTGTGATGACAATTTTGGCCAACTCACTGGGGGTTAAATGGAGGACTTCTAGAGCTAAATGCATTAATCTCTACAGCTTGAGCTAAAAACCTAAGTTCTCAAGCCATGGACAGTTACAGAACCATATCTGTTGTGGAATGGCAAGGAAGACACAACACACAATAACCAGTGGGTTACTCAACAGTCACAGAAGATACTGAAGTATATGGGTTGCAATAACAGCTGTGGAGTAGTTCCATTGCTATCCATATCCATTCCCCAACACATACTGAGCCACACTAAGCAAAATTATTTTTGCTCTGGCTTTGTGTCAGAGTAAAAATTGGCACTTACACAAGGCTATTTTGGTAGGAAAAACCAAGACAAATTTGTCTTGAGATAAGACAAAGACAAGTAAGCTTTCATATCACAAGCATCCCTTTAGTCGAGTAACAAAAGTCATCACAAACCCAAGAATCCATATGGAAAAATTGTTTCTCCTTCCAGCTACAAGATGAAGGACAAGCACATTACCCATGTTAAGTAATAGTTTTTAAAATAAAAATAAATGTCAATTAGAGTATTTCTTTATCTGTCCCTAGTAATGTCAAAATTGTACCTAAGGAAGACAATCTTTAAATCTAAAGATTTTTTTATGTATTTGCCTCATTTAAGTGGGATACTATTATAAGAAGAAAAGAACATCTTCCATTACAACAATACTGCATGATAAAGAAAATGATGCATCATAAGCTCCCATACATTTAAAATCACCCTGATGATTCTCCCTTAGCTATTTCACAGCGTGTTCTACTCATAGGTATCATTCAGGAAATTCATTTGCGTGAACCATTTTCTGGATTATGTATAAATTAAAATAAATGCTCTGTTTTAGAAGTTACCAACAAGCCATCTTCAATCATTCCATTCAAAGGGCCGAAGTCAAAGACAGTAAATTTCCAGCTACTCGACACGTTTTTTCCAGGAAATCTATTGGTGGGCTAAGGGATGGTCAGACACATTAGACGTTGTTGCCAACATCACTGTTTTTAAAGGTTCACCTAATAAAGAGGGTGAGTGTTTTCCAGTTATTCTACAAGCTCCAAAAATGACTATGATCAAAGCTGGTACATTGAGCCTTTAACAAATATATTTGCAAAATCACACAGCCATACTGCATGCAGTTCTAATAAAAAAAAAGACATGTCAAAAAGACATTAGAATTGGAACAGGTACACAGAAGGGCAACAAAAATGATTATGGGTATGGAACAGTTTCCATATGAGGAGAGATTAAAGAGACTAGAACCTTTCAGCTTGGAAAAGAGGATACTAAGGTGGGATATGATAGTGGTCTGTAAAATCATGAAAGGTGCAGAGAACGTGAATAGGGAGGTTTTATTTACCCCTTCACATAACAATAAATGGTTGCTTACAGTAACCGTGGTTCTTCGAGATGTGATGTAGACTTATATTCTACTTAGTGTGTGCATGCTCAGCGCACCAGAGCCTGGAGAATTTTGCCTAGCAGTACCCAAAGAGGGATGGCACTCATGCCCTGTGGTCATAGCCCCTCCCCCTGGCTATATGAGGCAACAATGCCCTGATCCATTTCAGTTCTTTCTCACCAAACACCCAGAGATTAGACTCCAGTGCAGAGGGAACAGAGAATGGGTCATGGCATACATGTCTGCATCACATCTTGAAGAACCAGTTACAGTAAGTAACCATTTCTTCTTCTTTGAACAGATGCAGCTGTGTATTCCAATTAGGTGACTTACAAGTAGTACCCATGCCCGAAGCCTATTAAACAAAGATTGCAGGACATCCTATCAAAGTGTGCACCCACCCTGGAAAATGTGGTTGGGACATAATAGTTCGTAAATGTACATATGAGTGACCATGTAGCAGTCTCACAAACATACAATATTGAGACATCATCGAGGAACACTTTTGACGTTGCTTGTCCTCTTGTAGAATGAGCTTGCTTCCACTCAGGAGGCACAGCTGAAGCTATTTCATACGTAGTCTTGATACAGGCTGTTATCCATTTAAATACCATCTGTGAAGAGACCACATGCCCCTTCGTTCAATATGCATTAGGGCTGTCAAGTGATTAAAAAAGTTAATCGCAATTAAACATGCTGTTAAACAACAACGGAATGCCATTTATTTAAATATTTTTGGATGTTTTCTACATATTGTGATGTGGCAAGGCCAGATGGTTTTAGGAAAGTTGTGAGAAACAGGTATGTTAGCCCTAGACTAAACAAATCCCTGTTACCATGGTAACCAAATGGCAGTTGCTGCAGGTTAATCAAGACACTTGAGGCCAATTAAGATCCTTCTGGAAAGCAGTGGAGACAGGTAGGTTGATTGGGACACCTGAAGCCAATCAAGGGCTGGCTGGAACCAGTTAAAAGCCTCCCAGTTAGTCAGTTAGGCGCATGTCAGGAGCTGCAGGAGGAAGCTGTGCTGTGCTGTGCTGCGCTGTGCTGCTGGAGAAACTAAGCAGCACAAACAATATCAGGAACAAGGAAGGAGGCCCTGAGATAAGGGTGAAGTAGATGTTGAGGAAGTGAGAGCTGCTGTGGGGAAATGGCCCAGGGAATTGTACTCGTCCTGTTTCCAAAAAGTCAGCTACCAATAGCTGCTACTATTAGGGTCCCTGGGCTGGAGCCCGGAGCAGAGGGCGGGCCCGGGCTCCCCCGCCCCATTAATCACTGAGACTGGGAGACAACAGAGACTGTGCGAGGGAAAGTAGCTTCTCCTCACCTCCCTTCCTGGCTTATGATGAAAATGGCTCAGCAGGCTGTGACCTTCACGTCTCGAGAGAAAAGGGCTACTTCGAGGGTCACAGTGAGCCTCTGAGGCCAGTAAGCATGGGACCCACTGAGACAAGGTCAGAGCTTTGTCACGATATATTGATTTCAATTTCAACACAGAATATAAAATGAACATTGCTCACTTTTTTACAAATATTTGCACAGTAAAAACCAAAATAGTATTTTTCAATTCACCTTTTACAAGTACTCTTTATCATGAAAGTTGAACTTAGAAATGTAGAATTATGTACAAAAAATAACTGCATTCAAAAATAAAACAATGTAAAACTTTAGAGTATACAAGTCCACACAGTCCTCTTTGTTTAGTCAATCACTCAGAGAAACAAGTTTGTTTATATTTGCAGGAGACAGTGCTGCCTGCTTCTTGTTGATAATGGCACCTGAAAGTGAGAACTGGCATTCACGTGGCACTGTTGTAGCTGTTAATCACATTTATTTATTTTTTTTAGTTAATCATATGAGTTAACTGCGATTAATCGAATACCCTAATCTGCATATGACACTGTGGAAGAAGGGAAAGAATTGACAAGGATTTGTAGGGGATCTTAATGCATGTCAGTCTGTTAGCAAGAGTTAGGCCAGCTGTAACCCTAATGACGTGAGATTTGTAGAAGCGAGGATAGTTGTGAGGCGAGTAGGAAAGAACTGTGTGAGAGAAGTTATCTCGACCTTGCACTGATTAATCAAATACGTAGACTGGGTGCCCAGAAAGTGAGAGATAAATAAGCTAGCAGGATAGCCTATGTATCAACGAAAATGCAAGCTGTTGCTGCCATTATTGTCTGTATTATTGACTTGATTATTGTCTTGTAACAAGGTATTAATGCTTGCTGTAATGTTTACCTGGAGAGAGACCCTGTCCGGGACTGGGGAAACCCAGTGTCCTAGGGCACTCTCTTCCTCTATTGCAATTGCTGGAGAAATTAATAAAGTATTTGATTTTGCTGCACCCAAACAAAAGCGAGAACTGAGTTTTCCTCTCCAACACCACAAACAGGTGAGGTGAAGCACAAAACAGTTAAGTCCTGTCCAGATAGAAGGCTGGACATCACCTGACATCTAATGTATAGAGATAATGCTCCTCTGGAGATGACCGCAGCTTAGGAAAGAACATAGGTAAATACATCACCTGAGTCAAATGAAACTGAAAAACCACTTTAGACAACAAAATTGATGTTGTCACTTTCACTACGAGGAACAAAGTCTTCTGAACAAAAGCAGAAAGGGACAAAATGCCAGGGGCTCAAATAGAGGTCCCATTAAAGCCACTACTTATGGTCCCACAGAGGAACCCATTCTCAGACCAGAGTATGGAAATGTAGAAGTCCTCTTAAGACTCCTACCACCATAGCACTGGAAAGGACTGATCTTACCTGAATAGGGGGATGAAACACTGATATTGCCTCCAGATGTACTCTCAATTTTAATGACTAGGCCATTCTGGAAGAAGGCTTTCAACTGTTGAATAGGACCTGCTGAAGAGTTGCCAAACACCATACTTCCTACCCATTTAGCCATGAAGCAGCCATACTGTGAGATGCAGGGAGCTTAGCATGGGATGTAAAGTGCATTCGTGATTCTGTGTGAGTAGGTTGGGATAGAGAGGAAGGGTATGGGAGGCTGAATTGACAGCACAAGAAGGTTGGCGAACCAGCACTTGTTCTGTCAGGGCAATGAGAATGTGCTTGGCCTGATCCTCCTTCAGCTTCAGGATGACCTGTGAAATGATCAGGGCTGGTGGAAATGAATACTGGACAGCCATCTGTCAGCTGAGATGGAAAACATCAGACAGTGAGTCTGGCCTAAGGCCCCCTTGAGAGCAGAACTGATGACATTCCCTATTGTTCCTCGTAGCAAACAAGGGGCATTTCAACATTTGACAAGCTCCAAAGATGACCCAGAGGACCCTGATCTTCGGAGACCATTTCCAACTCGGGGAAAAAATTCCTGCTGACATGGTTGATGAGATGATTCTGGACTCCAGGGAAATGGTCAGCTATCGGAGTGAAATTCTCTTCACCAAAAAAAACACTTCAAAAAACAGACTCCAACAAGACACTGCTGAATTGGAATTGACTTGCATATTGGACCATTAAATTAGGCTTGAATAAAGATTGAGTGGATGGGTCATTACACAAAGTAAAACTATTTCTCCATGTTTATTTCCCCCCCTATGGTTCCTCACACTTTCTTGTCAACTGCTGGAAATGGGCCATTTTGATTACCACTACAAAGTTTTTTTTCCCTCTCCTGCTGGTAATAGCTCACCTTAACTGATCACTTTCGTTATAGTGTGCATGGTAACACCCATTGTTTCATGTTCTGTGTGTGTGTGTGTGTGTGTATATATACATCTTCCTACTGTATTTTCCACTGCATGCATCCGATGAAGTGAGTTTTAGCCCACAAAAGCTTATGTCGAATAAATGTGTTAGTCTCTAAGGTGCCACAAGTACTACTGTTCTCTTCAATGCAGAACTGCTGCAACCTGTTTACCTCTTGGCAGAATCCTGAAGCATGCTCCCCCTTGCCTGTTCACATAACATATTGTGGTGGTATTGTCAGTAAGTATGTGATCCACTGAGCCCTGATATTGTCCAGAAAAAAGTCTGACATGGATTGCAGATGGCCCAAAGCTCCAGAACATTGCTATGCAGTGAGGACGCCTGCTTCGAGCACAGTCCTTGAACTTCAGTGACTCCAGATGTGCTACCTAGCCCAACAGGGAGAGGTCAATGACAACACACATGGTTGGTAAAAAGGGCCAGGTGAAGGAAACACCCTGACAAACATTTTATGGAAGCATCCGCCACTGCAAGGAGTCTAGGACCAGTGGAAGAAGACAGAAATTGGCCGAAGAGTCACAGAGTAAACTATCCTGAGCCACATCTGAATGGGGAGAAGACAAAACTTGCAAATTATACCACCTGTGTACAAGTAGACATGTGGCCCAAGAGGTCTCAGGCACATCCAAACTGTCTTGGAAGGCTGAGATTGTAGACAGAGTCAAAAGTGGCAAATCGTTCGAAAACTATCAGTCGGCAAAAATGCTCTCCAACTTGTAGAGTCTATTAGGACCCCAATTAACTAAATATTCTGAGTGGGAACCAAAGTTTACTTTCTGGTGTTTAAGATGTTCAACTGTCAGGGTCTCAAGTGAAGTGTACTGTTGACATGAGAAAGGACTTCCTCTGTGGACCTGCCCTTCAGTAACCAGTCGTCCAGGCACAGGAACTTGTAGATTCCTTTCTTTCTGAAGTTACTTACTGTAACTGTGGTTCTTCAAGATGTGATGCAGACATATATTCCAAGAAGGTGTGCCCATGCCAGAGCCAGACACTTTTGCCTAGCAGTACCTGTAGAGGGACGGCACTTGCACCTGGTGTCTGTGGCCCCTTCCCTGGATACGTGAGGATGGCATGTAGGTCATGGAATACACATCTGCATCACATCTCAAAGAATCACAGTTACAGAAAGTAACCGTTTCTTCTTCAAGCAGATGCAGACAGGTTTTCCAAGCAGGTAACTAGCAAGCAGTACCCCCATCCAGAGGCAGGGTTTGGAGTCTATTTGAATGAAGATCAAACAACCACTCTCCCAATTTTAGCATCCCCTCTGAAAGAATCAGTTATCACATACTGGTCCATTAACATATGGGTGGAAGATGATGTGTCTGCCCTACAACTGTCCAATATGGAAATGTCATTGAGGAATGCCACTATCGTTGCCTGTGCTCTTGTCAAATGTGCCCATATCTGCTGAGAAGGTATATCTCAGATGTATCTTGATACAAGACGTTACCCATCTAGAGATGGTCTGCATAAAGACTGCTTGTCCCTTAATGTGGTCCACATGATACAAACAAGCAAGATAAAGCAAGGAACTGTTCAGTCCTATTCTGATAAAAGACTAGACAGCCTCTAACATCTGGAGGCATTGCTCCTCTGGGGAGGAATGTGGCTTGGGAAAAAATACAGGCAAACGCAGCACCTGGTTCAAATTAAACTGAGAGACCATCTTGGATACAAACTTTGGCTGTGGCCAGAGAGTAATCTTGTCCCTGGAGAGCTGCATGTAAAAAAGCCCCACCATAAGGGCCTGCAGCTCACCCACCCTCATGGCTATCAAGAATACAGTTCTCTGGAAACAGGAGGGATAGCAGACAGGAAGCAAGGGGCTCGAACAGAAGTCCCATTAAAGCTGCTAAAATTGTGTTCTGATCCCACAAGTGGATAGGTTCTTGCACTAAAGGATGCAGGTGGAAAAGTTCTTTCAGAAACCTCATCACTATAGCATTGGAGAAAATTGATTTCCCTTGGGTAGGTGGATGAAATGCTGATATTACTGTCAAGTGTACTGTTAGAGAACTGAAAGTGTAGCAGGTACTCTAAGATGTCCTGGATGGAAGTCTCCACTGGAAGGGCCCCGCAAGCTAAGGACCACATGGAAAACCTGTTTCACTTTGCCAAGTAAGCCATTCTAATGGAAAGCTTCCTACTGTTAACCAGGACCTCTTGGACAGCCTCCAAGCAAAACACTTCCTCCTCGTTCAGCCACATAGTAGCCAGGCCGTAAGGTGCAGGGAGCTGATCGCTGGATGCAGGGAGCAGTCACTGTCATGTGTGAGCAGGCTGGGAAGGCGAGGAAGCAGCATAGGTGGCTGAACTGACAGGGTGAGGAGGTCCGAGAACCATCACTGGTCTCAGCCACACTGGGCAATCAGGATGAGCCTGGCTCAGTCCGCCTGGATCTTGGAGATGACCTGAGTAATGACTGGGATAGAAGGGAAGGCATAGAGCAGAGCTGACTGCCAGCTGCAGTGGAAAGTGTCGGAAACTGAGCCTGGACTGAACCCCTTCCGAGAGCAGAATACGTGACATTTCCTGTTTTCCCTAGTTGCAAAGAGGTCAACTGTAGAGATACTCCACATTGCAAAACAGGGAAAGTGAATCCTTCTCTTTCTTTCTACATTCACTGGGAAACTCCTCTTTTGGCTCTCCATCAGTATCCCATGGGGTCACCTGGGATAGATTGAGGTCTGGAAGGAGGGAGATTTCCCAGTGTATTCAGGAGAGAAAGAGGAGTAGGAATAGGTTTTCTACAGATGAGGACCAATCCTGTCAGGAGTATGGTGCCTGCATAGTGTAGGCTAATCTGAGGTCAAGGTGAATAGCCAATTCAGAATGGAATCACTTAACTCAACAGATCCCAAGTTGCCCTTAGGCTCTGAGGCAACAGGGAGAGTCACCAGGCTATATGCCCTAGAAGAGGATTTCTCCTCCTCTGCCGGAGAAGAAGATTTCAGTCTCTTAATTGGGACTGGAGAGGAGAATCTGCTCCTGGAGTCATGACCTGAGTGATGCTCCTCTACAGCCTTCTCTCAGATGGAACTGATCCGGTTGCTAAATTAGAACGATAAGTGGAAACCATGATGGAGGTGGAGATGGTACCACAGGTAGCCAGTGCCAACACTGGGTGTGATTAGTCTTTTCCATGCTACTCAGAGATCATGGGCTGCGACTGCATGGATTTCGCCATCAAAAACCATTTTCATCTTGCCTCTCTGTTCTAAAGGGTCCTTTTGGAAAAGGAACAGCATACAGAGTAACAATTTGGAATATGTCCCTCTCCCAGACAGATGAGACATTCGGGCTGTCTTTCGTTAATGGACATGATGAAATCACATGACAGACAAATCTTGAAGCCAGGAGATTTGGTGTCTGCCATTAGGAAGGAAAATCTGCCTGAATAGGGGGGGGTGTCTCCTTCTTGATCCTGTTCGTCTTTCTTTCTCTCTTTTTTTTTTTTTGTGCCAATGAGAAGGAAAAACAAATAATATGAAGAAAAGAAATGAAGAAATAAAACAATACACAAGTGAAGAAAGTGAGACATAGCCTAAGACATAGAGGGTGTTATGTCTCACACCCCAGGGAATAAAAAGAAACTGGGTGGTGGCTGTAGCTACCCCACGCCGTATTCCCTCAGCTACGGTAGCTGCAAAGATGTAGGGGGTGCAGGGCCAGACAGAGCAAATACTGCTGTTCAAAAGAATCCTACCCCATGCACATAAATGTGCATGCACACCAACAGTGGACTCTGTGTAGACAATCACTCAAAGATTAGTAATATCCCTTCTCAGCCTTCTTTTTGCTATGCTAGGCAAGCCGAGCTGTTTTTGTTGCCGCATAAAATAGACCCTCCATTTTTCTGATCATCCTAGTAGCCCTTTTCTGTACCTGTTCCAGTTGGCATTAATCTTCTTTGAACATGGGCGGCCAGAATTCTACACAGTATTCCAAATGACGTCTTACCAGGGCCTTCTACAAAGGCATAAATACTTCACTGTCTTTAAAGGAAATACCTTGCCTTGTACATCCTAGGATTCCATTTGTCTTTTTCACAGCTGCATAAAAATCCATAAATATAATTCATAAAAATTGCTCACTGTCGCTCCAAGTGCTTGGAAAATACTTTGTTTGGATTCTCTAAAGACACTCTGTTGAGCATATGTCACTACTAAGAACTCCTTGTTTCCTGTTCTTCCATCTCTTTGCTGATGTAAATATGAAATAGCCCGTTTAACTAAATAAAGGAACAAGCTGACAATGAAATAAAGGGATAAAAAAGAGAGAACAAAGATCCTAATGATATTATATATAAATAGCTCTTTGAAATTAAAACAGCTTCGGGTGTTGATGCTGTATATGAAGAAAGGACCTAGAAAGTTTTTGATAGTTTGGTGTAAAGTGGTACTGCCTGGTTTAAAATAAAAAACAAAAAAAACACAACACCAAAACATTTTGACACTAAAAACAGAAGGAAGGATGGAAAGGAAAACTTATAGCTCATTTCTGCAAGGGGCTGAATGCTCTTAACTCCCATGAAAGTCAGGAGGAGCTGAAAGTGTTCTGCACATCACAGAAAGTGCTCAGTAGTGAATTCATAGAATTCAGTGTTGGAGGGGACCTCAGGAGGTGATCTAGTCCAACCTCTGCCCAAAGCAGGACTAATCCCCAGACAGATTTTTGCCCCAGATCCCTAAATGCCCCCCTCAAAGATTGAGCTCATAACCCTGGGTTTAGAAGGCCAATGCTCAAACCACTGAGCTATCCTAAAGCATGGTGAGAAAACTAATTTTTTATATTGTTCTTGTATTGCTTATTTAGCCAGTTTAATTAGGTTTTAATTTACATAAAGTTACCACTGCCAATTTCATATGAAAGAACATTCCTTTTCATTTCCCAGACTAAGAATAATGTGTTACTACTAAAATTAACACTTGAGTTCCAAGATTAAAACAGATGTGGTAGCTGTTGATCCAGCATGGACAAAGTTACTACATAACTACATTAATATCAAACTTGGTTATGATAGATAAACCCCAAACACTGTGTTCAATTATTTCCATGTACTGATTCTATTCAGTAGTATAGAGAAACAATGAAATTCAGAACAATTTGCAACTTTGTTTGTACATATATTGCAATTAGAAACCACATTTGAATATTTTCTTTTGAAAAACAAAACTTTAGAAAGACACAGAGACCCAAAATTTAGATACTGAAAAAACCAGATAAAACCAATAAAAATGTTTCCATAAACTATTTTTATCCTCCAAAAGGAATAGATTTTTTAAATTAATAAAGATTCTCTTGCAGTGTTTATAACCCCACTTAGCACTGCGTTAAGGAATGAGAACCTGAAAGTTAGAGTAAGAAACTCACTGTATGTTTTTACTTTACAAGTACAAACATGCAAAAGATTCTATATGCCAGAAATAATGAAAAGTAAAATTCAAAATTTTAAAAAGATTTGCACGTGTTGTTAACTTTAAGCATGTGAGTAGTTCCACTGACTTCATTTACATGTACTCACAAGCTTCAAGTTCAACACATGCGTAAGTCTTTGCATAACCAGGGCTTTACTTGCTATTCTAGATTCCTACTTTCCAGAGCGGTCTTTAACACAGATCCTTATGCCAGCACAAAATGCCACAAAAGTCAATGGAACTTTGAAGGCGCACTAGTGGGGCCTGTTGCAGCCCTTGTTAGTTCAATACAATAAGAAAAATATGATCATTAACGTGACAGTGTCCTTTTAATAAACCCCTTTAATATGAAAAGGCACCACATTAGGGTTCAATCCTGCATACCCGAACGCCCACTGTTTTAATTGGGAGTTTTGATTCTGAGGGGTACAGTTCTATAGTAATATCTTTTTTTTTTATTCCAACATTTTTCAGTAACCAACATGTAATGCTACCAAAAGTATTACATGAGACCTGACTGACTTGATCCTCAGTATAATTTCCAATTAACCTACAGTATGCATGTACTTATGTATGTATTACCTAGACACAATTCTTAGGAGAATGTCCAACTACAACTTTTAGCATGGGAAAGAAGCCTTACTTCAAGTGTCCTGTAATGCAGAGAAATTGATAGGTATGTAGTAGAAATATGCATATATTAAAATTCATTATGATACTGAAGTCCCAACATATCAGTTTTTCACTTCCTGAGGATAAAACAGAGGACAAAAACTAGAACAGGGACATATTTTAAATGTATATCATTGTTAATTTTTATGTTAGCTACTGTACATGGTATGTTTTTATAATAGGGGGCTGAAACAAATTAGAATAAATCAGTGATTTGCTGACTTCGAGAACTGTCAAAAATCTTCCATGGAAATTTCAGAAAAAAATATTGGATGGAATCCTACGGTAACATTCCCAAATACAATATATGTGGAATTTATCTGGCCCACTGTCAAAAATTAATATAATCCATTAGGAAAAACAATATTCTTATACTTTTCTTCCTTTTCAAATAAATTATCTCATGGCTTTATATAAAATTTTCATTTCACAAAGTGAGAATCAACATTTCAGCACAAATTATATCAGATATATCACAAAAAAATAATAGTCACAATCTTTATTGTATATAAACACACATTTATATCTAGATGCAACAAAACAAGATAAGGAGTCAATGTTAAATGAGAAAAACAGTTTTAGTAGTTTTTGCTAACTTAAGGTGGTACTGAATACTCTCAATTTCTATTGCCCTCAAGAGGACTGCCTCTAGGAGGTGCTTCGCATCTTGAAAACACAGAAATAATTTTCTCAAAAAATATCCAAGTGACTTAGAACTTAGGCCCCATTTTCAAAAGAGATTTAAGCACTTAGTAAATTAAGTCCTACTGAAAGTCAACAGGACTTAAGTCACTTCTGAGACAAGGGGTCCTATACAGTATTTGCAAAATTCACTCCAGGTGTTCTAGGAGATGTGACTATACATCATCTTTATTTATTTATTTACAATTTATATTGGAGTGGCACCTAAAAGTCTCATTCACGGACCATGACTCCATTTTGTGCTAGGCACTATACGTGCAATTTAATACACATTTACATTTCTACTTCAAGAGGCAAACTGGCTATAAAAATATGTAATAACCTACACAAATGCACTCCAATAATTGTCAAATTAGACATAGGAATATAGTACTAGAAAGGACCTCCTGGGTTTTCAAGTCCAATCCCCTGCTATTCCAGACAACCCCATCATATAATCCTCTTCATACGTTTATCAAGCTCCATTTTAAGTTAGGCTCTTCGCCTTCATTATTCCTATCGGGAGGCTGTTCCAGAACCTTGCTCCTCTGCTGGTTAGAACAATCTTCTAATTTCATGGGCTGCCTATACTCAGTTCCTCTTCTGCCAACCCACCTGACAGACCAAGTACCAGCTAATGCCAAGACCCAGGGCCTCACTGAACATTGATAAATGCATAGCTGGAAATCAGTATGGTTTACTGATGGGTTAGTATATTTAAAATCGATACTAGTGTTATAAGAATGTGTTTAATGTTAAGACTTTATGGAATGCTTGTTGGATGCTGCATGTATTAATCCTACGTATAATATCTGCATCCCATGGCATAAAGTTACATTGAGTGTTTGGATTGTAAACCTCTAACTGTGCAAGTCACCATATGAGAAAAGCATTACGGTAAAGTGCTCATCCTGCACACAAGATGGCCTACTGAAGGTAAACAAGGCACTGTGTAGCATCAAAGGACAGAAACCTTGTTGACTGCATTCCTAACTACCTCCATGAAGGGGAAACCTATTCATGAATTCATCCCATCAACTCAGATTCTGGGTTGAGGGAGGATAAAAATCCTTGACAAGGAAAAAACAGGGTCTTTATGCTGCCTGGACACTGAGGGGCAAAGCTTCCTAAACGTAAGCAAGAGATCTCAGTCCTGTTTTGTATGGGTCAGCCCTAAAGGACATACAAAAATGCTTATTACAGAAGCTTATATTATCTTTTTATATCTAAGACTATAACTCATTTGTGCCTGTATTTCCTATTTTACCTTTATAAATAACTTATTTCTTTTCTTAGTTAATAAATTTTTAGTTACTTTATTATAGGATTGATTACAGGAGTTGTCTTGGCTTAGAGATCTGAATACATTTGACCTGGGGAAAGTGACTTGTTCTTTGAGATTGGGAGTAACCTGAATATTATTGTGATTTTTGGTGTAAAGTGACTAACTACCACATAGTCCAGCTTGCCTGGTCGGATAGACTGCAATGCCCAAGGGGACTGTAACTCCATGGTAAGACTGTTGTAGTGCTTTAGGAGTTCACACTTGTTACTGGGTTGGTAAAATCTAATTATAGATTTCCACCCTGCTTTTTGACAATCTGCCTTGAAGCTGGCACTCTCAGTAGTGAGCCACTCCAGACAGCACAACACCAACATTGACCTTTAAGTCAAATAGCTTTTCTACCTCCCTGTTGTTTATCCCTCTGATGTATTTATAAAGAGCAATTATATCCCCTCTCAGCCTTCGTTTTGCTAAGTAAAACAAGTCAACTCCTTTAGTCTCTGCTTGTAAGGTAAGGTGTCCATTCCTCCATCATCCTAGTAGCTCTGTTTGGCACATGTTCCAGTTTGAACCCACCCTCCTTAAATATGGATGAATCAGAATAGCACCCGGTATTTCAAAAGAGGTTTTACCAGTACAGCTGGCCAAAACTCAGTGGTTTCAATTAGCCAGCAGATGAGGTATTTCTGAATTTGCTATTATTCCAATTCGGAACAAAAGCAAATTTACAGAAATTTCTCAGTGAACCAGAAATCCTCAAAAATGTTTTCTCAAAAACTGAAATATGGTGATCCTGAAATATGCAAAACTGACATTCTTGTCTATTTCACAGCTGCAAATCAGGCCAGGAGACTATCAATTTCACATAGCTGCTCTACCAGCAGGAAGCCTGCAAGCAAGAGAAGCCCAGGCTTCTGCCAGGGCTCTCAGGTTGCTAGGCTCCCCTCTGAGCTGCGACTCTTGGAGCTTGCTCCAGGGCTCTTTCATGGAACTGGGAGTCTGGAAGTGCTGAAAAACTTATGGGGCAGCCCTGCCTTGTAATGTGTCCCAGGCTGAGGCTCTCAGGACTTCCACACTCACAGGCCAGCTAGCTCCCCGGGCTGTCCACTTGGAAGTAGGTAAGAACCTTAGAAGCCCTGAAAAGCCTCCTCGAGCAGGGAGCTCAGCTTCCCTGAGAGCCCCAGAACCAGTGGTGCTCTATGGATTGGTAGGCACTTTGCAGCAGAGCAGGGAGACTAACAGCCCCAAGAGATGCAGTTTCAGCTACCATTTTGGGCCTGGCAAGCTCCATGCAGGGTTCCTATTTTTTGGCAAAAGTTAAGTTGAATCTGCAGTAGATTTGGCAATACATTTCACTTGAGCAAATCGGCAATTTCTGATTTCCAACCGTTCTACTTACCTGTGCCATGTACAATGGCATCAATACTTCCCTATTTCTACTCACCTGATACATACTAGGATTTCATTTGCTGTAACCACAGCCATATCACACTGAGAACTCAGTCACACACCAGTGATAAACTAGATCTTACTTTCCTTCCAAGCCTACTACTATATAATAAAAAGACAACTTTAAATTCCTACCCCAACAAATACTGAAACCTGTGTGTTATAAATACTTTTTGACTCAGATAAGAATCATGATTCTTCCTATGAGCAGAATGGTTCAAAGTAAACAAATGTCTGCATTTTCAGGAGCAAACACACCTGGGCTGCATATGTGTGACTCAGTGTGTATATAGCTTGGGATAAAAAGTCCCTAAAGGCAGATACTATTGCCTAAGACTGGTAGGAAAAAAAAACAACCCTTTTTACCTGAATCTGTGTAGATATGGATATATTCAATCTGTAAAGTTGAACAAAGGTATGAGGCAACACATCTGTCTTTTGGAATGAAATATTGTCTTAGTGGGGTAAGCTTCAATTCTAAATGGAGATGGTCTTCTTCTGGCTCTGTAGGCTATACTAATGCTTTATATCAGCCAAACGGAAACTATTTGTTTAGATGGAGCCCTAAATGGAACAAGGGGGGAAGGATAGCTCAGTGGTTTGAGCACTGGCCTGCTAAACCAGGGTTGTGAGTTCAATTCTTGAGGGGGCCATTTAGGGAACTGGGGTAAAGATCTGTCTGGGGATTGGTCCTGCTTTGAGCAGAGGATTGGACTAGTTCCCAAGGTCCCTTCCAACCCTGACAGTCTATGATTCTGTGAAATAAGTAGTGAGATTTCCTTAATTCTAAGGCAGGGGTCAGCAACCTATGACATGTGTGCCAAAAGCAGCACATGCACTGATTTTCAGTTGCACTCTGCTGCCAGTCTGGGGTTCCAGCCGCCAGCCCCACTCAACCCGCCGCTGCCCTGGGATGCCAGCCCAGGGTTCTGCTCCTGACCTCGGCTGCTGCAGCACTCTGCAGGCTCCCCCAGCTGTGGCCCACTGGCCCCAGCCTGGGGCAGTGAGGGGTGCCAACAGGGCAAGTGGGGGTGCAGCTCAGCACTTCTACCTCAGAAATTGTTCCAGCACCATTGGGATATTTTTAAGTCCTGATTTGCTGCTTATATAAGGCCTCATGGAACAGCGCACTGTTTGACGTTGTGCGTGCCCATCACCATTTTTCCCCCCCACTGTGAGTTGAGGGGTACATTTGACAAAATGTCAGCTCCTAAGAAAGCAAAGTTAAATGTCCATTCATTTCAGCCTTCTTGGCAGGGCTGGCTCCAGGAACCAACTAAGGAATCAGGTGCTCGGAGCGGCCAATATCAGAGGGTGGCACTCCAGCCACTACTAGGGTGGCACATCCGGGTCTTCGGTGGCAATTCAACGGCAATTCAGTCCCTGTCTGAATGAAGGACCTGCTGCCGAATTGCCACCGAAGAGTGGAGTGGCACAATCGCACTGCCGCGGCTTTTTTGTTTTTTGCCACTTGGGACAGCAGAAAACCTGGAGCCAGTCCTGCTTCTTGGACAGACACATTTGGATTTATTCAAAAGAAGGACTGTGCTGTTTGTGCTCTCTGTTGTGAAAGTGTTGTTTGTCGCATATCAGGTGTTCGATGACATTTTGAAACAAAGCATGAGAAAACCTTTCTTGATGAAGGAGACAAGACTGAATCAATCAAAAAGGCAGTAGCAGGACACGAGAAGCAAAGCAGTGCTTTTAAATGCTTAAGGGTAAGTAAAAATCAAGCTACAGAAGGAAGTTACAAGATTGCACAGTGCATTGCAAAAAAAATAGAAAACTGTTTATAGATGGGGAATATATAAAAGAAGTTTTTCTCAGCAGTTCGGAAGTTTTGTTCAATGATTTTCCAAATAAAGATACGATCATATCTAGAATAACTGCCTGTCTCTGCCAGAACCGCTGAGACACGCATAAGCAAAATG
Source organism: Chelonoidis abingdonii (assembly GCF_003597395.2). NCBI lineage: Eukaryota > Metazoa > Chordata > Testudines > Testudinidae > Chelonoidis > Chelonoidis abingdonii. The sequence goes on from NC_133771.1 coordinate 67,527,724, forward strand.
GCAGAAAACATTAATGAAAAGCAGACAACTGCATTAAAAGACACAGCAGTGTGCTTCCAATGAAATCCAAGAAGAACTTTGTTGCCTAAAACTCCTGCATGGCACAATAAAGGGGGAAGATATTGTGGAAAGTTTTGTAAACCATTTTGAAGAATAAGGAGTTGGCATCAGAAAAATATTTTGTGTGACAACAGACGGTGCTCCTGCCATGGTCAGAAAACAGAAGGGATTTGTAAAGTTACTTGATCAAATTGGCCATCCGACAGTTAAATTTCACTACATCATCCATCAAGAAAACCTGTGTGCTAAAATTTCTAATTCAGAGCTTAATAATGTGATGAATACAGTGGTGTGAATTATGAATTTCCTTGTTGCTCGATCTGCTTTGACTCAGACAGTTTCAAGCACTGCTGGAAGAGATGGACAGTTCTTATAATGACATTCCACTTCACAGCAACATCCGGTGGCTAAGTTGTGGCAAGGTTTTGGTGCTCTTTGTAAACTGTTTTGATGCAATTCAGGCCTTTTTGTCAGAAATAGGACAAAACTACCCTGAACTGGATGATGACAAACGGCTGTGTAAGCTCATGCTTCTAACTGACATCACCACTCACCTAAAACAAACTCAACCTCTGTCTGCGGCGTGTGTGGCAAACGGTTCTGAAGCTTTATGAAGTCTGGGAAGCATTTGTTGTAAAACGAGCAGTTTTTTCCTCGGGATATTCAAACTTCGACTTTCTGCTACTTACAAAACATGAGAGCTATCGACACATTGCACTGTCGTTGATGAGACTGGAATGTACATGCAAGAACTGGAATCAGAATTTTCTGACGGATTTCAAGATTTCCAGCAATTTGGCCCAATGCTTTCTTTTCTAATTAAACCTGAAAACTGCAACGAAAGCGACTTGGATTTGTCTGTATTTCAGTGGATGGGTGTTGAAGATTTTGAAATGCAAGCTCATTCAGTTAAAAAGCTAAGAATTGTGGGCACCAAAGTTTAGAGGTTGAGGAGTGCACTTGAAGCTACTGGGAGAGATCAGGGGACTCTATTCTGACCTGCTGGAACTACCTGCCAGTGAAATTTAACTGTTTAAGAAAACTGCGTTTGCAATGCTTTCAGCATTTGGATCCACATACTTGTGTGAACAGCTATTTTCACACATGAAATCTGTCCTCTGTCCCTCTCGAAGCTGGTTAACAACTGATCACTCAGAAGCCTATGTGGAGTTTAAAGTATCCAACTATGTGCCAGACATTGGAAAACTCAGCAAGGAAAAGTAAGGGTCTGGATCACACTAAACTGATAAGATCTGCATTTTAATTTAGTTTTAAATGAAGCTTCTTAAACATTTTAAAAAGCTTATTTACTTTACATACAACAATAGTTTAGTTATATAATATACACTTATTGAGAGAGAGACACCTTCTAAAAACATTAAAATGTATTACTAGCACGCGAAACCTTAAATTAGAGTGAATAAATTAAGACTTGGAACAGCACTTTTGAAAGGTTGCCAACCCCTGCTCTAAGGTATACTTGAGGTAAACGTTCAGGGGCCTCTCAAAGTCAATACAATGGTTTCTTTTCCTCTGTATTCTTAGGATCTGAACAGAATTCCTATTTCAAGTGATAAGATAAGAGAGAGAATTAGCCTTCGTCCCTTGATAAAAAAAAAAAAGTAGGGGTCCCTGCAAGACAGAGCCTTCAATTTATTTTACATATATCAGAGAACAAAGAGTCATCAAAACTAGAGCTTTCAGTGTGAGAAAATGAACAGGAAACTCCCTCAGAAATTTCATGACAATAAAAGATCTCTCTTTCTGTCAAGATGAAATCATAGAATCATATCAGGACTAGTGTGTCTGTCAGTATCAGATCCTATAGAGAAAGATGCAAGAAATCTCATATTGGACAGTCACAGAATAAACTGGTCATAGGCAAACGTCCATCCTAACATCCATCAATTCACTGTTGGCTTGTACCTCCAATTTCTTGCTCAGTCTCTTCTAAACATAACTATCAATATTCTCATTCCATAAAAATGACACTCTTTATTAATCCTACTAAACTCCTGGTCTCTACAAAATTTTGAGGCAATGAGTACCAACATGATAATTATGCAACTTAAGTATTTATTTTTATTTAGTTTAAATCTGATTCCATTCCATTTCATTGGAGGTTCTCTCCTTCTTGCATTATTAGAAAAGATACACTGGAGTGCCCTATTTACCTTCTCATTCTCTTACATTATTTACACCTCTAAACCAGATGCTCTCAAGCTCAGGGAGTGACCCTCCTAAGTGGTGCAGAATGTATGGGGGGGGCATGAAAAGCTTTGGGGGCGGGAACTTATTGTGCACATTCAGAGCTGGGTGGCTGGAGAGTGGCAGCTGCTGGCTGGGTGCCTAGCTCTGAAGGAGGCACCGCCACCAGCAGCAGCGGAGAAGTAACAGTTGCCTTCGGAGCTGGATGCCTGACCAGCAACTGCTGCTCTCCACTCTGCTTTCAGAGCTGAGCAGAGGGTTGTGGCTGCTGGCCAAGTGCCCAAAGGTGGTGGTGGGGAGCTAAACTACCACAGACACAAAGGCCACGTCTAGACTACGCGCCGTATCGGCGCGTTAAAATTGATTGCTCTGGGATTGATATATCGCGTCTAATCTAGACGGGATATATCGATCCCTGAGCATGCTTATATTGATTCCGGAACTCCACCAACCCCAACGGAGTTCCGGAATCGACATGGCGAGCCGCGGACATCGATCCCGCGCGGTGAAGACGGGTGAGTAAATCGATTTTAGACATTCGACTTCAGCTACGTTATTCACTTAGCTGAAATTGCGTATCTAAAATCGATTTTATCCTGTAGTGTAGACCAGCCCAAAGAAGTGGAGCAAGATTAAATAAGTTTGAGAACTTAAATAAGTTAGAGTATAACTACTCTAAACAAAATAGTTTTCTTTTCATTCAGAAGTTCCATGTCTCCCAATATTTCATGCACCCACCTCTGCAGTCCTTCCATTTCTGCTTTAAACCTTTTTGAGATAGGGTGACTAGAATTGAACATGTTGTTTCATGTGAGAACATGACAAAATTATATAATGACATGATACTATTTTCAGTCTTATTTTCTATACTGTTATTTATACATAAGTCTACATTTTAGTCACAGGTATTTAAGCCCGTGACCTGTCCGTGACTTTTACTAAAAATACCTGCGACTAAAACTTGGATGGGGGGGGCTGTGGGTGGGAGGGAGGGAAGGATCCAGGGTCACCATGGATGCTGGGGGAGGTGGCCCAGGATCCCTACCTGTGCTGCGGGGGTGGGAGGGTTGGCAAGGGCTTCCTACCTGGCTCAGCATCCCTGCAGCTCCTAGACAGTGGAGGGGCACAAGCGCCACCTGCCGCAGCTCCCACTGGTCAAGAACCACAGTCAATGGGAGTTGCAAGGGTGGGTCCTGAGGGCGCAGGCAGCCCTCGACCCCCTCCACTGCCTAGGAGCTGCAGGCCATGCCAGTGGGAGCCCCCCACCCTCAGGTAAGAGACCCCAACACCCCCTGCCCCTAGCCCCCTTCCACACACCCAAATTGCTGCTGCTGCTGGCCCAGCCACTGCAGAAGTCACGGAGGTCATGGAAAGTCAGAATCCGTGATTTCTGTGACGTACATGACAGACTCACAGACTTATTTATATATCCTGGTATCAGGTTTGCTTTTTTGACCATTGCTTCACATTCAGCAGAGTTTTTCACTAAGCTGTTCACAAGTTTTTTCCTCCAGTGGCTATAGTGATTTTAGAAGCCATTAATATGCTCAGTAGTTCAGACTATGTGTAGAGCCTTGTATTTTTCAACAACGATTTTCATTTACCATAATGTTCCCAATTCATTTAAGCTTTCTTAAGTCCCTCTTTAGTTCCTCAGTATTTTTAGTTACGATTAAACTAAATAACTATGTCATCTGCAAATTTTGCCACCTCTCTATTTATCTTTTTCAGATCAACTATTAATATACTGCACACAATTAGGGTAGGTTAAATAAAAGTTATTTAGATTGCCAAAGTCAAGCCCTCAAAAAATTACAAAATGCCAGATTAATGGTTGCTCATGCAAACTTGTGCGTCCATCCAGTGCATGGAATAAAACTGTCATGATGCATGTACATGAAGTACGGAATTAAGGTTACACAGGCAATGTTAAATCCAGCATTTCCTAATTTTTGAGTTCTTGTCTTTGCAATTTAAAGAATATCTTTTAATATAGGATTCTTTTTATGTAATTTCCTATATTTTGTTTTAAAAGAAAGAGGTAAAAACAAAATTAAGTATAACTGTAACAACCCATAAGGCCCCAATCATGTACCATCATCAGGATTCAAACCGTGTATTTTCAGCGCAGAGGCACACACTTCTACCACTGGAGCTACAGGATATTAACTGTCAGCAGGCAACGACTGTAAGGAGAGATGATGGGACAGTAGAGCCATATGTCAGGGGGATAGTGGTCCAGGTGGGAGAATCCAGCCCAGCTTTCTCCCTCTGCTATTACAGCAGTTCCAGGAGCTCCCAGGTGTTCCCAGTACAGCATGCGACACTGTTGCTGCTTTGGAAGGCTGAAGGCTGGGCTCTTTAGGTTGTTCATGTTCAATTATTTCTGCATGCTGCCAAAATTTTCTTGAGTAATGAAAGTGAGAGAAGGGAAAAAGTAATTTTAAAAAGGTAACTCAGCCAAGCCTGAATGCAATTTCCTAGGACAAATGAAAGACACATCATTAGCCTCAGAGCTTTGTCTCTGACAAATTTCAACAGCCCGCTTCTAAAAAAAGTTTACTAGAATCATTTATAATGGAGAGTATAGGACCTAAATCTATAGTTCATTATCAGCTCCCCCTATCATTAAAGAATATAAGTTCTACTATAGAGCTTTGCAGTTCCCTTCATTTTTAAGCCATGATAGTACTTTATTTCTTACCCCATGTAGTTTGTTTATGCATTCTCCAAACATAATAGTACATGAAGATGGCAGAATACTTCAGTGATTGCAGTAGCACAGTTGTTAACTGATTCAAACACAAACTCTTTTGGGTATATTTCTAATGAGATTGATTGGATATTAAAAAAAGAGAAGAATGACATTTTATAGGTGAGAGAGAGAGAGAGAGAGAGAGAGATCATTATACCTTTAAGAAATGTAGAAATAAAACCTTACCAGAGAGTGCTAAAAAACTGACAAAGGAATTTTACTAGCTGGGAGGAAAGGTTATTGAGTATGTAACCAAGAGGTATGGGTGTTGCTGAATAGAGCAAATATGCATCAGAGAAAAGCTGGTGTAGCATTAAGGCAAGCATGCTCCCAAAGAAATAAGAAAATACTTTAGATATATTGGTCAAAATAGCTAACCATATATTAGGATGCAGAAGGAATGGGATAAGATTATAATGATTTAACATAAATCAATGGTATGGCTTCATTTGGAATACTGTACACAGCACTGATCACTGCATCGCAAAAAGGATATTTCAGAACTAAAGGGGTTCAGAAAAGAGCAATGGAAATGATCAAAGGCCTGGAAAACCTCTTATATTAAAAAAAATAATGAATGGCATAAAGGAGGTAGATTAGGAACTTCCACTCTACCTTTCCTATAACACAAGGACAAGGAAAGATTCAACAACATTTAAAAGTGTAAAATTCAAAACCAAGAAAAGGAAATATTTTTTCACATATGTGAACAAACTGAGCAGCTTGTTGCTGCAGGAAGTCGCTGAAACCAAGAATTTAACAAAATTCAGAGAGGGCTGAATATTTAAATGAACATTAAAAATATCCAGAGTCGTCATTAACAACAAATATTATTAACAAATATTAACAAATTTTGGAATTTATGTTAAACCTTGTGCTGATGGGCTTATGCCAATTTCTAACTATTAGAGATCAGGATAAAACTTGCATGGAGCAGATTACCCCACATCTTCCTACTGCAGATTTCTTACACCTTCCTCTAAACTATCTGGTATTAATCACTGTCAGAGACAGGACAAACCTTGAATTTGAGCCAGTATAGAGTCACTCTCACTCTCTCTGGCCCAATTAATAATTATTTAATACAAAGCAGAATGGCTTCAACAAGGGCGATTCAGAGAAACCTACATCAGAACATTCCATAGTCTAATGGTTAAGTCACTCACCTAAAAGACAGGGGACCCCTGTTCAAATCCATTTTCGTCACACAGAAGTGGGAATTGAACTGGAGTCTCCCATATCAAATTCCCTTACTACTGGGCTAAATGTTATAAGAGAGGCACCGTCTCCTCCAGCTATTTTGTATGGAGCCAGGTGTGCACCTACAGGATTTGGCCCCATAGGAAAGCTAAGCAAGGGAAACCTTCCTTTGCCCAGTTTGAGGATTGCACTGGGTTTAGGCATGAAATAGATGCCGAGGTGCCTCAATGAAGAAGCAGATACAAATAATAAAATATCATATTTTTGCTATAAGAAAAAAAATCTGTTATTCCTAAAAATAGACAGTCACTCATAACTGAAAATACTATATGATTCAATCCTTTTCAAAGAGATGAAGAGGCTATTCAAAGTGGGAAGAGTCAAATGGACCCAAAACTTAAAGAGTCTGGTCTTTAATGAGAAAAATAATGCTTATTTGTATGTTAAAACAAGAGTTCATGGAAGGCCACAAGGGATCAAAAAAGACTTTCTTGGCCTTGATGATCCAACTGAGACAACTTAAAAAATGTCTGGTCCTTTGATAATCAGACCAACTATCCTCAGAGCTGGTCTATACAAACACTTAGTTTAAGAGTTAATGCCTCTCAGCAGGGTCCAAGCAGACAAGTTAGTTTGCAGAAGGCAAGTGTGGGGTCAATTCACACTCCAGCTTGCCGTGAACTAAGAGTTCATGTAGACAAGACTTCAGTCTCTGAAGGGATGTGTATCAGGAAGACATCCAACAAATTAAGAAATGGAAAATTTATGCTAAAAAAAAATCATGCAAATCTTATTAGGGTGTTGAATAGTCTCCAAAGCAATGTGATGAAAGGCCTATTACAGCTGGCTACACTCACCCAAGAAGTGTATCTGCACCCTTGCGTGCACATATGCGTACACAGACACACACTGAAGGGAACAATCTTGTATTGGCAGGCAGATGAACTGCAATGTCTGCCTTCAACTTCAAGATTCTATTAATTCTGTTAACGCAACATAATCACTGCTTTCTGGTCCGATACAGTTTTCTTGGGAAGCCATCTTGAATTCAACTCTCCTCTTTTTAGCGAGCAATGAATATGTTAATGAAAGCAGACTTGCAACACTATCTTACAATGTAAAAATCTGACTTCTCCTCAGAAGCTAAATGTAGATTGCTTCCTTGCAAATATTAGAATTAAGGGACCAAATTCCAAATTTCTGTACCTAGGCACCTTTATCCATACTAAGGTACTTTGAATCTGAAATAAACAAAGTAAGTATGTATGTCCCCAAAATGGATATTTTCAAAAAATCAAGCCCAGAAACTTTAACAAAACACGTTTGGTATGCTGCCATAGCACTAGGAAAACAAACATTAAGATCTGAAATAGACAAGTTCACAATACATTAAACTATCAGTTTTGAAATGGACTCTCCATCAGACCTGTGGGTCTTTGTTAATACAGAAGTTGAGAGAATGCTTGACATCCAAGTTGGGAAGGAATGTTTTCCCTGCAAGGAAGATATGAGGAAAAGGCCAGGACCAAGGCCTATTAGTTCACATGAAAAGGTAACTTTTTAGGTAAAATCTTCTGATAACAAGTAACTTCTTGAAATTATGGAAGATTTGGTTCTATATAAAACATGCAGAAGAAAAAGGAACAGAAACGTAAGGCTGACATACCTTCCTTTTTAAATGAGATTCGGGACATGCTTCAAGACATGTGACCTCAACTAACTGTCTCTTTTTTTTTTTAAATGTTTCCCAGTCAATGTGATGGCACACTCCAACAGTGAGGAATTTCAGAAGTAATTTGATGAACAGGAATGTGACACTGTTTAATACCTACCAGGATTTGATTTTGAGATTCTTTTTTAAATTGCTTTTCCTTTTAGAGATAGAAACACACAAACTGTTACCTAACATTTAAACAGTTTCTAAAGTCTTAACTATAACAATATTTGACAGTTTTTCTCTATCCTCCACATGTTGAGCTGACACATAAATCCGAAACACCTAGGTGTTCCACACACAATGCAGTAAAGTTATTTTTGGATTCTTAATGGGAATTTCCATTGAACCTTACCACTTTTATACTTGCTGGATGAATAAAGCAGCAGAATGAACTGTTATTTTATTAGGGTTTTTTAAATTCATTTATAGCAAAAATAACTTCTGCTGGCTGCTAAGAAGTAGTCATGTGTAATAGGCATGCTTTTGTTCAAATAAGCTATTTTTGATGTCAGGGCTTTCTTTTAAGACAGTAAAAAAAAAATCACCAAAAATATTTTCCCAATTCAAATTCTGAGATAATGCTTCTGAAAGAGGCTATGATGATCATTGCAACTAAAATCATAACTCCATTACACTCCTAGTACAGACTTCTGAACTGTATTCATATCTTATTTTGAAATACCTGGACGTAGCTTTCAAACCCATGGTCCTCAGTTACTTTTCAGATGCTGACATTTATTCACATTTATTCAGCTTTATGTCCCAGTAGTGGTTACTAGTTCATGCCACCAGTATCCACAACAGATTCTAGATTATCCTTATAGCAAAATAGTATGTTTCAGAATCTTTTATGGGTACCAGCAGCATCAACTAGTAACCACTACTGGGACATAAAGCTGAATGAACGCGTACTCTGTTTGCTTTCATGTTAAATCTTCAGAGTAACCATAATAATAAAGTTAGAACCCTTAACTCAAAATTTTACAAACAAATGTCATCTTTCAAACCAATGCTCCACAGTTACTTTCCAGATGGTTTCCTTAAGATTAAATATTTCTTATGGTCAGGTGATCATTTCCATTCTATATTGCACAAAGACTGCTTCATGAGTTACTATTTGTTGTCAATTAGATGCTACTTAAAACCCTAATTAGTGAAAACATCATCAATAGCATAGATAGAATTAATTAAGAAAGGTTGACCTATCCTCTAAGGCTATCTACCCGCCCATCTCAGGGTTTGACAATGCACTTAAACTCTGTGTTAAATATGACCCCAATTCTGAAAACTCTTCTGGATAAGCAGACCCCTGCTCACCAGAGTCCCACTGCAGGCCATTTGTGTGTATAAAGGCCTCACTTGAGAGCAGGGAAACTACTTGTGTGCGTTGCTGCACAGACTCAAGCTCAAAATATATGTATTTTTTCATGTTATTAAAGCTGAATTTGCCATAATAAAAACACAACCTTGTAGCCATTTCAATACAAATGAATGTGAAATATGATCTACAGCACAACCAGACCCTCATGCTTATCTTTTCTTGGCTTACTACAATACAACCTGATTATTTACTATAATCTTGACTACTTATTATATTCCTCTTCAGAATAAAGTGTAAGTGGTCATTTATATTCTGTTAGCCTTCCTCAGTAAATTTATACCATATATTTACTTATACCTTCTATAGTTTGCAAAAATACAGGTTCTGAATAAATTTTCTATTTAACCCAGATTTCCTCCCGCATGCCAAATTCATTAGAGTTTATTATATGTATTACATAATGCTTAAGGTTCAACTGAGATCAAGGTCTGACACTTCCCAGGGGTATCCAAGGTTGTGAGACACCCCATTACCACCTGCTCTTAGTGAGAAGAAGCCTTGTCTGTGCCTGCTGTGAGTCCGCTCTCTGACTTCACCAGCCATGGGCAACACAAGCAACTCCCCTCTTGTCTATACAGACCCTGCTCTCTCTCCACCAGTTAATGACAGGCGTATTCCAGCCCCAAGACTTCTAAGTGTCTCTCTGGAGTGTCCAGTCCCTGTTACACTCCCAGTATTCAAGGATTCACTGTTTCCAAAGAAGCAGTACCCCCCCAGCTTATCAGTTTCACCTCAGATCACCATTCTCTTGCTAAAAGAACAGGAGTACTTGTGGCACCTTAGAGACTCACAAATTTATTTCAACATGAGTTTTCGTGAGCTACAGCTCTTGCTACATTCTCTTGCTGTTTCCCTTTCTTGGGCTTCTGCTATCTGCTTTCATTCCTCTGCTTCTAAGCTTTTGCATGTCTGCTAACATCCCTTTTCCTGGTCTCTCTTTGCTTCCAGCTCCTTTTCTCAGGTTCTCATCTCTATTTCCAGCTTTTAGATCTCTACTCTGGTCAGTTCTAACTGCATGGATATCTCTCTGGAACTGTGCCAGGCTGGTTTCCTAAGCCTGCAATGCCCCTCCCCTTGACCTCAAGTACTTTTGATGGATCAGTCAGTTCTCCCTGATGCTTATCATATTCCATAAGTAAAGCTCTTATTCTCTCTGCATTTTTTACTGTTGTTTCCAAGCCATGGTAAGCACACAGTTTTTTCCAGATGCAGTTTGGTATGTTTAGCATATGTCTCTAGGTTACTCATTTTGTCCATTCTTTGTTCTTCTCCTCTTATCCAAAATAAACAAATGAAAAATAACAAAAGCATAACCTTTTTCTTAACTGGTTTCCAACCTTCTTACTTTTGAATCTCTTAGTGTTATATGATCTGGTATATCTGTGCCTGGAGCATGAGCTTTGGTTAACCAGCAAACGGGGTACAGATCCTGCCAGATACGCTTTTGTGATGCTTCCTAGGGTACCCAGCACTTTGAGACACCTCACTGGCACCTGCCCTTCATGTGAGGAAGCCTTGTCTGTGCCAGCTCCCCGACTCCACCTGCCACAGGCAACACAAGCACTACCCACTATGTCTAAGCTCCCACCCCTGAGACCTCAGAGCATCTCCTTGGAGTGTCTAGCCCCTGTTCCACTGGAAACTCCCAATATGCACATATTTTCTGCTTCCAAAGAAGCAGTATACCCGAGCTTGGCAGTTTAACCTCAGATAACCACTCCATGTTTATACTGAAAACAAGTAAAAGTTTGTTTAACAAAGTAGAGAGACTCAAGTGATAGCATGTAGAAGATTTGGAAACAAATTACATATAAAATAAAATCGTAAAATGCATTCTAGAACCTAGACTTACTTAGATATTTTCAGTAATAGATCAGTAACTGGTTAAAAGATAGGAAACAAATGGTAGGAATAAATGGTCAGTTTTCACAATGGAGAGAGATAAACAACAGAGTCTCCCAACAATATGTACTGGGACAACATATTCATGAATGATCTGGAAAAGGGAGTGAGCAATCAAGTGGCAAAGTTCACAGATGATACAGAATTATTCAAGATAGTTAAGTCCAAAGCTGATTGCAAACAGTTAACAAAACTGGGTGATTGGGAAACAAAATGGCACATGAAATTCAATATGGGTAAGTACAAAGTAATTGTACTTGCACATTGGGGGAAAAAAAATCTCAACCACACACATATAATGATGCGTCCTAAATTAGCTGTTCCCACTCAAGAAAGATCTTGGAGCTATCAAGGATAATTCTCTGAAAACTTCCATTCCATTCAAAGCAGTGGTCAAAAAGGCTAACAGAATGTTAGGAAATATTAGGAAAGGGATAGAAAATAAAACAGAAAACATCTAATGCCACTATATACATCCCTGGTGCATCCACACCTCGAACACTGCGTACAGTTCTAGTCGCCCCATCTCAAAATGGATATAGTGGAACTGGAATAGTAGAACTGGAAAAGAATGAGAGAAGTGCAACAAAGATGAGCAAGAAAATGGAATGGCTTCCATATGAGAAGAGCATGTAGAGTACGTGTGCAGCCCCAATGGGCACTCCTGTTCAAAAAGTCTCAGTCTCAGCTAAATACGTACCAAAGTGGAATACATGTGGACTATCACTCTAAGAATGGTACATTAAATGAACATTCACACCAACACAACCCTGAACTCCAAGCATTAGCCCTTTACCATCACGCTATTCAATGATGCTACCAAAATAACACCTCTCTAACATACTCATACTTTCAGTTTTCATCCTTAATGTACACATCAAAAGACTGAAATTCATATGGAGACATAACCTTTAATTCTAAATTAATGATGTTTTTTGTGTGTAAATTTCCTTGTTTAAAAAAAATTCAAGATATTTACATGACATGGATAGGAATAGCTATATCTAACATTAAGTAAAAAAAAATCCCACATACATTAATACATTTTAACAGTAGCCCATGCCTTAGTTTAGAAGTCAATTGTCAAATTTAAAAAAAAATCAGGAATTCATTTTAGAGAGAGCTCTAAAGAAAATAGGATTTACCAAAAAAAAAATTTAAATGTTTAACAGACTAATTTAAAAAAAAAAAGTCAAAAAATAATCCTACCCTTAATGAGCTGTACATTTGGGGAGGATACAGTGTTGCTTATATTTAATGAGTTAATCTTATGTAAATGTAAATCTCAATCCAAGCATACATAAGTATAGAGTTAATATGATGCCTCCATAATATTGCTTATTCTCTCTGTATATGTTTTATGGGTTTGTACACACCAGTGTAAAAAATATATATATCTTTATGAAATTTATCAATCCTTTCACAAATTAAAAAGAAACATTATCAAATTGTTTCCTAGAAATGTCTTTATGAAAAAAAACAAAACAACTCTCTAAGTTTCGTGGAAAATTAGAATCTTGAAACTTGGTACCATATCAGTGACTTGATTTAATATTAAAACTACAATGCAGAAGTTGTACAAGTAGTAACTTTTGTTCTCCTACATACTAACCAACAACAACTTTACTGTAATAAGGTGACCAGTATGACCCATTGTACTGGATGGAATAGAAACATCACCTCTTATTTTGCATTCTATCCTTTCTGCAAATTAAACTTTATTTTTATTACTGTAAATTTTTAATGCTTTTTCTACAATAATCTTCAAATTATTTTTCTCATCATTGTGCTATGTTTGTTTCATTCATGTAGCACTCAACTACTAACTTGTTTTTTTCTCCTAGCAAAACAATTGCAAATGCCTACTTCTAACTTGGGTGGATCAGAAGACAGTAAGAGACTGTGATGACAAAGAAGGGGTTCGGTAGAGCCTGAGTACTCTACCAGCCCCACCTGATCACACCTGGAGGGTTTATCAAACTCAGAGGGGAATTAAAAGGAAGGAGTTTAGCGCAGTTGAGGAGACAAGATCTAGGCGAGAGATAGCATGGAGTACCCTCTCTGTGGGAAGTGCATGGCAGAAGCCAAACAGAGAGAGAACCATGGGAAAGCAATAGGACTGGAGTTAGCTCCTGTGATGGGCCTTAAACAGAGGTAGGAATCCAGGGAGGCAGCCTTTGTGGTTCAGAGCTCTGCAGAGAGTGAACCACTAGGGAAAATCTAAGATAGACTAAAAGTTTAAGCCTGGTGCAAGCGGAATGTGTTAAATTTGTATTTCTATCTGGGCTTTTTGAGTTTTGCTGAGGGAGCCCATGGAGCAGCCCCAAAAGCTACTGCTTTGGAAGAGAAGTGAGGTTGAAGAGGAGCCCATGAAGGACAGAGGATGTTGTGATGTTTACTCTATTTTGTCAGCCATTATTTAGGGTGGAACTATAATATGCCCTGGCTGGAGAGCCAAGTTATTACTATTCCAGACCGCCAAAGTCACAAGAAAGAGTCATGGAAACACCAGGTCATACTACAAGGGGATGGTACAGGACAGAGAGACCATTACAGGGACCAATGCATAAGAATTATGAATTGAGGCTACTAATAAGGTTGAAATATCCTAGTCTTAGTTACATTGTGACAAATCATCAAACCATATATGGTCCTCTACTGGGGATATCAGAAACAAAGTAGGCAATATAATACTTATATGATATATACTGCAATGCAGTTAATTCGTGCCTCAGTATTGTTTGTTTTAATGTGATTTTCTTTAGTTATTATCATGAGATAGAAATTAATGGTAAGACCATTTGAAAAACTTCTACTTGTCCTGTAAAGTAAAAAGGATACCTTGTTTGACAGGTACCTATGAATGCTTTTCTAGTTTAACAATCTCTACTCAAATCTGGCAAGACTTTCGTCTGCAGGGAGATAGTTATTTTCTTTTGTGAGATGACCCTGTTTCATGAAACAAGATTAGTTTCATAGGGGGAGGCAGAGGGAGTTCACATGATTTTTATGGAGAACTGGGGTAGGTTGTAACCAGAGAAGGTGTTTTTTTTTAAATCATTACTTTATTGACAAATCAAGAAACTGAATGTTAGTGGCTGAAGGAACTCTGTATAACAGGCCACACTCAGAGTCGAGAGAGAGAGTGCCTTGTTTATTGAGTATACAGTTTACACTGCTGAACTTCTGAGTTACAAGCCAACTGTGAGCCACTGACTTATTACAGTATCACATAATAGATGCCCTGTCCACAGTATTATGAATGGATGTATTCATATCAAGATGTCCTTCAAAGGGAGGTGAAACAAGCTGAAACTTTTAAAAGTGCATGTATCTGTAATTGCACTATAAATATACATTTCTATGCAGAATACTGCTATGTACACACATACAGACATGCTTGGTCAACTGAAAAAAACATTTACAGGTGCCACACTAACATAACTGAAATATCACAACTACTGACTATTCTAACGTACCTGGACATTACGGTATTGCAGATATCATAGTATGGTAAACAATATGGTTAAGCAAGCTGGAACGTTATTTGTCTCTGCCATCTCCTAACAGAGTGTTTATCTTTCAGTGTGCCAGAAGAATATGTATGTCTTATGATCAAGGAAATATTCATCTGCCAGTATGGGTATCAAAGAAAACAGGTTTCCTTTGTTCTCCCAAAAACAAACTAGAAAAATGCAGTTTAAAAACTGTACTCAAACAGTAGTTATTAATGGTTCACTATCAAACTGGGAGGGTAATCTAGTCAGGTTCCACAGGGTTCACTCTTGGCTCTGGCACTATTCAATATTTTCATGAATGATCTGGATAACAGAGTGGAGGATATGCTTATAAAATTTGCAAATGATGCAAATTCTGGGGTATATTAATTTTAAGTAAGACCATGAGAGGTAATTATCCCATCTACTCGACTCTGGTGAGGTCTCAGCTAGAGTACTGGGCACCACACTTTAGGAAAGATGTGGACAAATGAGAGACAGTCCAGATGAGATGAACAAAAATGATAAAAGGTTTAGAAAACCTCACCTATGAGGAAAGATTTAAAAACTTGGCATGTTTAGTTTTGAGAAAAGAAAACTGAGTGGGGACCTGACAACAGTCCTCAAATATGTTAGCAAGACAAGGTGGGTGAGGTAATTTCTTTTATGGGACCAACTTCTGTTGGTGAGAGAGACAAGCTTTGGAGCCACTCAGAGCTCTTCTTGAGGTCAGAGAAAGGTACTCCAAACATCACATCTAAATGCAAGGTGCAACAAATTGTTTAGCAATAAGTAACACTGGTCTATAATTTTTAAGAAGTCGTCTGCTTCAGAGAGACAAAATGTGCTATTTATTATGTATTTTGATGTGCTGAATTCAAATATGACAATTAAAACAACTGATTGGCTACTGTTTCTAAGATATTTAAGTTTTTACATTTTATGTCTATGTATATTGTGTAGATAGAGTTTTAATCAAATTGTAAACTTAGGTCTTTTCATGTGTTTATGGTTGCTTTACATGATAATATTTCACCTGTCCTGTTTATGTAACACTTTAAAAATCAGCAAAAGGGTTATATAAATAAAATTTATTATGAAACAAAAGGCAAAAAACTATTATGTACATAGTTTAGTCCTATTCAGTGTCTACTCGGCGCTTCTTGGCTTGTCTCTTGTATTCATTAAATGGAGCATCTCTTGTCACTGTCCAGCAATAGTCTGCAAGCATTGATGGGCTCCATTTGCCCTGATAGTGTTTCTCCATTGTTGCAATGTCCTGGTGAAATCGCTCGCCGTGCTCGTCGCTCACTGCTCCGCAGTTGGGTGGAAAAAAAACTAGATGAGAGTGCAAAAAATGTATCTTTAGTGACATGTTGCAACCAAGGCTTTTGTATGCCTTGAGGAGGTTTTCCACCAACAACCTGTAGTTGTCTGCCTTGTTGTTTCCGAGAAAATTTATTGCCACTAACTGGAAGGCTTTCCATGCCGTCTTTTCCTTGCCACGCAGTGCATGGTCAAATGCATCATCTCGAAGAAGTTCACGAATCTGAGGACCAACAAAGACACCTTCCTTTATCTTAGCTTCACTTAACCTTGGAAATTTTCCACGGAGGTACTTGAAAGCTGCTTGTGTTTTGTCAATGGCCTTGACAAAGTTCTTCATCAGACCCAGCTTGATGTGTAAGGGTGGTAACAAAATCTTCCTTGATTCAACAAGTGGTGGATGCTGAACACTTTTCCTCCCAGGCTCCAATGACTGTCGGAGTGGCCAATCTTTCTTGATGTAGTGGGAATCTCTTGCACGACTATCCCATTCGCAGAGAAAACAGCAGTACTTTGTGTATCCAGTCTGCAGACCAAGCAAGAGAGCAACAACCTTCAAATCGCCACAAAGCTGCCACTGATGTTGGTCATAGTTTATGCACCTCAAAAGTTGTTTCATGTTGTCATAGGTTTCCTTCATATGGACTGCATGACCAACTGGAATTGATGGCAAAACATTGCCATTATGCAGCAAAACAGCTTTAAGACTCGTCTTCGATGAATCAATGAACAGTCTCCACTCATCTGGATCGTGAACGATGTTGAGGGCTGCCATCACACCATCGATGTTGTTGCAGGCTACAAGATCACCTTCTATGAAGAAGAATGGGACAAGATCCTTTTGACGGTCACGGAACATGGAAACCCTAACATCACCTGCCAGGAGATTCCACTGCTGTAGTCTGGAGCCTAACAGCTAGACTAGAGCCAATCAACAATTTTAAGCATCATTTTCGTTCTCAGTGACCCAGAATTAGTAAAGTTTGACTACGTTTATTTCAAAAGCATTTTGGCTGTAGAGCAGTGTAATCAGCACATATTCTAAGAGATCATTCAAGGTAGAGCGGCCCATTAATACCTCTACAATTATAGGACAATTAATTACTTCAAATCAATAAATCATCATCATGGCAAATCTCAATGAGGGGGTTCCTTGCAGATCAAGTGCTACATGGATCGATCTCTCGCTAGTCCTTAAGACAGCATGGCTGGATGTTCAATCTTAGTGCACCACCAAGGCATTTGGTGACCTCATGCTCCCTGAGTAGTGAAATTTATTGGGAAACACACTTGATAATTAATTCATCTTCCATCTTAATTTATATCTGCTGCCTAAACCAAAACAGACTGATGGCAGTGGGTGCTGTGTTCTGCTACAAGTGTCCTCGTTGCTGATCTTGTCTTGGCACTTAATATAGAGCAGCTGAAATGAGAACTGAAAATGTCAGTCCACTGCTCTTCAGCCTTCCCTAGCAAATGTGTTTCATGGACATATGTTAAAGTTGGTATAACGATGGTCCTGCAGATATGCAGCTTCACAGAAGGCTTGATATCACGACATCTCCATAGAGGCCACTGAAGCATCCACATTGTTCAAACATCGTCCAGTACTTAGCTTTGTCCTTTTTGATAACCAAAGCAATGTGCGTGGCATCTTACCCAGCCAGACGAGCCATCAGCTGCAGCACTTCACCAAACTGTGCCAACAATGCAATGTCACTGGCCTAGTCAAAGTCTCAAAGCAAAATGGTGTTCAGCTCAATGCTTCCAACAGCTATCTCTTTAATGCTTAACCATCCAACACAATAAATACTACATGATATATTAATTGCTGTCATTATGTCCTTCCTTTGATAGAAGGCCTTTATTTATCACTCATGACTGGCTAATGTGTTGTGCCTTTCTAAAATTAAACATAGGGAAAACAGGAATTAAGCTGGATACAAGCTACAGTGTGAAGATCCACAATGCCTTATGATCCTATTGAATTACCATTACCAGACATGCCAGAGACAGCTGCATAGTGGAGACTTGGAAAAGTTTCCATTTGGCAGGATGACAATGGCATTTCAGCATTTCTGATCATATATACCTGAAACAAATGATTCTAAAGAATAACTCCATATACAGCCATGCATTACTAGTATTGGATTAATATAGAAATACTATTTAATTTTAAGATTAGGAGTATGGAAGAACTCAGGCCATATTTCCCAGTGATGTGCTCCCAAAGATTTACCCAGGCAGCACTTCAAAAGTTCACAACATATGATATTTTCTCTCCACCTCTCCCCATCAACCCTAAATTGGTATCTTGAAGAGTGGAGTGATGTCAGATTGAGGAATGGAGCTTCAGGCCCTTCAAACTCTGGGATGGAGCTGGGCAATGATGAGCTGCCAAGATCTGAACAACCAGTTCCCTATCGAGTCTTCAGTGGCACTTAGGCCACAGGTCCTTCACTCGCTGTGGGTCTTTGGCGGCACTTCAGCGGTGGGTCCTTCAGTGCCTCCAAGGACCCGAGCGAGTGAAGGACCCGCCACCAAAGTGCCACTGAAGACCTGGAGCACCACCTGGTGAGTACAAGCCCCACATGGTTTTTATGTGGTTTTTTTTTTTTTTTTAGTCATCTCTGCTGAGGCCCCATCAAAATCGGGCCCTGCACTTCCTAAAGCTGGCCCTGCACATCAGGGTTGCAAACAGCCTGCCCCCCCCCATCCAACCCCCACCCACATCCTGCTCCCGACCGTCCCCCTCAGAACCCACAACCCATCAACCCCGTCCTGCTCCTTGTCCCCTGACCATCCCCTCCTGAGACCCACCCACCCTAACTGCCCCCCAGGGCCCTACCCCCTACCAATTCCCCCCATTCCCCATCCCCTGACCACCACCCCTAGAACCTCTGCCCCCTCCAAACACTCCTTGGCCCTTATCCAACTCCTCCTCTCAGCCCCGGCCCGGCCCCCTTACCATGCTGCTCAGGGCAGCATGTAAGGGTGCTGCACGGACCGCTGCGGCTCTGCAAGGGACGGGGAAGAGGGAAAGGGGCCAGGGGAGCTTCCCCAGCTGGGAGCTCAGGTAGGCCGGACAGGACGGTCCCATGGGCTGGATGTGGCCCGCAGACCAGAGTTGATTGCCCACCCGCCTGCCCCTTTAACAACCGGTTTTACACCGACTTCTAAATTTAAGAACTGGTTCTTGCAAACTGGTAGGAACTGGCTCCAACTCACCTCTGGAGCTGGGTGGGCAAGTTTATGCTGGTCAGAGACGGGGAGAGGTTGCCCCACATTATCCTTTCATTCATGAGCTCCAGGCTTGATTACTGCCACACATACCTAAAAATAAACTCTCTCTTTGCCACAAAAAGACTCCTGCTGCAAAAAAATGGAGCCCAACTGATTTCTTCTTTCACCACTAGTAATTGGCTTACATTGTTGTCTTCAAGGCTTTGATCAGAAAGGCTGGATCTATTAATAGCTCATCTTTCACTTTGACACAGAACACCGTCAAGTTTTTTGAAGCACAATTTTAAGTTCTGTTCACTCTAGGCACAGCCCCAGAACAGCAACTCAAATTACTCCGGCCAAGAGCACTTGTGATCAGGGATGCTGGAACAATCTCTATAGTGGGAGTACTGAAATCCATTGAACCACATTGTAAACCCTACATATGGAGGAAACCACTTCAAGTCAGGGGGTGCAGCAGTGCCTATGTGTGTGATCACAGCAAGGAAGGATGGATGCATGTGGACCACTTGTGGAACAGCTTAACCTCAGCAGACCTGGAGAACTAACTCTATGAGTTTGGTGGGAAGACAGGAGCACAAAAGTTGCGTCCTACTTCTCCCTTTTTCCTCTTCCCTCCACCTCCTGCCAAGTGTCAGTGCAGGTAAAAATAAAGGAGCCTGAACTTTATCCTATAAAGAATTTAAGTTCTGGGACCAGATCTTCAACTCTTATAAATTTGCATAGCTCCACTGACATCAGTAGAGTTACACTGATTTACACCAGCAGATAATTTGGCCCTCCAAGTTGAAATGTTAAAAAGTAAATCTTTTTGAATAGTAACATTTTAATGAAGTGGCTCAAGCCCTCCTCGAATGCTGGTTTATAACGTCAGAAAGAGACAAGCAGACCTCAAATACTGATATATCAAGTGATAGTATTTTGATAACCTAAAAAGAAAACTGAAAAAAAAAAGAAAAGAAAAAAAACAGCAGAAAAATTGAAGTCAATTTAAAGGGCTGCCTGATATGACAATGTCTTTCCTATCCAAAAAGTTTTATATATGCTGCATCTTCTCAGATTGTTAAAAATAAAAATTCATTCCAGAAAGAAAATGCTATAAGAATTTAGAACTCATTCCTGATTTTTTTTCTCTGTCTATATGTACATAGGGGGTGGAGGATGCACACGTATATTCTAAGGCCAATGCTCCTCAGACTGCTAAACTAAATTTGGATTAGAGTCAATTCGTCCTTTTGCTGACATGTAACTAATGCAATTGTGCCTGTAGAAAAGCCCAATTAGGCTGTGTAAGATTATAAAATTCATCCATGTTTTAACACACTGAAACAACAGTTTCTCTCTGCAATACAATATAAATTACAGTTTAACTTAACTATATTTTTAGTCTAGTATAGTTTGAATTATCTACGTTATTCCAGTTTTGGGTTACACTCAACTATGTTTAAAAAAAATCCTACAGAAAGCTGCCAGGAGGGGGGAAAAAAAGAAAAGATACAATTACGTTTATTTGAAGTATGAACTTACATACCTTGGCCTCCGAAATGCTAAACCATATTGTTGGCAAGCCAGACCCACAGTGGGAGTATAAACAATAGGCATGAACCTTTCAATGTTAGACGTCAGCACTTTATAGAAAAGCTTTTCATTTCGATCCTGAAGACCCATTAACAGAATGTACCTGTGGAGAATTAAATATAATTAGACAGGTATCCAAGTGAACATTTAAAATAGTTAAAAAATAAAATGGATATGTAGAGAATTAATTAAATCTGTTTGTTCCAGACAAAGTCTCTCTCTGGTCCAGGGTACTTACATTTAACCATATCTTAGTAGCACAAGTGCTTCAGTTCTAAAGGATAACAAATCTGAGCCAGACAGTAGACAGAAGCTGAAACTGTTGAAAAGGTGACAGTCAGCATGCTCAGGAAGGGAGCTAATTCCTCTCAGACATAAAATGCTACATTTGTATTAAAATAGCAACATAGGTCCAATTTAAACCTTAATCCATACATGCCAAATATTGCATTTTGAATGGGATAATCATAAATTTGCTGGAGGGAGTAATTAAAATTTCATTTTCCTACTCTGGACCTCTAAGGAATTTTTCCCAACCCAAGGAGAATGCTAATTTTTCCATACCTCTCTCCTAATAGATTTCAATACTGTCACACATGCAAACTAACTAATCCTGCAGTCCTCCGTGGTTCCTACTCAATTCCACAAAAGCACTTTTATCTCCTTATGAAATCAATGGTAACTCTGCATTTGAGAGCTTTGCAGAATCAGTTTAAATTAGGATAGCAAAAGGAAAGAATGAGACTCCATATTTAACTCATCTTTTTTTGCTTACCTATTGTAACAAACACACAATACATGAAATTACCACTGTTCTAGGATTCCAACAGAGAACCTTGTCTGATGTGAAGCATAAAAGGATGATTTAAAGACTGAGGATCAGATCCTCAGCTGGTTTGAACTGGTTTAATGCCATAGATTAAAGCTACACAAGTTTACAGCAGCTTAGGATATGACCTAGAGTTTTCAACCTTAACACTGAATTTTTGTGGGTTTAACATTGACCTTACTAGATTCATTTAGTTTATGTAAAGTGGACTTTTGATTAACTTTTCCTTAGAAAATAATAATAAAAATTTAAATTAAAAACCCAACTTACTTCAGAATGTAAGAATATATATTTACCTATTTCACAATGAATAAGACATTATTTGTAGTCTTTAAAATGCACATGTGCAGATGTTTTAAGAGATTAGCTACAGCACACATTTAACTAAAATAGAAGGGGGGAAAGAAAGTGTTTATGTATACATTTAAAGATTTCCCTTCAAAGTTGTTGTGGCTTATGTAAATATATATTTATGGATATTTTGTTTACAGTGGTGGTTTTTAGTTTTTTAATATCTTAGTAATGCTTTGCATAAAACTTGTCTTCAACAAAACAGCAGCAAAGATTTGAACTTGCTCTTACCTATCTCATTCACCTTAATGAAACACAATACCTCATCCTTCCCAATTCACTTCAATAAGGTGAATGTCAAAATCCACTTGGGACTACTTAAATGCTAACTTTAATTTTTTTAAATGAAATTCAAGACATTCTTAGCCCTTAATTAAATCAAGAGAGGGGAGCCATTTTAATGAAATATTAAAGTTGCACAGTTAAAACTAAGGGTACGTCTACACTACGGCATTAGTCCGATTTTACATAAACCGGTTTTGTAAAACAGATTGTATAAAGTCGAGTGCACGCGGCCACACTAAGCACATTAATTCGGTGGTGTGCGTCCATGGTCCGAGGCTAGCGTCGATTTCCGGACCGTTGCACTGTGGGTAGCTATTCCGTAGCTATCTCAGTTCCCGCAATCTCCCCCGCCCCTTGGAATTCTGGGTTGAGATCCCAGTGCCAGATGGGGCAAAAATCATTGTCGCGGGTGGCTCTGGGTAAATGTCGTCACTCATTCCTTCCTCCGGGAAAACAACAGCAGACAATCATTTTGCACCCTTTTTCCCTGGATTCCCCTGGCAGATGCCATAGCACAGCAACCATGGAGCAATCAAAAAACCGTTCAGCTTTTTTTTTTTTACACTGTCACCGTATGTGTACTGGATGCCGCTGGGAGAGGCATTACTGCAGCGCTATACAGCAGAATTTGTTTGCTTTTGCATGATAGCAGAGA
>NC_133771.1:67552157-67554259 GCF_003597395.2 Chelonoidis abingdonii
AGTACAGAAACCAATTTAAAGAGCCCTTCATATCGATATAAAGGGCCTCGTAGTGTGGACGGGTGCGCCGTTAAATCAGTTTAACGCTGCTAAAATCAGTTTAAACGCGTAGTGTAGACCAGGCCTAAGGGTCAGGAAACACAAAAACTTAAGCTTTCGGACATCAACCTTTTGTACATCCTGTATCTTTTATTTCATATATTTAACAGAATAAACCAAAATATATTAAGATTTCTATTGAACAAGAATATAAAATAGTCCACATGTGTAACATAGCTGCATTAATGATGGTAAACAAATCTTAATTTTGTATATCCTGACTTTTGTTGTTGTTGCTATTTTAAAGTATTCTCCCTTAACCTGTCCAATGAGAAGAGTGGGCTGGGAGTTCCAACATAATAAATTCATGTGATGACAGGACCATGGAAGAAAAGCAATGCTGAATCTTTTTTGAATTTTTTTAAATTTTATTTTTGTAACGTCAAGGGCACCCAGGCCCTCAGATGAGCATTTCTTTATTTTGAAATTGAAATAATTAAATAAATAGATGAGATCAATATGAATAGCAGAAAATAAAGTGCTATAAATCACTTTTTAAAATACAAACAAACAATTCTATATCAAATATTTAAAAAAATTTACACATTTATTCCTTCTCCTACAAATGTTTTCAAAAATACTTATATGTGTATTATTAAGTGTCTATACCTACCATCTTTTAACAGCCACTGCTCTGTCTGTATTTAGCATATATCATTATATTCTTTTGAATTCTTAAAGAGAGTTTTCTTTATGAAGTAAATCACCATATTTTTAACTTATATGTTTCTCCTACCATCTACTCCAAAATACCGATCCATTCACAATCATCAACTCTGACTGATATATCCGGCTTACTGAGGTGAATTTTTGGAGATATGTATTTCATTTCCACAGGATCTTGAAAAGTGACAGGTGGAGAACTTGTTATGAATAACCTGGCTTGGTCACTGCCAGAATGCTCAGGCATGCATGGAAGCCAGAGGACTGAACCAGTCTCTGATTCTGAACACTTCCCCATTTTTCTTTTTATTACTACGGTACATTCTTCGAAATCAGTTGCTGTTATTTAAAACCCCAAATGATCTTTTCATTCTCCAATCTTATTATTCAGAGCAATCCTATTTTCCAGATTCTGTAAAGTGATCTTTTGGAGAAGAAATTTAAAACTGCTGGAAGACTTTTGAATTGGGGCGCTTTAAACAAAGCAATTGTGTACTACTTGCAATATTTTATAAATATATAATTGTTCCATTTTGGTTTACACCTCAATTTAAATTATAATTTCTGACATTCAATTGGGAAAAAAATGCTGTTTTACTTAGCAGTTTTTATAAGCAAGGTGTCAATGTGCTTAGAAAGGTAATAGTAGCACAATACTTATAGTCAAACACTGTAGATAGTATGTGCTTAGAAATCGCTCAAATGAGCTTTAGATGTTATAACGTTGATACATTGAGAAATGCAATTTTGATCAGGATGATGACTGTATCTAATACAACAGGATGTGAAATATAGCATTAAATTGACTGAATGTTTCACTAAAATTATAATTTAAACAACATAGTAAAAAGCAGATACTCTAAAATGCTAACCTGCACTGAATGCATTTGATGGTACAAAACACCACCACCACCACCCCTCTCACACAAGGGTTTGTGGGGAGGGATTTTTGCTATCAACTAAAAGAGGACTCAAGTATTTACTACATGGCCCAGATAGAAAACATAAGAAGAAATGGCTTGCACAGTGCTGTAGGTCTTATAGCTAGATTACGTTTTCAGATTTGTAGAGTGAAATCTTGGTCCTATTGAAGTCTATGGTAAAACTCTCATTGACACTGGAGCCAAGACTTTGTCTGTGGAATGCATCACTAAATCTCTTGAAAAATGTTACAGTGCATGACTTGATGCTGCAGGTGTTGCTGCAGAATTAGGGTACGTCTACACTGCACGATTATTTCGAAATAGTTTAAACCGATATTACAAAACCGATGTTATAAAATCGGTTTTGCGCGTCCACAATGCGATCACAAAATCGATTGCTTGCGTCCATGGTCCAAG
>NC_133771.1:67566919-67657023 GCF_003597395.2 Chelonoidis abingdonii
TTAACTCGATATTAATGACGACGTCGTGTGAACGGATACAGCGTTAAATCGGTATATCGGCCATTAAACCGATTTAAAGTCGCAGTGTAGACCTGGCCTTAGAGAGAGAATATCAAAGTTTCAGACAGAGCAAAATACACTCCATTTCCTAATAAGGGCCCAAGGAAACAAGGCAGTCTAATAGCATGCAATGGGTGGTATAAAGCCTACATAAACACACACATACAAATGCATAGTGTAATTTTCAAGACACTTGGTAATGC
Source organism: Chelonoidis abingdonii (assembly GCF_003597395.2). Lineage (NCBI taxonomy): Eukaryota > Metazoa > Chordata > Testudines > Testudinidae > Chelonoidis > Chelonoidis abingdonii. Next base: position 67,567,183 of record NC_133771.1, read on the forward strand.
CCAGTATGTATCTGAAATTGACATTTAATTAGCCTGTGTGTATTTAACTAAACTTATTAGGCGCCAAGTTAAGGAGTCCTGAATAAAAATCACAAGAAAAGGAGGTAGAAAGTGAGAACCAAACATTGCGAAGAGTGAGGCTACAGGGATTGTGAACTGCCTTTTCAGAGAACATCATTGTGTTCTGCTCTAATTGAACCACAGTTACAGTTCCAATAAAGTACTTATTTCATTTTCAGAACCTACGATTGTTACTTTTTTCCCCTGGCCATAAGACACCTAAGAACTCAATACTACTTTGTTGTTATGAAGGGAATTTAGCTACAACCGTAATAAGCAGAGTACAAGAACCTATTTATTTATACAGTTTTGAGACTGAATATATGGTTTACATTTTCACAGAAGTATATTAATAAATATAAGTTACAAAATATTATTGAAGGTAAGACATTCAACTAAAACCTCTTCATACAAAATGGCCGGATTGCACTTTTTCTCAAGACTGTTAATTCACTCCTATAACTAAAACATGTAACCAAGGTAACATGAGTCTTCAGAAAAAGAAAACCAGATAAGAAACATAAGGGAATCAGGCATACAGAGGGACACACACTAACAGCCTGGCACTCACTTCACTTGTGAATATAGACATTAGAAATGTGATAAGAAAAAGAATAAAAGATCAAATTACTATCAAAAGACATAGAAATAGGTTTCTAAATTCAATTACAGGAGAAGAATTATATTTCATCATTAACTTCTTGACTGATTTCAATGTCCCAGATAAAACATACAGACATACTCTGTGCTGTATCACATATTCAGCATATTAAATGTTGGCCTTTCAAAGCACAGCACTTCAACATTCAAAGTCTACTGCAAACGGCTTAAACCACAAAAAATAGTATTTACATAATATTGCAGCCATACCACTATGCGCTGTGAATTCATTACATCTTATATCATAAGCAGGCCAGGCCAGTAATTAGATTGGAATCCTCCAAGGAATGTCTGTATCAGGTGCTGCCAGATATGGCGTTGATGAGTTAGCAGACAACTGATAATTCAGTAGACATTACACTATAAGGTATTTACATAACCCCACATTTATAGTATCTGAGTGTCTCAAAAATCTTTCACGTTTTCATCCTCACAGCACCCTTATGAGCTGGGAAGCACTTATCCCTTTTTTTTTTTTTTTTTTTTTTTTTTTTTTATAGACGAGGCACTGAGAGTCTAAGTGACTTGGCCCAAAGTCACACAAGAAGCCTCTGGCAGAGCAATTGCACCTGGATCTCCAGAGCCACAGGCTAGTGCTCTAACCCATAGACCATTCTTCTCACCCCTTCAGAGTTTCATCAGTATCATATGAGTGTTTAGACAGGGCTGGTTCTACTGTTTTCACCACCCCAAGCAGCACACCCAATTGTCACCGCAGACTGCGGGGGCAATCCGTGTGCCGTTATGGCGGCATGCGCGTTTCTGCGGTGGTGGCAATTTGGTGGCAGTTTCTGTCTTCAGCCGGAAGACAGAAGCTGCACCAACGCGGACAGCTGAACATAGAAGCTGCCACCGAATTGCCACCACTGCAGAAACGCACGTGCCGCCCTAACGGCACACGGACTCCCCCCGCCGTCCGCGGCAGCAATTCAGCTTGCTGCTTGGGGGCAAAAACACAGGGACTGCCACCCCTTGCAGATTGCCACCCCAACCACCTGCTTGGGATGCTGGTGCCTGGAGCCAGCCCTGTGTTTAGAGTATGAGCAAAGAGTGCAAAGATGACAGAGAGTCATCTCCCTCACAGCCAAAACCTGGTGCATTGACCCAAAAAGCTTCCAGTCACTAGGACACAAGCAAAGGACTCCAGGAAGTCGATGCCAGGATCACCATTAGAAAAAAAATACAACTATAAAACCAAAATCACCACACTATGGTATCTGAGATCTCAGAATGTTTCACTTTACTTAAGATTTTACTATGTGGTAACTGTGAGCAAACTCCTCAGCCTGCCATTCATTTGCTTTGGAAGCGACCTTCTTTCTTAAATATAAAATCAAGACCTCCAGACTATGCGAGCTCACTGAAGATATGATGACATTGTATAGGTATGGACATTAATCATGGTGTCATGGCCAAATTCTAACTTCAGTGCTTATGCACAGCAAACACAAAATTTCTATAGTTTCAGCTGGAAAAGGCATTCTTTATGTCCAATCCTAACCTGTTGTGTAGCGTTATTGTATACCACTGAACAGTTATGTTTGACCTAGAGATGGTTGTACTTCATCTGAAATGCAATGGCTGCGTGTAGTCTGTAAAGCCCTCTGTGAGGAGGGTTATGTAAGCAAAATTATCATTAAGCAATCCTTATACTGTATAGTGAGAGAGCATATAGCTGTGCAACTATAGCTAATCTTAATGACACAAACATTCCATTTCACTTTAGAGTTGGATGCCTGCTCTCCTGCATAACAGTCAGAAAAGAAAGGTTGGGGAGGAGAAGTGCCTACCTAAAAGGTATACCGACACCAGTGATGGGTGTGGTATAAGAAGCCAAGGAGACTACATAAGAACACAGAAGCAGCCAAGAACTGGCATTTTGCTAGCACAGAACAGAATTTAAATTCAAAAAAGTTTTTAAAGTTCATTTCAGACTGCAGAACCCACAATGCCCGAGTGGGTTCTAAGCTCCACACAACAAACTCGCCCCGCCCCACTGAAGAGTCAATAGAGCTGGAAAAAAAGCAACAATATTTTATTCCGTCTTGTTGAGCAACAAAATTACATAAGAATGGCTATACTGGTTCAGACCAAAAGTCCATCTAGCCCAGCATCCTGCTTCTAACAGTGGCCAATGCCAGGTGCTTCAGAGGAAGCAAACAGAACAGGTAATCAAGTGATCTATCCCCTGTCGCCCATTTCCAGCTTTTGGCAAACAGGTTAGGGACACATGACAAGAACTGACTCAAAATTTTCATTTTAAATAATGGCTGGTGATGACATATGATTAGGGTTGGAAGGATTAGTATTGTGTTGGTTACTGTCCATTTCACAATACACACACAAACCAACTTAAAAGTATTTCCATCAATAACAATCAAAATGTGCAGATAGGCAAAGTAAGAAAAATGATGCTTGAGAACATAGAATGTGATTTAAGGATATTCACTTTGTATATTTTGATATGTGATGTTGACAATTTGTGCTTTAACATTCATGAAGTTTTAACGTTATAAAATCAATATCTACTGTCATTAAATAATTATTGTCTGATCTCATAATTTCCCACAACTGTGAAAATTTAACTTGATAAAAATAAAACCCATAACTTTGTGCAACTGTGAAAATGTAAACAGATAAAAACAGAAAAAAGCTTAAAATAAATATTGATATTATCTCTCAAAATTATATTAAAAAAATAAATTCTGCCAAGCCTATCTACTATCCATTACCGAACGTCTTGATCTTGTCTTCCTGCAAACTAAATCAACTACTTCTTGTCATACTCTCAGTGGACAGGAAGAACACGTGATCACTGTCCTCTTTGCAGTGAAGTAAAAATGTTCTTTTATTTTAAGAAAATTTCTCTAAATTGCACTATTTTTAAGCATAAGTGGTCCTATTTCCAACTGAAAATAAAACTAACAGTTTATATTTTTCTATGTGCTTGATGAAAATTAGTCTTTAGAATTCAATTATTTGTTATTTACGCCACTTTTCATCAGCATGCTTAGATAGTTAACAATAGGAATCATTCTTAACTCTATCATCCAATTATATGAATACTGAGAACAAATATTTTGTCCTACACATAATACTGCTTTCAGATTCAAAAGGGCTATCTCTGGTAAAATGTTATTGTGGCTTCATGTGGGCACCTCCTTCCAGGAACATGGGCCATTGGTGTACCTAAGCCAATTATTTCTTTAGTGGGGCATTTGTGGTGTGCCAGACCCAGGGCCAGCTCCAGGCACCAACATTCCAAGCAGGTGGTTGGGGTGGCAATCTGCAAGGGGCGGCAGTCCCTGTGTTTTTGCCCCCAAGCAGCTTCTATGTTTAGCAGTCTGCGAATTGCCACTGCCGCAGAAATGCGCATGCCACCCTAACGGCACATGGACTGCCCCCACTATCTGCGGCGGCAATTCAGCGTGCTGCTTGGGGCGGCGAAAACAGTAGAGCCGGCCCTGGCCTGACCTGATATTACTCTGAGCAAGATGATTTTCTCTTCAATTTCTCCTCCCTCCCCTTGCACTAACTAAAGTTATCACACAGGTCACTTTTAGAGATTAATTGATAACTTCTTTTAACATTGTTCAGCTATGCCAGAAAGAGGGCAGGAGCCACTGGATGTGGTTTAGTTAGGCCTCAACTTTATTTCTAGAAGTCTTGGAGTAGCCAAAAGATAAAAAACTGTCCAGTGCAGGTAACTCCATAATTATTTACATATACCCAGGAGACTGCTGGAAGCCTCTTCCTTCCCCCAATCCTCACCCCCAACTCATCACCCCAACCCCTGGAATGAGGGTTACAGGGTACCCATCAGGTTGGCTCAAATGCCCGCTGTTGCCATGTACCCTGCATGCTGGTACAAGAGGGTGGGGCTACCCAATGGCCCTCAGTTCCTTCCTCCAAAATAGAGGGCAAGATGGGTGGGTTGTGGAATGGATATGTGCAACACATCCCGAAGAACAACAGTTACAGATAGACAGATAACCGTTTTTTTCTTTAAGTGATTCCACATGTCCACTCCATGACTGAAACAAACACGAATGGAGGTAGACCCAGAGACTACCTGACAGTGACTGTAAGACAACCTGTCTACACCTGGCATCTTCTCTGGACTGATGGGAAAGGGCATAATGAGAAGTGAAAGTGCGGACCGATGACCAAATCGCTGCTTTGCAAATGTCTACTATCAGCATTTGTGCCAAGAAAGCTGCCAAAGTTGCCTGTGCACTAGTAGAATGTGCCAATACTTTCGCTGGCGGGGTTATATCTGCCAATTGGTAACAAAATGAATGCACAAAGAGATCCACTATGAGACTCTCTCAGTGAAAACTTGTAGGCCCATAGCTCTGTCTTCAACCACAACGAACAAATGTGAGGAGGAACTAAAGGACTTGACATGCTCCTGGTAGAAAGTTAAAGCCCTTCTTACGTTCAGCGAACCAAGTTTTTTCTCATCCCTGTGCTCATGAGGTTTTGGGAGTAATGTTGGCAAATGAAAAATAGAGACTGCTTTTGCGAGACATTTTGCATGACAGTGGAGATAAACTTTATCCTCATATAGGGAGCTTCTGACACTAGGACTCTCTACTCACCCACCCTTCTGGCTGCAGTAATTGCCACTAGATATGCTACCTTCATAGAGAAGTGAAGGATAGAGCAAGTTGAAAGAGCTCAAATGGTGGTCTCATCGATTTTGCTAGGACTAATTTCAGATCTCAAGGAGGGATGGGATCTTGTATGTGGAGGTACAATCATACTAAGCTCCTTAGGAATCAGGTGAGGATGGGGTTGACGAAAAGGGATGTAGTATCCATAAAGACGTGGAAGGCCAAAATAGTTGACAGAAGCACTCTTGTAGAGATAATAGTCAAAGTCTGTTTTAGATCTAGAAGATAGTCAAGTACAAGATCCAGGAATCTGTGCTCTGGAGATACACCTTTTCCAAATGGATAAGTACTTTGCTCAGCCAGGTAAGTGTTCCTAGTTGAGGGTTTTCTGCTATTCAGAAGCACTTTCTGAATGTCCTTCAAGCAGGACTTTGCAAAGATTGTCAACCATGAAGCATCCATGCTGTCAGATGGAGAGCTCAACAGTTGGGATGGAGCAGCTGTCTGGGGTCCAGTGACATTACGTCTGGTACCAACATAAGAGACAGAGGAGGTTTGATTGACAAGGTTAATAGGGTCAAGTACCAGTGTTGACAAGGCCACACCAGTGGTCCAAGGATGAAGTGAGCATGGTCTTGTTTGACTTTGAACATGACCCTGGGAAGTAAAGGAATTGTAGGAAAGGCATACAGGATGGAATTCTTCCAAGACAGGAGAAAAGCAGTCAGTCAGTTAGCTTGTCTGAGCCTTGCCCAGGAACAGAACTGACGGCATTTTCTGTTGCTTCTTGTTGCAAACAGGTCCACTTGGGGAGTGCCCCAGAGCTGGAAGATGGACCTGGCCACATATGGATGTGGTGACTACTTGTGGTGATTGCTGATCTGCTAATGTGTTCTGTTTTCCTGAAAGGTAAGCAGCCCTGAGATTAACCAAGTTGGTTATACAAAAATCCCAGAGGTGAACTGCCTCCTGGCAAAATTGAGTTGACAGTTCCTCTTCCTGACTATTTATATAAAACACGGTCACCAAATTGTCCATCACAATTAAGAAATTCTTCTCTACTATGTAAGGGAGGAAGGCTAAGCAAGCTAGACTCTTAACTCCCTGACATTTATGTGTTTATATTTTAAGATGACCAGACATCCTTAATCTAGAGGGACCCAGATAAGTTGCCCAACCCAGGGATGATGGGGGGAGGGGCAAAGGGAATCCCCACATAAACTTTCAGACGCTCCATCCACCAATTCAGAGATGACAAAATTAAAAGTTGGCACTCAAACCACTTTGCTCCCAATCATCACCATTTAGATATACACTGATGCTAGCCATGCCTGCAGCTTTCTGAGCTGCACCCAGACATGCTGAACTACAGAGTTACATGCTACCAGGTGACCCAGAAGACTGCGGTAGTTTCATGCTGCTGTGAATGGGTATGCTTTAAGTCACAGTACTAGGTCCCATAAAGTTTCGAAGCTGACTTGTAATACAAAGGCTACTCCTGGGAGAATTCTGCGCCACAGAACATGCAGCATTTGCACAGAAATTAATGTTGTGCATGCAGAATTTATTTTTTCTCCCACAGAAATGGGCTGCAGAGTTGCTGGTCGCCACTAGGGGCCATTGGACCGGGCAGAGACCAGCTCGTGAACACAAGACACTCCGGGTGAAGTGGGAGGGATAGGAGGAGCTGGAGGGTTTCTGGCAGCTGCAGTTCCTCACATGCCCTGAAGGAAGGAGGCAGTGTGCTGGAAACCCCACACAAGCCCAGGACCCAGCATCAGACTGTTTCTCCCTCTGGATCTCTGCGGGTTAGGGGGTGCAGGTGTCTGGGCTGGGGGGAATCCCGCAGCTGGGCTCTAGGTGGGCTGCAGTTCTGGCTGGGGGATGCCCCGCAGCTGGGCTCTGGGGCATAAGGAGGGACAAGTGTCTGGCTGGGGGACACGACACAGCTGGGCTCCCGGGGGGCAGGGGGAGCAGGTGTCTGACCCCCACTGCTGGGCTCGGGGGGGGTTGTCATAAGTAGATAGGGAAGGTAAGGGTTAATTTTCTTTCCCTGTAAAGGGGGAACAAAGAGAACCAAACACCTGACCAGAGGACCAATCAGAGAACTGGATTGTTTAAAGTCAGGGGCGGGAATTTGTATACTCGGGGTCTTTGTTGTTCCTCGGATATGAGTAAACAAGTTTTCTTCTAACTCCATCTTATCTCAAAATATCTACCAAAAGTCTGTAGTACAAAGGAAACAAAGTAATTCGCGCTAGGGGAAGCGTAGTTGGTTGTGATTATATACAGATGTGGATTGCTGGTCTTTTGTTGCTTCCTCGGCTGTGAGGGACAAGTTATCTTGCAATTCCTATATCTTCTTTCTCATTCTACTAAAAGGACAGTAAGTACAAAACGGAAACAAAAGTAAAATCGGCAGATATGCTTTGCTTTGTACTTACTGTGTGGTAGATTGGCTGGTCTATTTAATTGGCTAATTTTTTAAATCAGACATGGTGTTCATATTTTCTTAGTAGAAGCCTGTATTAATTTTTATGCAAGTTTATTATTCTGTATATTTCTCTCTCTATATAAACGTCTCTTCTTTCCAAAACTTGTGAAAGTTCTTTTTCTAGTAAGGCAGAGAAATTGAAACCTCTGTATCAGGTATCTGTCTCCCTCACAGGAAGGCAGAAACGGGGAAAGGCAAAGTCAAGCTATTGGTATTTTGCATCTCAGTTGTCCTGAGGGAAAGAATGCTTATCTCTTGGGAAGCAGAGAAACAGGTTATCTGGAGGTCCCCCCCAGGGGAGGGTTGGGGACACCAGAGAGAGGAAAGGGGGGTCAGGCCTATCATATCTGACTCTGGGCAGCCTATCAGATCTAAGATGGAGATTAGCTTAGAGACTTCATGCTAGTACCTTATTTTGAATCTAAGGTTCAAATCGAGGAATATTACAACAGGGGTGCACAGAGAAATGGGTTTCTTTAATTCTCTATTCTGGGGGACATTTTTTCATCTCTGTATTTTTACAGGACAGTTCCTGTGACAGGTATTTTTAATAATAAATTACCAAAAAAAAATGAAACTGGTGTGATTAATATGTATTATTTTGACAAATAATATGCAGAATTGAAATATATGCACAGAATTTAATTTTTTGGGCAGAATCTCCCCCAGGAGTAAAAGGCCTGGCCTCAATAGAGTCTAAGACTACCCAATGAACCTATTGCCTGTACCAGCTTCAGATTTGATTTCAAATAGCAAATAATGAGAATTTTCATAATAGCTACTATGCAGGCTTAACATTTTCAAAATGAACACAAAGCCACACTTATATAGAGTATTACCAACATGCACTATTTACCCTTCATTAGTATGAACAAGTTCCTCCTCTACCGTGTGGGTCTGCGCTTTATAGGCGGATTTGCTCACCTCAGTGATTTCCCACAGTCTGGATGAACTCCTCCTGTGTCTGATCAGGAGTTGGGAGGTTTGGGGGGAACCTGGGCCTGCCCTCTATCTCGGGTTCCAGCCCAGGGCCTGTGGATTGCAGCTGTCATATAGTGCTTCTTGTAAACAGCTGAACGACAGTTACAACCCCCTGGGCTACTTCCCCATGGCCTCCCAAACACCTTCTTTATCCTCACCACAGGACTTCCTCCTGTGCCTCTGATAAATAACCATTGTACTCCGTAGTCCTTCAGCAGCACAGCCTCTCACTCTCAGCTCCTTGTGCCTCTTGCTCCCAGCTTCTCACATGCACTTCTTCTTCTCTAGCTCCTCTCTCCCTGACTGGAGTGAGCTCCTTTTTAAACCCAGGTGCCCTGATTAGCCTGCCTTGTTTGGCTGCAGGTGTTCTAATCACCCTGTCTGCCTGAATTGGTTCTAGCAGGTTCCTGATTACTCCAGTGCAGCCCCTGCTCTGATCACTCAGGGAACAGAAAACTACTCACTCAGTGACTAGTATATTTGCCCTCTACCAGACTCCTGTACCATACTGGCCTGGGTCTGTCACATTAGCTTTTAAAGTGTTGACAGAAGTTTTGGACAAGTAAACAAATCTGAAAAAATCAAATATTTCAAAGTCTAAAAATAAAGTTGCTGTCAAAAATTTTCTTTTTATTTATTGCTCTGAAACTGCCCAACTAAAGCAGAAATCAAATGTTATGAACCACACTGAGAAAAGATAAAAGTTTGGGCTTCACTGTAGCCAATCCTAATTGGCATGGAGATAAAGTATATTCTGAACTGATTAAAGTCAGCTCTGTTGAAATTATATACAACTATAGTTGCAATCTTCATGTTCATAATTAGTAAATGCAGAAATGTCCACCAAAATGGCAGCAGTAGATATCTTTATGTTATCTTAGGAAAATTACTTTAAATATATGCTATGTTAAAGATAAAAAGAAACTGTTTCCTTTGCAGGTTTGTATTACCATAAAAAAAATAATCCGTTCAGTTCATTCTGGAGTAGCTGTTCCCATGCAACTTGACTCCTATACGAGGCATGTACATATTAGTTATGGCTAGGTAATTGAAAAGTAGTTTAATGTGTAGGAAAAAAAATACAAGGGAAAGTATGAAAATCTATAAAAGAATACACAGGAAGTGTTTCTTTATCTTCTTCATTACTTTAAAACGCTTAAAATGAAATAAACACAGATGTATAATATGTAACAGAGATAGGGACATATTGGTGAGGCAATAGCTAAGAAATGAATCACAAGAAAAAGAAAAGGCAAGAACACAAGTAAAATAGTACATTGTTTTCCCCACTTGATTATCCATGTAGGAAATCACACGCAGCCATATTCACCAGTGATACGAATGGACATAAATCCACTGAATGGAAAGATGGAGGCAGAAAAGTTATTGGTAAGGAAAAAGTATAAGAAGTGAAATTTTGCAAAGAAAAACCCAGAACCCTGCACTACAGTGAAATTAAACATTAAAATTTATAAAACGGGACTTTTTTTCAAATTACAGTGTCCCTGGATCGTTTCCCAATTTTCCCTCATTACAGAAGGATGAAAACTCCAACCCACCCTGAACTTTGCTATTCCAGGCTCACATCTTCAACTTGAAAGACAAGATGGATGAGGTAATATCTTTTATTGGACCAACTTCTGTTGCTGAAAGAGACAAGCTTTCAAGACAAACAGAGCTCTTCTTCAGGTTTTCTGGAACCAACACAGTCACAACAACACTGCAAACAACAATTAAAGTCCAAAGCTCTCTGGGTTTCCTAAGACTATTTCCCCCTATTCCCCAAGTAAAACAAGTATTTGCTTCTCTGTCTTATGGTCTCTGGGAAACAGAGGAAGTAAAGCTGTTAAACAAACAAAACAAAACAGTTTCCAGATAAGAACAGACGAAGCGAAAATCATCAATACTGAAATTATCACTGTTGTTTCTATGAGAAGCTTCTCTACAGACATATATCGACTCCCAGTTCCTGCAATTACCTTGCACTTCCACCTATGTACTCCAAATTAGCTTTCTGGGAGACTAATGTGCTTCAAATGTTTAACAGTCTTGCTGATTAATCATTGCCATAGAACTCTGTCCTGAAACTCTTAAGTTTTCTCAGCTGGTTTCTCTCTTGCACATTCTGGAACCTCAAATGGGTAACATCCCATATCAGACAGAGCCTCTGGTCTATATCTTCAGGAGATACTTTAAATATTGTATCATGGGCCAAAATTCTATCATTGTTTAAATTCAGCAGTTCCTTAAATGCTTGGAAGTCAACACCAATAAAAATGTTCCATGCTTCAAATTTATGATCATGGCAGGAAAAGAAGCACTTTCTTCCAAAGAAATTATTCAGATGTATTTGTGGTTAAGAGGGAGAGGAGAGAGGTAAAACTAAATGAGGCTCTGTTAGCTCCTAATTTTTTTTAATTAAAATTGAAGGAACTGGTTGCTGCAGGGATAGATTATGAATATTTCAGTTCTTCTCTATAGCAGTCACCTTTTATCTCAGAATCTTCTTTTAAAGTGCACTGAATTTGTGTAGGGGCTAATGCAACAGTCCTTACACAGCCAAATCCTCCAGTGATTTCAGTGGGAATTTCTGATTTAGACCTGCAGGGTTGTGCTCCATATGTCCTTTTAAGATATATGTATGATTAAAAGGCACTCAAACATCATTTAACCTAAAATCCAGATCCCAGATCTCAACAAGTGTAGCTGGCCCAAACACTGGGGATATATACAAGTTGACAGGAATAACGGAAGTAGCTATGCAGGATACATACAGAGCCCTCTTACCCCTTTCTTTACCAACCCTGCCCCTGTATGGTTGAAGAGATATGAGAAAAGAAATCCATGGATTGGCCATTGCCCCATGACCATTCAATATCACATTCTTTCCTATACCCAGCCACAACAAGCACTCACAAACAACAGGGCAACATGCAATAGTTGCATATCCCCTGTGAATCTCCCCAACATCCAGCCCCATCTCTGGGCTGGGCCAAATGTGTTTTGTTGCCCAGAGTGGAAAACATTTTCAGCATCTGCCCGAATGGCTGAGCTAAAGACCATCTGAGGCAGAAGCAGGTTGAGTTGGCATCTTCAGAGATTGATGATTAGGGAAACTACCCTGATCACCCATCTCCTAAGGCTGGCCCTGCCCAGTCCTTCTGCAAGGGAACCACACCTATTTAGCCTCATAGGGTATGTCTAAACACTGCAATTAAATTCTGCAGCTAATTCATGTCACCTGACTCAGGCTGGTGGGGCTCAGTCTGCAAGCCCAAGCCCCACAAGCCTATATCATCTGACATGGGCCAGCCACCCAGCATTTAATTTGCAGTGCAGACATACCCATAGGAGCCAACAATACAGAAGAGGGATGGATTTGCCCCTAAAGGGCACATTTTCTTTTTAATTTGTGTCATGATTTTATGATATTTGATACTGTTTAGGTTTTTTTAAGGTGAAAATCCAATTTGGATTCCATTTACCATAGTTAAAGTTATGATTCTGTCACATAGGTCCTGGATTCCATGACTTTCCAAGACTCTGTGACCTCTTCTGGGGCAAGGCTGGAGCAGCTGTCAGCCCCAGGGGTGCCAGAGTAGCAACTAGGGTTAGGTCAGCCCCACTGGGGATGGTGCAGGGCTGGAGCAGCAGTCAGCCTCCAGGCCCACTGGAGCAGTTGGCTGGTGGTCGGCAGGTGGGCTCACAGAGCAGCATCCAGGGTTGAGTCATCCCTGCTGGGACTAGAGAAGCAGCAGTGCTGAGGCAGGTACCAGAAGTCAGCCCTCTGCAATGCTCTTACTCTTAATGACCCTCCCACAGAGTATTTTTATTAAAAGTCAGGAACAGGTTGTGGGCTTCTATTAATTTTTCTTTATTGCCCATGACCTGTACCTGACGTTTAGTAAAAATACATGTGACAGAATCTTAACCTTAACCACAGTTCTGGTAACAATCCTTCCTAAGACCATTTAGTCAGGAGAATAAAAATGCAACAGGAGCTAGGGACAGTGCAATAAATAACTGTCCATCTTGGTTGTGTTTTTTTCCTCCCTCTAAAAATGCCACATATAGTATATGGTGACTTTCCAAACACCATGATGAGCCAATGTCTTTTTTACATTTTAATTAGAAAGCTGAAAGTACAGCCTGTAATACAAATTAGACCCCAATCTTGCAACATCTTTCTTATGGACAGGTTATTGTGTGTGTGCAGAGGGTTCCCTCTATACAATATATTGCAGGTCTGGGCTCTTAGAAAATAAATTTTATTTTAACATGAAAACAGATTGCAACTAAGTTAAAATGTGATCAAACAAGATTTAAATGATTAAAATATTAATACTTTGCACATTCATAACAACTCCTATCTAAAGATCTCAAAATAATTTACCAAAACTACTGCTAATAGTGAGCTCAGATTTTATGCATATAAAATATAAATGGGTAATAGGGTGAAAACTAAAGAGTCAGTGATAACACAATCATTTAAAAAAATCAATTTTATTAAATATATTCTATTATTTCTCTTCAGTTATATTTTAATTATTAGGAACACTGTCCTCAAAACTGAACTTTGATTCAGATGGGTTCATTTGCTCCTGCTTACTACTTCCCTAGCTTGTTAATGGGGAAACAATTTTCATATAAGAAAAATCAAATATTGCTATTTCAGTTGAGAAAAAAAGGCAGGAGTTGAATATTAGTAACCAGTTTTTACAAAAACTGCTCTAGCAACAAAATGTATGCTGCTTGTTAATGTAATGTTTTTCATCCATCTTTAAGCATCAGAAGCTTTTTAAGTCCTCAGTTAAAAAACAGGATAAATGTAATATTAGAACATGGTTATTCATCAATATCTGCAACATTTCCCCTGAATACAGTCACAGAGAAGTGAAGGAACTGAACAATGATTTGGGAAAAATGATAAGGTCATTTAGCAGTACTTTACCTGTCTAGGTCAGATGTTTGTCTTTCAAAATTCACGAGAATCCTTAGAACCTGGACATCTTGACTGAGAAAGCAAGGAGGCAATAATCCATGAATATTCAACTGCTGTCTCTCTTCCAAAGTAAAAGCCATGCCCTGTGTAAGAAGTGCATGACATTACCATCAGGATAATTCAACAATGGAAAAAGAGCACATATTTTTCACTATCAAAATATCCCATTAACTGAAGGGAAACCTCCCCCAAAAAACAACAAAAAACACAATGCTATCTACCTATAATAGGTATTTCAAAAGCACCATCATTCTATTATCCAGGCTTAAACTCAACTCAGTGCAAACTTTTGAACTTTTAAAAAAAATTGGCACACAGATCATGGCATGACAATATTACAACATCTTCACCCCAGCATCAGTAGGTCACAGTCTTCTAATACTGAAATATTATTCCTAGTAACTCCTCTAAGAAATAACTGAACAATCGAAGAAATAATTGAATTCCTCTAAGAAATATGAGAAGCACTCAATTACCTCAAAAGGTAGAGCAATGAATAACCCAAATGCCTTCACACATTCTTCTTTAACATGAAGATTTAAGAATATTTTCATTTTGTCTACTAGTGAAAACAATTATGCTTTCTAATATTTAGAAATCTTTTAAGATCTCTAATGAAAATAATAGCTGAAAATTCACATAAGCAATGCAGTGGCTGCATTACAACCCACTTGTTTCTCTATCAATTTATTTACATAGGACCTGACCCAAAGTTCACTGAAGTCAACGGAAAAATATCCATAATGACGCCAATGGACTTTGGATCAAATCCATAGTTTTTATCCTACTGAATTCTTAACTATACTAAAAAGAAGTGAAAAGGTATTTTAAAGGTTCACTGATTTCTTACAGGTATCCAGAAAAGTAGTTTAAATTAAATGAAATTATTTAATATATTCTATGTAGACTGGATAGGCATGTGGACTATTAAATAAAGATTCCTGTTAGTTTGACTATAATGTTCTTTATGTAGCAGGCTTTTAGTACAGTTTGCACTGAAGCATTTCTATTATTTTGACTGTAAGTTAAATATCTTAGTAAGAGAAGACAGGTGCTTTTCTAATCTGTCAAGAATTTCTGCCCAAACAGTACACAATGGAAATTAATGTATTATCACTTCTGCTATATAAAGTATGCCTTTTTTCCCCTATCTTTTGTTTGTATGAGTTGTCTGAAGAACCTGAAAACTATGTAAAATACTGCTAATGTACCTAATGACCACCTATGCAAGTCTTTCTAACAAGTATACATGGTTGCAAAACCCGTTTTCTTTTTCCCTAGATTGTGACTGGATTCATATGGGGCAATAGATCCACTGTTTCACCTGTAGGACAGATACACAAGGCATCCACTCTTCTCGATTACAATAATTATTTTATTTATGTCTGCACAGAAAAATTGATGGTCAGAACATAAAAAGGTTTGAGTTACCTTTTTGTGGAACAGATGACTCCAGGTGACAACGATGTGACCACCAGGAGTAATTTCTGAAAACACCAAGGCTTTGTTTCCATTAGACAAATTTAACACAGAATATTCACTGGGTGAATTGGTGACAAAATGGCAGATGAAATTCAATGCTGATAAATGCAAAGTAATGCACTTTAGAAAAAATATTCCCACCAATACATACAAAATGCTGGAGTCTAAATTTGCTGTTACTACTCAAGATAGATATTGAGTCATCCTGTATAGTTCTCTAAAAATATCCATTCAAGGTGCAGCAACAGCCAAAAAAGCTAATTGAATGTTAGCAAACGTTATGAAAGGGATAGATAATGAGATAGAAAACATCATAATGCCGTTACATAAAACCATGGTATGCCCACACTTTGAATACTGCATGCAGTTCTGATCACCTCATCTCAACTGGAACTGGAAATTGGAAAAAGTGCAGAAAAGAGCAATAAACGTGACTGGGGTACAGATCATGGCATAGAAGGGAAAAGCTTAGTGGTCTGAGCATTGGCCTGTGAAATCCAGGGTTGTGAGTTCAATCCTTGAGGGGGCCATTTAGGGACCTGGGCAAAAATCTGTCTGGGGATTGGTCCTGCTTTGAGCAGGAGGTTGAACTAGACAACATCCTGAGGTCCCTTGCAACCCAATAGTCTAACAGTTTACATATGATGAAAAATTAAAATGACTGGTACTATTCATCTTAGAAAACGAGATGACCAAGGGGGGATATAATAGATGTCTCTACATGAATCACGTAGAGAAAGAGAATAGAGAAATGTTATTTACACCTTCATATAAAAACACAAGAACTAGGGGGCTCACAATGAAATTAATAGACAGCATTTAAAACAAACAAAAGGAAACACTTCTTCACACAATGCAAACAGCTTGTGAAACTCATTGTCACAGGATGTTGTGAAGGCCAAAAGTACAAATGGATTTAAAAAAGAATTAGATAAGTTCATGGAGGGTAGATCCATGAACAGCTATTAGCCAAGATGCTCAGCGAGACAACCCCATGCTTCAGGTGTCCCAGAAGATCATACAAGATGACAGGGGATGGATCACTCAAAATTCCCCTGTACTGTTCATTCCCACTGAAGCATCTGGCATTGGTCACTATTAGAGACAGGATATTGGTCTAGATGGACCATTGTTCTGACCTGGTATGACTGTTCTTATGTACTGTTTTATGGATGTGTGAAAGGGAACACTCACTGGCCGTGTTACCCAGAGGTCAGGCCGGGGTGTGGCAGGTTGTCTTCTTCCCGGGATGTCTACTTTCTCACTATGATTCACCATGTGAAGGTCTGTCCTTTTCAGCAACTCAGCCCTTCAGCTGGGTCACATGTTCAAGACCACCCCTTTTGGGGTACATGATGTCCAATGATACGAAAAATCTTCACAAATCAGCAAAGGCTTCAGGGCTTTTCCCCTTGCACTGAGGTCTTAAGAGTCTGGACCCATGCACCTTCAGGATCTTACTCAATTAACTTACGTGCCGAGGGATGGAATTCTGTCATTTTCACTCCTTAGGGGTTGGTAGGGGCCACCCTCTCCACCAGGCTCTGATCCAGGATCAAATGGTAGGAAGCTAAGACCTACACCTGCATAGCTGCCTCCCTGGATCACTTCCTACCTGTGTCTCCTCTTTCTTCAGGGAAGAATAAAAACTGAACATAAAATGACAGTCTCTGACCTTCAAAACTCACCAGTCCCACCTTTGCAGGTCAGGTCAGGTCAGTATCTCCAAGCCTCAGGTAGCAAGAGCTCCTGAGGTACTCCTTCCCAAGAGCTCAGAGCACAGGTTTTCTCCCTTCCACTGTTTGCCTCACTCTGAGCTGCTCCACTTCCCTTTTTAAGCTCCACTTCCAGTTTGTGCAGACTTTGCAGATGCAGCTGAGCAGGGCCATCTGTGCCCAGAGCTGCTCCTTAACCCCTTCTTCTCCCTTCTGGAATTTGTATACCCCATCACAGGCTGCCTAACAGATAAGTGTGCTGATGTTGTTCTCTCAAATAACAAAATATAATATGTATTTCTATCTTGGCTACACGAATATGGCATCTTTTACTGCTGTTCATTTCTGTTTATGCTAAACAAATTTAAGTCCATTAAAGTCATTTGTATAAAAGAAAAAGTGATCACTGATGATTATACACCTCATTATACTTAACTCAAACTATACCTAACAACAACAAGAAAAAAATACAGCAATGCTAACCTCTTGCAAGATCATCAGTAGTTCTAGATCTGTTCAATAAGTGTGGATGCAATCTGTGTACCTCCTTTATATAACAATAGCAGAAATCTAGGCCCCTGTATAGTCAATGGGAATTTTGCATTGACATCAGTGGAGCCAGGATTTCATCAAAGGTTTCTCTACATGCATGGAAGTACACCGCCCCTCTTATGGCTTGATGCTGGAGGTGCTAAGTGCCCTCAACACCCACAGAAATCTGTAAACATTGTAGCAGACTTACTGAAATCAACAGGAGTTGAGGTTCCTAAGCACCTCTGGCCCTTAGTCTCCATTTGTCTTTATTGGTTCAAAAATGGTACATTTTCAACAGAAGAGTCCAAAGGTGGGAATCCGTGGAACTTCACAGTATCGAAAATGGTTCTATTGATGGAATATCTGTGTTGGCACAACACAGTTACAGACCAGTTATCCCTTGCATTCACCCCTTTTCCTCTTGCCCAAATTAAACTAACCAAAGTTTTTTTTAAAAAAAAAAAAAAAAAGGAAAGAAAATATGTGCATATTCAAAAGTATTACTGTAATTGCTATTAATACAGGAAAGATTTGCCTTCTTAGTGGAAAGCATACTTTCATTTAAAACGTTAAGAAATACAAAAATTCACTTTTTTCTAGGTAAGAAACATGTGCCATTTCCTCTATTTATGATCCATATAGTACGGTTAGAGCTGATTTTTTGTGGTTGAATCCCTGTTTCACTTCCCTAGCACTTTGACCAACTCTTCATTCTAAATTTTTCCCAACCCTAATTTTTTCTAAGCTTATCAGTGCTGTTTCTTGGATCATCCAGCAGAGAGTGGCCCCGATGCAGGTTGGCTCTCATAACTACATTATCTCCTAGATCTTTGATGACACTTACCTGCCCCTATCACAGAATAAGTAGGAATCTCAAGATTATTCTTGACACATACATGCATCATTACATGTCATTTCTCATGTACAGTTTAATATATCAATCCTGTATTGCAAATACTATTGTGTACGGGGAATTTCAGACAACATAATCTAACATTTGTGTAACAACAAACAACAGGGTGCAACTACAGTACCTTACATCATCTTCTTTTACCAATAAATTACTCCTGGGGGAATTCCCCGCAGATTTCTTGGCTCCCCCACAGAAAAATGGGGAAGCCAAGAAACCTGTGGGGAACACATACCCCTTCCCTGGCAGCCCATGTGCTTCTGCCAGGAGCAGTCAGCAGCAGAGAGCAGATTACCTTGGGGGAGAGGAGGGAGGTTGGGCATGCATGCATACATTCATGAAGAGACATTAAGGGTGTGGGGCTGGGAACGTGCCTGCCTGCCAGCTAATGCACCACATACATGTAAACGAGCCAACAAAAAGTATGTGGTGCATTAGCTGGCAACATAGTTTTGAAAGAACCAAGCAGAGTCTCAGTTACTGATAATGCTAATCCATCATACAATCGTGGGACTGGAAGGGACCACAAGAGGTCATCTAGTCCAATTCCCTACACTCATGGCAGGACTAAGTACTATCTAGACCAGGGGTGGCCAACCTGAGCCTGAGAAGGAGCCAGAATTTACCAATGTACATTGCCAAAGAGCCACAGAAACAGGTCAGCAGCTCCCATCAGCTCCCGTCCCCACTCCCAGTGCCTCCCACCCACTGGCAGCCCCTCTGATCAGTGCCTCCCCCTCCCTCCCAATCAGCTGTTTTGTGGCATGCAGCAGGGTGTGGGAGGCCGGGGAAGTGAGGGCATGGCAGGCTCAAGGGAGGATGCAAGAAAGGACAGTTACCTGTTCCATAACTGACGTTCTTCGAGATGTGTTACTCATGTCTATCCCACAGTAGATGTGCCTGCTCACCATGTGCACTGGTGCCGAAAGTTTTCCCCTCAGCAGTACCCATAGGGGGAGCACTGCTGTGACCCCTGGAGTGGCGCTGCTATAGCACACTACAAGGGGAGCTGCGCGCTCCCCCCACCCTCAGATCCTTCTTGCCGGACCAACTCCAACAGTGGGGAAGGAGGGCAGGATGTGGAATAGACATGAGCAACACATCTCGAAGAACGCCAGTTACGGAACAGATAACAGTCCTTTCTTCTTTGAGTGCTTGCTCATGTAATATTCCACAGTAGGTGATTATAAATTATGTCCGATGGAGGTGGGTAGAAGTTCACAGATTCCCTGGCTAGAGCACAGCCCTACCGAAAACAGCATCATCCCTGGTGTGGGAGACGATCACATAGTGCGACATGAACGTGTGTTCTGAGGACCAGGCACCGGTTCCCTATAAAAAGTTCTGATTTAAGGGATCTGCCACTATATGTATTTTTTGTACCAATAGGGTTACCACACATCCGTATTTTCCTCCCAGATGGCGATCTAAGAACCAAAAAGACTGACATGTCTGGGAAAATACAGATCTATGTTAAGCCTACCTAAAGCTCTTTTTTTAAAAAGATGGGCCTGAACTAGAAATGAGCTCCATTTCACATGTGTGGGTCCCCGCCACTCCCTGGAAGCCAGTGTACACGTGTGGGTCCCAGCTTCTCCATGGCCCCCTCATCGAAGCAGGTGTGCAAGGTTACTGCCCTGGGAACTGCAGGGCGCCAGTGGACATGGGGCTGGCTGGAGGCAGGGCAGGGGCTCACTGGAGGTAGGGTCTGGCAAGGGGTGCGGGGCTGGCTGGAGACAGAGGTATGTGGGGTGGGCTAGCTGGCTTCAGGTAGGGTCGCAGGGGTGTGTGGCCTGGGTTGGCAGGGCTGGAGACAGAGGAGTGCAGGACTGGCTGGCTTCAGGCAGGGGGGTGCGGCATGGGTTGGCTGGAGACAGGGCAGGGGATGCAGGGCTGATGCGGGCAGGGCAGGGGGGGCGTCAGGGGCTGGCTGGAGACAGGCTGGCTGCGGGTAGTGGGTGCAGGGCTGGCTGCAGGCAGGGGGTGCGCGGCTGGCTGGAGATGGGCTGGCTGCAGACAGGGGCTGGTGCGGGCAGGGCAGGGGCTGCGGGGCTGGCTGCGGACAGGGGGTGGTGCGGGGCTGGAGGCAGGGCAGGAGGTGGTGCGGGGCTGGCTGGAAACAGGGTCTGGCTGCAGGCAGGGGCTGCGGAGCTGGAGACAGGGCAGGGGGTGCAGGGCTGGCTGGAGACAGGGGCTGGCTGCGGGCAGAGCGGGGGATGCGGGGCTGGCTGGAGACAGGCTGGTGCAGGCAGGGCAGGGGGTGCAAGGCTGGCTGGAGATGGGCTGGCTGCGGGCAGGGGGTGCAGCAAAGGCTGGCTGTGGGCAGGGAGTTTGCATACAGGGGGTACAGCACGCCCTGTATGGTGAGTGCCCCGTCCTCCCTCCCCCACCGGGTAGCAGCAGCAGCGCAGGGCTTGGGGGCTATTTAAAGGGCCCAGGGCTCCCTTGCTTCCACCGCCCAGTAAACAGCCAAAGGAGCCCTTGGGGAAGTGGTGGGGCTCCAGCAGCCATTTAAAGGACGGGGCAGCAGAGACAGCTGGATCCTCGGCCCTTTAAATAGCCCCCCGAGCCTCCCGCTACCCGAGGGCTCTGGGGGTTATTTAAAGGACCCAGGGCTCCCCTGTTTCTACTGCCATGGCCCTTTAAATAGCCCTGGGGAAACGGCAGGGCTCCAGTGGCTATTTAAAGGGCTGGGGCGGTAGAAGCAATGGGAGCGCCAGACTTTTTAAATAGGCCCCAGAGCCCCGCAGCCCTACTCCAGGACTCCAGCAGTGGGGCTCTGGTGGCAATTTAAAGGGCCTGGGGCTCCAGCACCTGCTGGGAGCCCCAGGCCCTTTATATTGCCTCCTGGGGAAGCTGGGCCACCCCAGTGCAGCACATTGGCTCTTCCCAGTATTCTGTACTGGGGTTTGGGTGTGGGGCCCTCTTAGGGGCGAGGTCCGATTCAGGGGAATTGGTTGAATTGGCCTAAAGCCAGCCCTAGTTGCCCATGGGTTCCAACACGGTCACTGCGGGGATCATGAGGTAGAGAGGGAGGCATCCAGTGCTGCTTGTACCAGTGAGGCATGACATGGTCTTTCCCTTGGGGTTTCCTTCTCAGTTAAAGTGTGAGGAGAGATGTGCCATGTAGGGGATCCCTGCACAAAGATCTGAGAAAGTGAAGAGGAGTCCTCAACACAGCCCAGAGGAGAAGCAGACATTGGAGGCAAGGATGGTTATTTGCCTTGTTCTGTTGGTTCTGGAGAACCTGGCTACCAGAGAAAGATAAAGTTTCAGAGACCCTGCAGATCTCAGTACCAACAGCCATTCAGTACCCATCAATACAGGAGACACTGACTCATCTGACACCAAGTCTCTGGACAATCTAAATTCCTATGTTACCAGATAAATCTGTGCTGAAAGCTAGGAAGTCGATTATTTCAGGAGTAGTTGTTTAGATAATGGTACCAATACCAAAAAATACCTGTTTAGGTACCGGAGGTGGTATTGAAAAGTCTGTCTATGCTACAGACTTTCTAGAGACCGAGTGTTTAGAGTCTCTGCTGAAATGATCATGGTACAGCAGATGACTTTGGTACAGAGGTCTGCTTGATGCTGTGTGTCTTTGAGGAGCTCAAGGTCTCCAACAACCTAATACCAGAGAAGCCTGGAGCCTCAGGAGTACCCTTCCTGTGACACAAGGTCTCTAAATTGGTCATTCCTGATGGTGATTGAGGCTTTTTTGAAGTAAATTCTCTCTGAGGTGACCCAGAAACTTCTTTTCTTAGGAACTTTACTGGTAACCTCCATTTTCTTATCCCATGAAGACATAAGCAAGTGGAGTACGATGTTTGATGGGGCACTGTGCTCACACAGAGGCCAATGTCCACAGGGATGTATCTGGGCCTAGACCATGGCTGGCTGGAGAGTGCACTCCACCATGAAAAGCCTAAGTTTAATCACCTGTTTTTTTTTCCCCAAGATCTGCTTTTAAAAAGTTAGCAGGACCTTGCACATTGCTGCAATGTGGGTGTCTCCCTGACACTGGGAATATCCGTCGCTGACCAGTTAGATTCCTGGCAGGTAAGGCAGCCCTTGAATCCCAGGTATTCTGGCACACCAGACTGATGACTCTGAGAAAAACCACTCAGAAAGGGAGTAGAAGGATATATTAAATGGAAAAACAAAAGTTAACTAAATAGGTATTATAAAATAAATAAGAGAACTAAATAAACTAAACTTAAATTAGAACTAGGAATAAGAACTCAGGACTAAGCTAGAGCAAAGCTGGAGTGTACATGCTAAATTCTGTGTCTCAGGCTGTCAAACGGTTGAGAAGAAACTGAGGGCGGTTCACTCGTGAAGCTCTGTATAGTTTCAGTACAGGTCATGAGGATGCCCAGAGTGCAAGCAGGGGCCGAATCATAGAATCATAAAATATCAGGGTTGGAAGGGACTTCAGGAGTCCATCTAATCCAACCCCCTGCTCAAAGCAAGACCAATCCCCAGACAGATTTTTGCCCAAGATCCCTAAATGGCCCCCTTAAGGATTGAACTCACAATCCTGGGTTTAGCAGGCCAATGCTCAAACCACAGATCCCTCCCCACAAACAGGCACTGCTACCAAAAATCTCAAAGCTGAATTAATTTTATATATTTTGTTCACATGTCAATGGTTGTTGGTTTAGATTGCAAAGGTAGAATAATGAAAGTATCAAAAAGTGAAAGTGACTGGAAGATTGCGTAGTTTCCTTGTGATGAAATCCGAGCTCAGAAATAGCATTTAAGATACTGAACAGAACGTGCACACTGAATTGGAAGGTGAAATTCTGCACCACTGAAATCAACGAGTATGTGTTTAAACTACCAGTCTGAATTCCATGTCTTAAAGAGCAACTGCTCCCATAGTTATAGCCAGTTATCAGTCTTCTTTTCACAGTTTTGAAGTTCAATTTCAAGGTGGTTCTTTTAGAACTAAAGAAGACTAAGATTTTTCTTTAGTATAGAAGAAAATTCAATTCTGAGATAAAATAAAAATGCCAGCAGCACAGGCTGCTATAGGGATACATGGAATCAACATTTCTGTGGATGCCCCTTCCTCACCAGCATTTTGGACTTCATTGGCATGTAATGGCTCCTCTAGTGGAGGAAAGCTTGCAGCCTCTTTTTATGGATGCAGCCTCTCCTACTCAACTTTTCATCATCAGGGGACTCCACCAGGTTCTATGTGGGCAAAAGCCAAAACAGTCATTCAGGTGAAATTAGCTCTATGGCTCACATTTTCTAGATTTACTTTTTAGAAAGAAGATACTTGTATCCTAAGTATATTCGGCCAATGTCCTCACTGCAGTGAGGGCCCTTTGTCGAGCTTAACAGAGATGGGGCTTATATGGCAACCTGGTGACAAGGGAGCTGTTGTCCCTCAAGGCCCCTCCCTTCCAAGTAGATTACCTTTTCCAGGTAGGAAGCAGGAAAACAACACAGCTGGACCAGATTGATGGCTGCCTCCTTCCTCTCTAGTTGACCAGAAGAGAGGGAGGTTTAAGAGAAGGGGAGTATTTATACTCAGGAAAGTTCCTGGAAAGCCCTCTTTAACCTGCACCAGGCAAACACTCTCCTGTCTCCCACTCATGGAAGGAGTTAAAATACAATGTTTCATCATGATCTGCTGTGGTCATTACACTAGTCGCTTCTTTTCTTGCAGGGTTGAGAAGGAATTGTCTCTTTTTTTGCCTTCCTCACAGCAGGTTGTGGACCTATTAGGGTAGGAAAGGGGGGCTATACTATAACGTCGCAACTCATCATGTAAACTTCGGGTGGGTGTCCAGTTCAGGTACTCCACTGGGAATAGATTCGGATCAGATAAAAAATGATTGGTAAAGGATTTAAAGGAGACATACTTTAAAGGAGAAAAAAGGAGGGGGTTGGGGCTCCTATGACCAGTCCAGGGGACAGTCAATTGCCTCTCAACCCTCAGATGAGAGAGGGTGGCATGGTAACATGAATGGGGAGGATAACAGGAGGCCCCACGTATACGCAAATAATCATGGAATTACCTGCATTGTACAATTTTATATGCCAGGTACTCCCAGATAATTTTTTAAATAAAGCTGCGCCTCATTAAAGGTCTCCTGTCCTTCCAGCATAGACAGACAAAAGGCTAGTAATGGAGGGAAGAATCCAGCTTTGATTAAAAGATTATAAATTCAGAACGACTGAAAAAGCCAGAGGCAGGATTCTCACATTTCGCCCCCACTTCTGATGTAACATTTTACCTAAACGTTGCTTAATGACTATAGAAGAGGGAGAGCAGTGGTGAATTACACCCTTACATCAACATAAAAGGCACTGTTCACCTTTGAGCTAATGCTCAAAAAAAAGTAATAACCCATTTATTTGTATTGCAATAACTGGAGTTTATCTTTTGGCATTCTTCTTCTTATGCTGTAGTTTAAAGTGCTGTCAAAAGGCACTTTTTGCCTCTGAAAAAAACATGCAAAACTGCATTGATAAAGCTAATTTCTTTTTAATTTTTAGTAAAAAGGACTGAAGTAAAGAT
The DNA here is from genome assembly GCF_003597395.2 of Chelonoidis abingdonii. Taxonomy (NCBI): domain Eukaryota; kingdom Metazoa; phylum Chordata; order Testudines; family Testudinidae; genus Chelonoidis; species Chelonoidis abingdonii. Next base: position 67,592,175 of record NC_133771.1, read on the forward strand.
TTGTTGGCTTTATGAGGGAAACTTTCATCCAGATGCACTCATAACACCTCACTCAGATGCTGGAAACTTGTATGAGATTGATGTAATGTTCATGCTAACCACAAACAGAATCACAAACTGAAGCACTGTTATATTGAAAAATGATCAATAATTCTGAATTACCGTACATAAAACATCTTGGAAAAATATTATGCAAATACTAGGTATTACAATTTGTCTTTGTCTGAATTAAAAATTAATGGTAGATTAGGTAGAAGGGATTGTGACTTGATCACATTTATAATGCACTAACAGAATAAAGTCCAGACCAGTATTGGCACTTTAAAAGGACCAATTTAACAACGCTGATAATTATGAGCCAAATCAGCTAGGAGGAAGAATTAAATCAGAAAAATATGAATGATCATTGGGAATTGTTTAAGAACCCTTTACTAGATGTTCCAAATGCCATAATTGAGGAAGAAGGCCATCCTGCTTAAAAACAATCTGGTTAAGACGGGAAATGAAGGCAGTTATAAATTTAAAAAAATAATAATATCAACAAATAGAAGAAAAAAAGTTGATAGTAATGGATATAAATCAGAAGCTAAGAACTGTAAACAAATTGGTAAGGGAAACAAAGAGACACAGGAAGAAATTATGACCTGCAGCGTTAAGGGAAGTAAGGAATTTTTAAGTATATTAAGAACAAAAAGAATCCTAACACTGGTATTGGTCCATTGCTAGATGGAAATGGTAGAATTATCAATAACAAGACAGAAGAGACAGATGTATTCAATGGATATTCCTGTTCTGTATTCGGTGAAAAATCAGATAATGCAAGTATAACATATGGTGATGAAACATTCTCCATTCCATCAGGATCTCAGGAGAATGTAAAACAGTAGCTACTAAAATTAGACATTTTTAAACTAGCAGGTCCGAATGATCTGCATTCATGAGTTTTAAAAGAACTAGCTGAAGAACTTGCTGGACCATAAATGTTGATTTTCATTAAGTCTTATGACACCGGGGAAGTTTCAGAAGACAAATAAAGCTAATGTTGTGCCAATATGTAAAATGGGTAAATGAGATGACCCAGGTAATTATAGACCTGTCAGTCTGTCATTAATCCCAGGCAACATAATGAAGTGGCAGATACAGGATTAGATTAATAAAAATTAAAAGAAAGTCATTTAATTAATGCCAATCAGTGAGGGTTAATGAAAAATAGATCCTGTCAAACTAACTTGAAATTTTTTCTTTTTATTTATGAGATTTGGTTGACAAAGGTAAGACATGACGCAATATACTTAGACTTCCCTAAGGCCTTTGACTTGGTACTGCATGACATTTTGAGTAAAAAACTGGAACAATATAAAATTAATATAACACATATTAAATGGATTAAAAGCTGGCTAACTGATAGGTCTCAAAATGTAATTGTAAACAGGGTATCATCATTGAATGAGTGTTTTAGTGGGATCCTAGAGTTCTTGACCCTACTCTATTTAACATTTTTACCAATGACCTTGAGGAAAACATGAAGCCCAGGGACATTGTGGGTCTCTGCCTCACCAACCTGCAAGTGCTCCACCCAAAGGAGCTGGGGACCAAGACCAGGTGCCACTCGAGATCCACAAGAGGACCCTATGGGAAGCAGGCTGCCCAACTAATTGGACTAGAAGGGCCATGCCCCAAACTAAACAGACAATGGTAGGAAATAATATGGAGTTTAAACCCACTGCTCTGGGCTTAAACTCCATATTGAGATGACTGCCCTTGTTCAGGGGTTGACAAACATAGGACCCTGTGGAGAGGGAGGACTTGGGTCCCTCTCTCTCTCTCTCTCCCCACCAGCCTTAAAGACTGATGCTATGCAACCAAACACAGGGTCAGAAGCTACACATTCTACGAGGCTGTCCAGCCCTCCAGGCCACCTGTTAAAAGGAGGATGAGGAATTTCTAAAAGCAGGCAGAACTCCTGGCACATACAATCTATTAATGTCTTAGAATCATAGAAGATTACGATTGGAAGAGATCTCAGGAGGCCATCTAGTCCAACCTCCTGCTCAAAGCAGGACCAATACCAACTAAATCATCCCAGACAGGGCTTTGTCAAACCAGGCCTTAAAAACCTCTAAGGATGGAGATTCCACCACCTCCCTAGGTAACCCATTCCAGTGCTTCACCACCCTACTAGTGAAATAGTGTTTCCTAATATGCAACCTAGACCTCCCCCACTGCAACTTGAGACCATTGCTCCTTGTTCTGTTATCTGCCAACCCTGAGAACAGCCAAACTCCATCCTCTCTGGAACCCCCCTTCAGATAGTTGAAAGTGTCCTCAGCCTCTCTCATAAGTCATGTGCCCCAGCCACCATCATTTTGTTGCCCTCTGCTGAACTTTCTCCAATTTGTCCACATCTCTTCTGTAGTAGGGGGCCCAACTGGACCCAATACTCCAGATGTGGCCTCACCAGTGCCAAACGAGGGGAATAATCACTTCCCTCAGTCTGCTGGCAATGTTCCTACTAAGCAGCCCAATATGCCATTAGCCTTCTGCAATAAGAGCACACTGCTGACTCAGAATCCAACTTCACATCCACTGTAATCCCTAGGTCTTTTCTCAGAACTGCTCTTAGCAGCTGGTCCCCAGCCTGCAGTTGCACGGGATTCTTCTGCGCTTAAGTGCAGCATCTGCTTTGAGATCTGATGAGGTTCAGCAAGGACTTTTGGCCATCCTCCAATTTGTCTAGGTCACTTTGGACCCTTCCCTACCTCCAGCATACTACCCCTCCCCCAGCTTAGTGTCATCCTCGAACTGCGAGGGTGCAATCTATCCAATGTCCAGATCATTAATAAAGAGAAAGATCAAAACCAGCCCCAGGACTGACCCCTGGGGCACTCCGCTTGACACGGCTGTCCAACTAGACATCGAGCCATTGATCCTACCCATTGTCCAACAATCTAGCCAGCTTTCTATGCACCTTATAGTCCATTCATCCAATCCAATATTTTTAACTTTCTGGCAAGAATACTGTGGGAGACCATATCAAAAGCTTTGCAAAGTCAAATATATCAGCCACCGCTTTCCCCACATGCACAGAGCCAGTTATGTCATCATAGAAGGCAATTGGTAGTTAGGCATAATTCCATTTGGTGAATCCATGATGACTGTTCCTGATCATCTTCCTCTCCTCCAAGTGTTTCAAAATGGTTTCCTTGAGAACCTGTTCCATGATTTTTCCAGGGACTGAGGTGAGGCTGACTCGTCTGCAGTTCCCCAGGTTCCCCTTCTTTCCTTTTTTAAAGATGGGCACTATAATTGCCTGTTTCCAGTCATCCGAGACCACCTCTGATTGCCACGAGTTTTCAAAGATAATGGCCAATGGCTCTGCAATCACATCAGCCAACTCCCTCAGCACCCTCAGATGCATTAGATCTGGACCCATGGACTTGTGTATGTCCAACTTTTCTAAATAGTTCTTAATCTATTCTTTCACCACTGAAGGCTGCTCACCTACTCCCCATACTGTGCTGCCCAGTGTAGCAGTATGGGAGCTGATCTTGTCTGTGAAGACCAGGACAAAAAAAGCATTGAGTACTTCAGCTTTTTCCACATCGTCTGTCACTAGGTTGCCTCCCCTATTCATGAAGGGTCCCACACTTTCCCTGACCTTTTACTTGTTGCTAACATACCTGTAGAAACCCTTCTTGTTACCCTTTACATCCCTTGCTAGCTGCAATTCCAGTTGTGTTGTGGCCTTCCTGACTACACCCCTGCATGCTCAAACAGTATTTTTATACTCCTCCCTAGTCATCTGACTAAGTTTCCACTTCTTATAACTTCTCCAAGTGCAATTTAATAAACACTAAAGCCCTGAGGGCCTTTGATAAAGTTGATTTGCTTTGCAGACCCTATTGCTGGCTTTTAGACATTAAACCGAGATGAAACTGAGTACATAAATCTAACAATGAAGTACATTACAACTACAGTATTTTATGCTATTGACTGAATTAAGAAATAAATACTTCTCTTCATCTTGTTGCTTCATTTAAACATAAGAAGAAAAGACTAAGAGTAATATATACTAAAAACAGTTAAATCAAGGTTCTAAATTCTAAATCAAGGTCGACAGGTCCAAAATATAGTATATATTAAAATTATTATGGTTTTTAAAGAGTCCTCCTTATTCTGAAAAATCAGCTCCAAAATTATGCCTATACCATTGTGAAAATCTTATTTCTCTGCTGAGCCATGCACTCAACAAATATAGAGTACCCAGTTTGCAAGCTGTCCCTTCTCTCTTCTCTTTTCTACATATTAGACTTTTTTCTTCTAAAAAATTTCCACAGTGATGACCACCAATGTTGCACTAGGGTAGAAAGCTCATTGTGTTATAATCACTCTGTCATCCAGACAACACAGTAGTTTAAAAACACCAGTGGCTGGCTGGAACTCCCCCTCTTACCACTCATGGTACTGCACAGATAGCAGTATTGGTGCCATATTTAAGAAAAGATGTTTAAAAAACATGCATTTAGAATTCAGGATACTGAACTAAGTGTTAACAATTGAGATAAACAGAGGAAAGTTAATGATTATGTTAGTACCATGTACTATGTTGTTTTCCCATGTCTAATTGGGGAACGAACAAACAAAAAAAGTGGTACACTGCTTTATATGTATTTTTATTAAAAATATTTACACTGTAAGAAACAAAAGAAATAGAAGTACTGTAGTGCAATCTATTTATCATGAAAGTTGAACTTACAGATGTAGAATTTTGTACAAAAAAAATAACTGCATTCAAAAATAAAACAATGAAAAACTTTAGAGCCTACAAGTCCATTCAGTCCTACTTCAGCCAATCAAGTTTGTTTACAATTTGCAGGAAATAATGCTGCCCACTTCTTGTTTACAATATTACCTGAAAGTGTAATCAGGCATTTGCATAACACTGTTGTAGCCAGTATAACAAGATATTGATGTGCCAGATGGGCTAAAAATTCATATGTCTCTTCATGCTTCAACCACCATTCCAGAGGAAGTGTTCACGCTGATGACAGGTTCTGCTCAATAACGATCCAAAGCAGAGCAGACCCACACATGTTCATTTTCATAATCTGAGTCATAGGCGACCAGCAGAAAGTTGATTTTCTTTTTTGGTGATTCGGGTTCTGTAGTTTATGCATTGGAGTGTTGCTCTTTTAAAATTTCTGAAAGCATGTTCCACACCTTGTCCCTCTCAGATTTTGGATGGCATTTCAGATTCTCAAACCTTGGGTCAAGTGCTGTAGCTACCCGTAGAAATCTCACATTGATATCTTGTTAGCGTTTTGTTAAATCTGCTGTGAAAATGTTCTTAAAGTGAACATGTGCTGAGTCATCATCTGAGACTGCTATAACATGAAATTTATGGCAGAATGCAGGTAAAACAGAAGAGGAGACATACAATTCTCCCCAAGGGATTCAGTCACAAATTTAAGTAATGCATTTTTGTTTTTTTTAAATGAGCAACACCAGCATGGAAGCATGTCCTCTGGAATGGTGGCCGAAGCATGAAGGGGCACACGAACATTTAGCGTATCTAGCAAGTAAACACCTTGCAATGCTGGCTACAAAAGTGCCATGAGAATACCTGTTCTCACTTTTAGGTGACACTGTACATAAGAAGCAGGCAGTAGTATCTCCCGTAAATGTAAACAAACTTGTGTGTCTTAGCGATTGGCTGAACAAGAAGTAGGACTGAGTGGACATGTAGGCTCTAATGTTTTACACTGTTTTGTTTTTGAGTGCAGTTATGTAATAATAAAAATCTACATTTGTAAACTACACTTTCACAATAAAGAGATTGTGCTACAGTACTTGTATGAGGTGAACTGAAAAATACTATTTCTTTTATCATTTTCACAATGCAAATGTTTGTAATAAAAAATAATATAAAGTGAGCACTATATACTTTGTATTCGGTGTTGTAATAGAAATCAATATATTTGAAAATGTAGAAAAACATCCAAAAATATTCAATAAATTTCAATTGGCATTCTATTTTTAACAGTGCAAGTAATCATGATTAATTTTTTTGAGTTAATCACAAGTTAACTGCAACTAATCAACAGCCCTAATTAATGCATTATTATTATTTTATATCAGGGTTTTAAAATAAAATGCTTATGGCCAATATTTCTATGCAAGTATCAGAGTAAGTTAAGAGAAATACTTAAGACATTTTCAAAGCATATCTTCTTTTCCATAGAATGTAATGAGAAATAAAAATCCTTATAGTGGAAAAAACAGAACTGTTTTGTTAGTGATCCAAGCTTAGACTAAAGTTAATATCTCAATTTTCTTCAGCATCTCACAACTTTAATATTCTTTTGAAGTATTCAGAGTCCCATAAAATTTGCCCGAACACTGTGCGATACGGTAATATACAACATTCCCATCTGCTATATTTTTTTCCCCCTCAAACCTGAATCTAAATTTGCAGACTAAAACAGAAGAATGCTGAGACACAGCTGTTATGTGTGAAGTGGTAAAATGTGTTCTTACTGAAGCAATTTTGCACAACATTCATTTTTCTTAAATTGATTTTTAATTGTCTGTCTTATTTAGTTGGCTATAGGCAACATGAAAAAGAAGGGTAACCCAAGTGCCTTGAACTATGGTCACATATATAAACTGGCATCATAGTTGTAAATCAACCAAGTACATGTGGTATCAGCAACCGAACACATGGCCTTGACCTCTGACTGGAGTATGAGATTAAACAGCAACTCAGTTCATTACATTAGTCAGCACGTCTTTTTAAAGCAAAGTCTAACAGCTGTACTAGACATTAGGTGCCCCAATTCCCTTTTTATGGCTTCCATGGGTGACACCTTCATCTAAATCCACTTCCAACTACCAGTATATCCCCACTGCATATACCCCTGCACTGGACACACAGGCGCTGACTTCCCCGCTTTCCCCTGGGTGCTCGGGGGAAATCAGCGCCTATGTGTCCAGTGCAGGGGTATATGCACCCCCCCGTCCCTGGCCCCATTCCTACTCCACCCTTTCCATGAGCCCCCACTTGCCTCTACCCACCCCTGCCACGACCCCATTGCTACCCCTTCTCCAAATCCCCGCCCCCAGCCCTGCCTCTTCCCCTCCTTTCCCCGAGTGCACCACATTCCATCTCCTTCCTCTCCCTCCCAGCATGCTGCTAAACTGTTTGGCAGTGGCCAGGCGGGAAATGCTAGGAAGTAGGCAGAGGAGCGGGGACACGACATGGGGGGCGGGGATTTGGAGAGGGGGAGCCGGAGGAGGTGGGGCGCGGGTAAGGGGAGCTTGGCTGCCAGTGGGTGCAGAAAACCTACTAAAAACTTCTCTCTGTGGGTGACCCAGCCCCAGAGCATGCACGGAGTGAGTGCCTATGATGGACACCCGCCATACCTGCTACCTACTAAGTTGTAACATCTTGACCTAACCTCCTTTCCTTCCTCACCATGTCCCTGACCTGTTGCATGAAAGGCAATCCCCTTTTCCCTCTCACACTTCACTTCAGACAATCTGGCAGTGAGGGAAAAATTCCTTCCCAGCCACAAAAGAGAAAAAAGATGACTAGTGTAGGCCCACAGCAGATTATACAATCCAGTCCTACTCCGAGCCCATTGGTGGGAACTTCTAATCCACAATTTATGAGAGACTGTTCCTTCCAGAATGCATGGGAAATAAATACCTCCCCCTCCCTCTGTTGCATATGGTGGGGCAGTGCCCCCAACTGTTCTAGTCACTTCCTATTCCCTATTTTCTCCATTCAATAAATCTGTTGTCCTTTCCCCACCCCCATAACCCAAATACTGTAGGGATCCTTACAGGAGCCTGTCCTCTATTTCCAGCTGCCCAAACAACGCCATATCTCATTAGGATTGTGATGGCCCTAACAAAATAAAGCTATGGTGATAGCGTGACAAAGCGTTAGCTTTGCCACAAGGCATCACAAAAGGAAATAAGACTTGATACTGCACAGTGAATAATTAGAAAAATAATGCTGAATTCACATTATTAACCTGCTCATTTCTAAGAACAAAGGATTGTGTGTCTTGTTGGATCCATAGTGTGAAAAGAATTTGGTTGTGTGTTTTAGGGTTTTCTGCTACCATGCCTCACTGTCATTTCTTAACCTAAAAAGCACCAGCACAGTTTACAATGAATTACAGCTTGTTTGGTAACCTCAGCAGAGTTGTGAAGGATTGAGCAGGAATGGTGGGGGGACTGTATGTGATGGCCAGTGGAGTCCTATTGCTTTCTTTCTTGGGTTTGTCTTGCAGTAGGCCAGGCCAGTCCTCGCCCACAGACAACTTGCCAGCCTGAAGCATATTCTCACCAGTAACTGCATACCGCACCATAGTAACTCTAACTCCAATCCATGCAACAAACCTCAATGCCAACTCTGCCCACATATCTACACCAGCGACACCATCACAGGACCTAACCAGATCAGCCACACCATCACCGGTTCCATACACTGCATGTCCACCAATGTAATATACGCCATCAAATGCCAGCAATGCCCTCTGCTATGACATCGCCAAACGGACAGTCTCTATGGAAAAAGGATAATGGACACAATCAGATATCAGGAATGGCAATAACAAAAACCCGTAGGAGAACACTTCAACCTCCCTGGCCACACCATAGCAGATCTTAAGGTTGCCATCTCTGCCAGCAAAAAAACTTCAGGACCAGACTTCAAATGAGACTCGCTGACGCTCAGTTCAACCGCAAATTTTGACACCATCAGTCTCAGGATTAAACAAAGACTGTGAATGGCTTGCCAACTACAGAACCAGTTTCTCCTCCCTTGGTTTTCACACCTCAGCTGCTAGAAGAGGACCTCATGCTCCCTGATTGAACTAACCTCGTTATCTCTAGCCTGCTTCTTGCTTGCATATATATACCTGCCCCTGGAAATTTCTACTGCATGCATCCGACGAAGTCGGTATTCACCCGCGAAAGCTCATGCTCCAAAACGTCTTAGTCTATAAGGTGCCACAGGACTCTTTGCAGCTTAATATAGCCTTTACTCTAAATTTGGTGATTTTTGCTAGCCAGGATGATACACTGTAGCAATACAGATTTATTAAACTAACTATATAGCTTCATTTACTTTTATTCAGATTCTGAATTTATTACATTTTTATTGTGTTATAAAGTGGTGAATGATGCATTTTTTACTTATAGAACCATTGAATTGCAGGACTCGAAGGGACCTCGAGAGGTCATCTAGTCCAGTCCCCTGCATTCCTGGCAGGACTAAGTATTATCTAGACCAGTGGTTCTCAAAGCCGGTCCGCCACTTGTTCAGGGAAAGCCCCTGGCGAGTCGGGCCAATCTGTTTACCTGTCACGTCCGCAGGTTCAGCCGACTGTGGCTCCCACTGGCCACGGTTCACTGCTCCAGGCCAATGGGGGCTCCAGGAAGCAGCCCTGGCCAAGGGATGTGTTGGCCACCACTTCTCACAGCCCCCATTGGCCTGCAGCAGCAAACTACGGCCAATGGGAGCCGTGATCAGCCAAACCTGTGGATTCGGCAGGTAAACAAACCAGCCTGGCCCACCAGAGGCTTTCCCTGAACAAGAGGCAGACCAGCTTTGAGAACCACTGAGCTAAACCATCCCTGACAGGTGTTTGTCTAACCGCTCTTAAAAATCTCCAATGACTGAGGTTCCACAACCTCCCTAGGCAATTAATCCCAGTGCTTAATCACCCTGAGAGTTATGAAGTTTTTCCTAATGTCGAACCTAAACCATTCTTGCTGCAATTTAAAGCTTTTTAAGTTTACTCCTGGGGAAATTCTGTACACAGTATTTTTAAATTCTGCAAAAAAAAAAAAAAAATGCAATATAATCACTCTGGTTTCAATTATTTCAGTCATTTATTTGAATTACAAAACAATGGATGGCGAATGGGAGTGGGGAGCATTGGAGGAAACCCCTAGCCCCCCAGGCCTCATAGTAATCTAGATAGGTTTGACCCTTTATTTCTAGTTATTAGTTAACAAATATACGCAGCCATATACTCAATGTTACAACAAAGAGAAATGAAGAGCAAGGGAAGGCTGGGGAATCAAACATACAATTTATATTTGCTACTGACCATCTCCAGAAAAGTCAGTAGCAAACACTTCATAGAGCATATTTTGATAGGAAATTTTGTCAGTCCTAATCACTAAAGCACCATATGCATTTATAAGACCATACTGTCTTTTACACAACTCTGGCAATGTAAAGGAGCCTTAGAACTTTTATACCTGTTTTATACTTACAGGGGAATTCACAAAATCAATGGGAACAATCCATAAAGCAGAAAGGCTACTACATTCTGCTTGCCTGAGGGGACAGAGTCTGCCCCATGCCTACCTCCTCAGAAACACCCCCAAGCCCTAACCCTCCACGCTAAGCGTGCTTCAGTAGTGAGTGAGAGGGACAGAGTGTCTGTCTCTCTTTCTCACACACCCCTCCCCAGCCCACCCCTACCCCCCTTCTTGGCAGTGATTTACATCTCTATGGGTTGCTCAGGGCACCCGAACCAGCCTCCCTGAGCTGCCGGGGAGGGACACATGACCACTCTTGTGGCTTCCCTTTGCTTCCCCCTCAGAAGTCATTTTTCTCCAGGGAAGCAGATAAATCTCGGGGAACATTAATTCTGCGCACGTGCAGTGACACAAAATTCCCCCAAGAGTAAAGCCTTTTAAGTAAGACTATTTACTTAATGATGATCAATTTTTACATGTGATTTGTATCAAGTGTTAAATTCAAATTAAATTAAAAACCACAAAAACATTTTACAATTTTATTAGTTAAATAAAACTACATTAAATGTGCTGGATACATAAGAAGAAAAGTTTACCAAAAAGTTTTTCGAAGTTTGGTTTTGCATTTAAAACTATTGGATGTATTAAAGTATTATCTGTAGGTAGTGAATTGAACTTGGTTCTTGTCACCATTGTCCTTCAGGATTTTAGAAATAGATGTCTCATCCTCCCACATCTAGTGTTTATTCATAGCTTGGAAGAGGAAAACAAACTTCCCTGAATTTTCAACTCCTAATTGGTTTCTTAAATTTGAATAATCTAGTCAACCTGAAGCTGAACAACATATTCTCTGCACCTGCAGAATTAGCAATTGCTGTCAAAGAGCTGGTTAAACACTTCAACAAACTCTGGTTATAGGTTGTGATGCTATATGATTGAAATATGACCATGTATATCACTGTTGCCAGCACTGTTATACAATTGAAACAAATCTTATACAAATTATATCATGCAAGGTGTCAATGATAAAAGTTATGATTTCCTAAGTATGATTATCCTGTTTATATGCATGTATCATTTTGTATCTGAAGTTATCTCCCCTTTAAAATGATGGGGTCTATATTAGCTGTTACCAGTCAAGAAAGATTTTGATATCATTGTGGATAGTTCTCTGAAAACATCATCTGACAGTTTTATTTATCTCTTAAATTCTGAGTAGTAGAGTTCAAGTGTCACTAATTTTAAACTGCTTTTGTGAAGAAAGTTACTACTCTGATTTTAACAATATCAATCTAGTTATCTGTGGATCAGCAGAAGGCACAGCTCCCAAAACTGCTAAATTTTCCCTCTGTTAAATGCAAAAATCTTGGCACTGTCGCAGGTAAGTATTTGAATTTCCTGGGACACATGTGGCTTCTGAGTCTTCCTCCCATCCCAAACAGCTGAGATATTTCCAATACTTCAGCCTCCCTACTGAGGCTGCTTGTGGGTGGTTAGTGGACAGGTCCCATCCTGGAGAGGGACAGGAAGGGGACAGGCTGGTCCTATCAGGAAGCAATGGGGGTGAAGCAAGGCATCGGACCACATGGCACCATGGAGAATCCAGACCAGAACAGTGATCAGAGTCCAGCTTACTCTATGCTCAGTTTTGGCCCAGGCTGCCGCTTCCTGTACAGACAGCCATCAGGAAGAGGAAGGTGGCTCTGACAACATGTGAGACAATTAGGCATCACAGCCCAGCCCAAACCATGGCACCCCCCAGCAGGCATGGGGGAAGACACTATAATGACGTCGGGATCCACCACTTGGAGCTCTTGCAAGTGTGTGCATGGGGCTGAGAATTTATCACATTCCGCTACCCTGATCTCCCCACCAGGGCAGGGCCTCCTCACATACTTGCTCATGCTCAAAATGGTGGAGTCCAGTCTCAGCTCTTCAACAGCTGGTGCTGTATTGTCTCCCCTAGGGATTACTCTGGAGCAGGGCACCTCATTGCTGCACATTGTCAATGCTTTCCCCCTCTCCCCACTGGCTGGCCAGCCAGCCAGAAAGCAGAAGTGGCACCCTGGGTTAAATCTGAGCATGGAGCGAACCTGGCCCTGTTCCAAGTTGTTCGCCAGTTGTACCATGTGGTGAAATACCCCTGCTGGCCTGCTGCCTGTGCCCCGCCTCCCCCCGACCAGCCCACCACCTCCCCATACCCTTCTGGGATGGGACCAGACAACTAACCACAAATGAGTCCAATACTGTGATTTTTTATGACAGTGGGGAGGCAGAGGTGAGGATGTCTGCTTCCACCTCCCCAGTGTTGGAAAAATCATGATATTAGGCTAATTTTGGATTTACACAGGGCCTTAATTATAGGACACTACCACTAGATGCAAACATAAGAGGCAAGGCAATTTAAGGAAATGGATGGCTGTGTTAAGCACTTAAATTCTTAATTGATTTATGAGGAAACGACTGACTAGGTAGCATGTTGAAAGGCTTAATCTTTGTAAAACTACATGGCTAACTCACTATAACTTAATTCCCAGAACGTCCATCTGTCTGGCATGGTTTACATGAATTCTTGCTTGAATTTCCATTGCCACTTGATTGAATCGAAGTGTGGAAAGCTATAAAACTTCAGATAGCCATGGTGAGAACTGAGAACAGAAATCTATAGATCTTGTGAAAGTTTGTGTCAAGTCTTATACTAAAAGGAAAATGAGCAAACCTGCTTCAATATAGAAAAAAACCCTTCCAATCACACCCCCCTTAAGTTGTCACCTTACCACCCTATTCTAGAACCCACGCAGAATATCATTAAACAGTTACAACCCATACTTGATGGGGATCACTTCCTGAAAGAAATCTTTTCTAAACCCTCCTTCTGGCCTTCAAACAACCCCCCAACCTCATCAGAAGAAAACTCCCCACAGATCAGGACACACCAACTCAAAACAGCACCAGACCCTGCTATAACAACAGATGCAAAGCTTGCTGACATCTCCATTGCTGCAATGATCAATACCCCTTCAATACACCTTTCAACATCCATGGGTCCTACACATGACTATCCCAACATGTGGTGTACCTCATCCAGTGCACTAAATGCCCCAACAACAACTATGTGGGTGAAACCAGACAATCATTATGCACTGAAATGAATTCACATAGAAAAATGATAAAAGACACAGACACCCTATCGCATGTGGGCAAATCCTTTTCATAAAACGATCACTCCATATCTGACCTCTCAGTCCTCATCCTCAAAGGAAAGCTGCATAATACCTTCAGAAGACGAGCCTGGGCACTTAAATTCATAATTTTGCTAGACACTAACAATCATGGTCTTAATAAAGACACTGGATTTATAACTTAATACAACAACCTGTAACCCACTAACAGCCCCTTTTTGTGCTATGACTGCATGGATGTCAAAAGGCCACTTTACCTTGAATGGTCTCTTAGAAAATGCTATGACTATTTATGCTAAATAATCTGTTCTATCTTGTATTTAACTGTGATGGCTTTACTACACTTAAAACATTACAGGGACTCTCCCACCAGCATTGGTAATCCACCTCCCTGATCCATAGTAGTTAGGTTGATAGAAGAATCCTTCTGTTGATCTAGCGCTGTCTACACAGGGACTTACATCAGTATAGCTATATCTCACAAAGATGTGAAAAATCCATACTCCTGAGAGACATAGCTATACTGACCTAAGTTCCTAGTGTAGACCGAGTCTAAGTACCTTTCCCAGACCTGCAGAAATGCTCTGTGTACCTCAAAAGCTCAACAGAAGTTGGTCCAACAACAGATATTACCTCACCCACTTCGTCTGTCTAATGTCCTGGGACCAACGTGGCTACAACACGACTGCAAACTAAAAGGAACACTCGGTAATAAAAACCTTACAAAAATAATCAAACTGTCCAACTCTTAGAAATTATTGGGGCCAACCCACCCCTTCCTTTTTTGTTTAGAAAGTGAAATATAGGGCTGGCCTACACTGGGAATTTACATCGGCATAGCTATGTCATTTGGGGTATACAAAATCCAAATCCCTGAGCGATGTACTATGCTGACATAACCACCAGTGTGGACAGCACTAAGTTGTCAGAAAAATTCTTCCACCAACCTAGCTAACACCTACGCTAAAGAGAGAACCTCTTCCATCAGAGTAGGTAGTGTCTACACTGAAGTGCTGCAGCTGCACCACTGCAGCAGTTTAAGTGTAGACATGCCCTTAGAAGCATCAGCTATCTGATTCTCTAGTTATACTGTACTTTGGAGAGCTCAGAAACTCACTCTAGTAAAAGGAAAATTTTCTCTTGTTAGGTACAAGTGACTACTCTTCAGTTGTACTCCAAGAGTGTAATGCAAAGTTCCTAAACGGATTATTAATATGCAGAAATCATAAAGGATTTAAACCATTTACTCTACTATTCAGTACAAATATGTTTTGTCTCTTTGTTCTCATATTTACATATGTAAATAAGAAAAAGTACTACAAAAAACTGCATATTTAGAATATTTACTGCAATAATCACATTTCCAGGTTCCATTTGTGGTGGAAAGGCACTTAAAGAAAGGCGTGTTTACCACAAGAAAAAAAATATTTGTTTCACAATAGTTTACTTGAAATATACACATGCAGCAATTAAATACACTCTCATACTTCAACTTCAGTAATGATTTTATCTCATCAAATTTTGTGGACATATAGAAGACTCATCATTTTTCAATATATTTCGGGGGGGGTTAAAATAAAACTGTTTTTTGTACATAGAACTATATCATAAGACTATATTTCAGGGAAGACAGTAGTTTTACAGTCAAGGAGGAATCAGAGTATGTTAAATGTGGCAACTATCATTTGTATTACTGGGATCTGGAGAGAAAAAAGACCTAGGCATCAGAGTACAGCAGTTAAATATTGTAACAATGCACATAAATGGATTTAACATCCCCATCTGTACACCTTCATATAATGAAATACTGACAGTCTCAATTTTGCTATACAAGGTTTGTTCCAAGAGTTTGCTACATATCTGCAGCAGTCAAACAATAGATTAGACAAGAAAAAGAGAATTAGGGACCAGAGTTCATGATATGGCAATCACCTCCTAAAACAGGGGTGGGAACTGAATGAGCTTAGCATTTTGTAGGATACAGTCAGCCCCTTGTCTGAACCCTCTCTCATTCTCTTGCTTAAACTATTTTATTACTGTTTCAGGAATGAAGCAAAATCCTGGAGCAAATTTCTGGAATGTGGCAAAACTGTGACTATTTATATTTAATTATATGAAAATTTACAGATGTTGACTATTTGGTAAACCCATTTATTTACATACTTATAATATCCGTGTTTAATAGTTGTATTTGCTTTTATCAAAATAACTACCCTTATACTGATCATATCCTTTTAGTCTAATTTAGATATGTACTAGAGACACAACTCAAGGAAAAAAAAGGTCCATGGAAAAAAAAAATGCACTGTTGTTTAGTAAATAGCTTTTCTTTAACTACTCTCCAAGATAGCTGGAGTCATAAAAATAAAAAATAGATTTTAAAATTGGACATTTATGTGGATTTAAAAATCAGAGGGAAGTTTAAAATTTCAGCTAAAACAAAACATACTGAATTGGGTAAAAGAGGCACAGAATTCCTAATGCAAGAAAAATAAAGTAATTTGCGACTCTTATGCAATGCCAGGAATCTCCTCCCAACTGACCTTATTCACCTCCCATGTCACTATTGATTTCAAAGTGATACCAGTGATTAAGTTGGGCCTCTCTCTCTTTCTGCCAGTGGAAGAAATTTGAAGGGGGGGAAGAAAAAAAAAAAAAAAGATGAACTTACAAAGAATGGCTGAGAAACACTATATTCTAATTATATATTGAAAAAAATATATATCCCGTCATTAAACATTATTTCACTAACACAAGTTTATGAAATAAGAATGGAAGCAAGCAGAGGAAGAAAATGAACACAGGCATACTAGTTTCAAAAAAACCAAAAACAGATTGAAGTGTAATGTTATGATATTTCATTAATTACATAACATCCATAAAAACATGTTATTTTATTACAAGAATGCAGCAATATGCTAAACTGTTCCAAAAATTCACCACTGGCCTGAGTTGGACACTTAAGTTAGTTCGTTGTGACTAAAAAGGAACAAGCATTTAACATGACCCCAACACGTTTCATGAATTTGAAAGTCAAAAAGGTTAAGCATAAGAACTGCCATACTGGGTCAGATCAAAGGTCTGTCTAGCCCAGTATGCTGTCTTCCGTTCCGATAGTGGCCAATACCAGGTGCCCTACAGAGAATGAACAGAAGAAGTGATCCACCCCCTGTTGCCCATCCCCAGCTTCTGGCAAACAGAGACCAGGGACATCATCCCTGTCCATCCTGGCTAATAGCCACTGATGAACCTATCCTCCATGAAGATATCAAGACATGCAGTGCAATCCTTAGTGTAAAAGGTGGAATAATTCTCACCGAGACAGGATTAGCAGTTGACGAACTGCTATGCAAACATTATACTGATTATGCAACACATCATTTACTATCATTAAAGAAGTGGGTATAGTAGATAGGAGAATGTGACAATTTTCAGGAAATGAGTGGGGACTTGCATCTCTTACTTTTGGCCTCTAAAATAGATTGAAAATATCTAGCTGAAACATCTAGCTCATTAGCTGAAACATTTTTCCGCCTAAAAGTGCACTGTCCAGTTAGAATAGTTTTCACCAAAAGAGATTAGTTTTCACCAAAAATTTCATAAAGGGTTTTAACTACAAGGAAATATTGCACATACCTGACAGCTTATTGACATTACAGACCATAGTGGTCTAATAAATCATGTCAATAACCCATGAATTACATCAGCTTTAAATCAAACTTGACATAAGATACTGCAGTGGAACAGTTTCAAAGAAGCAATTACGTTCTACTTGGCTAATAATCCACATGTTAAGGTGACCACGTCATAAAAGATCCCAAGATTTGGAATACAG
This sequence comes from Chelonoidis abingdonii, assembly GCF_003597395.2. Classification (NCBI taxonomy): domain Eukaryota; kingdom Metazoa; phylum Chordata; order Testudines; family Testudinidae; genus Chelonoidis; species Chelonoidis abingdonii. The sequence continues at coordinate 67,609,476 of NC_133771.1, forward strand.
TTCAGAGATTTAAAATAAATTTATGTTCTCATTACTCATCCATGACATGAAAAGAAAGAATTAAAAAAAAAGTCCAACTATAAGAATTGTTAAAGTAATATTAAGATCATGACATAAAGCCCCCAAATCACTGCTGAAATCCATGACATAACAGTGTCCACAGTTATAGGTGAGGCCCTAGCCACAACTGTCAAGTGTCTACAAACTTTGGGGATAATGTTTTAACTTGGCATGACAAAGATTATCTCCCTGGACAATATTTTTAAAAAACTTAGGCCCCCAACACTAACTGGAGCACCATTGTGCTAGGTGCTGTACAAATACATTTTAAGGTACAGCTCCCAAACCAAAGAGTTCAAAGTCTGTAAGACCAAAAGCTGACTAAGGTAAGCAGGATACAGCATACAAGCAAAGTGGTCAGGAAAGTTACCAGTAAATATTCTGTTAATTGTGGCTCCTTCATCCACTTCTTGTTAGCACTTATTTGCAACATGCCAGTACCAAAGAATATTCTACTATTCTTTACAACTGAAAAAAATTACTTCTGAAGTTGAATAGATTGTAGATAAAAGTTTAATTTCCATACCATACATTCACTGTGTATAAAACAAAACACTTTCAACCATATCCATTCATCTCTCCTACCTTTTCTGAGCATCTCTTTCTGAAGTCATCAAATTTGATTACTTATCCCCTAATTGTGACACTACTATTTTTCATGCCTTTTTCACTGATCTGCATGACATGGGACATTGCTTTCTTATTATTGCTGGTGCATACAAATGAAGTTCTCCATCCTGTTTTGGATAAGACAGCACACACACACCCCTTCAGAAGTGAATTCCAACACAAGTGATCCAGCCTTATATAGTAGATTGGAGTCCCGTTCCCTGTCTCTGCTCGTCCTCTTCTCCCAAGTCCCCACTCCCTCGTCAGGCCGGAACCCAGAGCTGGGCCATGGTAAGAGCTGTCCAGGAAACATCAGCCACTGTGGGGTCTTAGACCTGGGTGGGGGGGCCACAGTGCCCAAGAGCAGCCCCTGGCCTGTGTCCCTGCCCACGGGGTGCGTCACCCAGGCCGGGTAGAAGGTCTGGGGCACCTCACAGTAGATCAGGTTCCCTGAGCAGCTCTTACTACTGGCCAGCTCTGGCTTCTAGCTTGGCCAGGGCCTTGGTGGGGAGAGGAGCAGCAGCAGGCAGGGCCTTGTGTATAGGGAGGCCTAAGGCCCACCTTGGCCCCCATCCCCCCCACTTGAACCTCAGGCAAGGCCAGCTCCAGGCACCAGCCCAGCAAGCAGCTGCTTGGGGCGGCCAACAGTGAGGGTGGCATATCCAGGTCTTCGGCAGCAAGTCCCTCACTCCCTCTCCAAGTGAAGGACCAGCCACGGAATTGCTGCCGAAGACTGAGGCAGTGGTGGTAGAGCTGCAGATCGTGAGCGCAGCTTTTTTTTTCCTTCTCCTTCCCTCTCCTTTTTTGCTGCTTGGGGTGGCAAAAACCCTGGAGCCGGCCCTAGCCTCGGGTTTTAATCAACAAAAATAACAGTTTCCTAATAAATCTGTTAATGGCAGCATTTCCTCTGAGGGCCAGTAAGGTTCTCTGAGATGTGTGGTCCCTATCTGTATTCCACTGAAGGTTATGCACATGCACCATACACCCAGAGCTGGAGCTTTTGAAAGCAGTACCGTTCAGCAGTCCACGCACATGCCCTGCATCACCTTGTTGTTTCACCAGAGGGTCACCAATGTCTCCAGGTCCTTCTCCACCACAGATATCAGATCTATAGCAGAGGGGAAGGAGGGTGGGGGGTTTGGAATACAGATAGGGACCACACATCTCAAAGAACCTCCAGTTACAGGTAAGCAACTGCCTCGTTTTCTTCTTTGAGTGATGGTCCGGTCCCTATTGTATGCCACTGTGGTTGATTAACAAGCAGTACCTGTGTAGCAGGAGGGTGTGAAGAGAGTGATGGGACTGTAGAACAAACAAAGCATCCATCGCAGAATCATGCACCAGAGCACAGAATGCAGAAAAGACGTGTACCAAACTCCACGTTGCCACCTTGCATACGTCTGCAAGGGACACATTTTGGAGTGTAGCTGTGGTTGATGTTTGCGCTTTCATGGAAGGGGTCCGAATCCTGTCTGGTGGGAATCATCCTGATAATTGGTGGCAGCGCAAAATGCACCCTGAGACTTAGAGATTCTCTGGGTGGAAATGGCTTAGTCTTTAATTTTTCTGCTAGGGCTACAAATAGTTTGGGAGGTTTCTGGAAAGATTATCTGTTCAAGGTAGATAAGTGTATGGGTTGATAGAGGTGGAATTGGGAAACCACTTTGGGTAGGAACTTGGGGTGAAGAGACCTTGTCCTTATGAAAACTGGTAAAAGGGAGGATAGCCATCATGGCTCCCAGTTTGCCAACTCTCCTAGCTAGTGTAATGGTGATGAGGAAAGAGACTTTCATGGAGAATAATGACAGAGAGCAGGAGGCCATAGGTTCAAAGGAGGTGGTTGTTAATGAGGTGAGGACTAGGTTGAAGACCCACTGAGGAGCAACAGGTTGAATGGGTGGGTATTTCAATAGAAGATATAGTTAAGGAGGTTAAAAAAATGAATGCCCATCCACTGGAGGGTGGAAGATGCTAATGGCAGCTGCATGCCCCTTAAAGGAACTGAGGGCAAGTCCGGAATTCTTTAGATAGCGGAAATATTCAAGAGCAGCAGAATGCCCACAGCTTCAGGGAAGGCCCTGCTGCGCTGCCCAAGAAATGAATTGTGTTTATTTGGCTCGATATGAGCGTGTTTGAAAGGATACCTCACATTGCTAGGGAGCACTCTTGCACTAGTGGAGGTGTTGTAGCAGGGCAGTTACCCTGCTCCTAGAGAAAAGGCTAGGCTGATTGAGGAAGCAGCCACAGCTGGGACCACGCCCCAATCAGGCCACACTCGGTCCTGTTATAAGGGCTCTGGGAGGAGCTGGGTCAGTCTCTCTCTAGCTTTTGAGAGAGATGGACCTAGTTGCCTGAAGAAGCAAAAGGGTACCATAGACAGAGCAGCGCTTGGGAAGAGGCAAGCTGAGCTGGGGAGATCAGGCCTGGTGACCTCCCAGGCCACAGCCTGATAGGAAGGCCTAGAGACTACTGGGCTGCAGGGAAAGGAAGCAGATCCAAACCCCCCTTGCCAATGATGAGTGGCCATTATACTGAAGTCTTCCCCACTGAACACAGGCTAGACAATGAGTGGCAGTAATCACTGAGGTGAGGTGGGCTTAGAGGGCTGGGGGTTCCCCTGGGATGGGAGACCCAGACAGTGGGGGTGCTGCTGCGCCAGAATCCCAGGGAAAGGGGCACCGGGGTCTGAGAGGGACACGGGGGCCTGAGGCAGGGGAGCCACCAGCCAGGAGAGGGAGCTAGAAGCTGGAATCAAGCTAATTCCCAGGGCAACAAGCAGGAGGCACCGTGCCGGTGAGTTCTTGCTATGCTACAGTGTCCATCCAAAAACCAAGCCATTAGAAGAAGCATGTATGGGTTGGGGTGTCTGAGTCTGTCGTTATGTTGAATCAGCAGCTTTGGAACATCCGAAGCGTGACTGGAGGGTGCTTCAGTCGGTATTCAGAGAAGTGGAAGCCAGAATTGTCAAGGCCAGAAGGGAGCGATCAGGATGCTTGTTGCTTTCTCTCAACTGATTTTATAAACCCCTGGTGGTAGAAGAGATGGAGGTGGGGGGAGAGTGCAGTTCATCTGGACCAAACAATCTATCGGCATTGTCCTGCAAGTGAGCCCTAATTCCTCCTCTTGAGCAATACTGGGTGCATTTAGTGTTCGTGTGGGATGTGAAAAGATCCATTTCTGGGGTCCCCCATCAACCAAAGATGTCTGATTGCCATGTTGTTCAATCCACATTCATCATCCGTTGCAAAGTTTCTGCTATGAGCATTAGCAATCATGTTGTAGGTGTCTGGTAGGTAAGCTGCTGTCAAAAAGGATATGATATGCAATGCACCATTCCGTAGGTAGATTGCTTCTGCACACAGGGCTCGGAATGTTGTGCCCCCTTGTTTGTTTATGTAGAAGATTGTGGTGGTGTTGTCTGACATGAAGACGACATGCTGGCCATAAATGGTTGGCAGGAATGAAAGGCAAGCTCTGCAGACTGCCCAGAGTTCCAATATGTTTATGTGCATCCTGGTCTCCGATGGGGTCCAAGTGCTTTGTGCCTGTGAGAGATGCATCCACTATAAACAGCACGATGGATGAGGATGGTAGGAAGGTCATCCCAGAGCAGACTTATAATGCATCTATCCACCATTATAGTGAAGAGATGACTTTTGGTGGGATGCTGATCCGGGTGTGCATAGGTTGGTACAAGTGGGAGTAGACTCTTTGTATCTATAGTTGTAGACAACACAGATTCATTTGAGTGAAGGACGTGATGTATGTGTAGGCCGCCATGTGCCCCAATAGGGAAAGGCAGGTCTTGGCTGAAATTGAAGGACTTCACTGAAGTGATTAGTTCTCACATTGCCATGGGACAGATTTTAGGCAGATAAGCCTGAGCGGATGTAGCATCTATGTGAGCTCCTATGAACTCCAGGGACTGTGCAGGGCATAAAGTTAATTTTTTGACATTGACTCCTCGGGAGGAAAGGAGTAGAAGCAGCTGAAACGTTGATTCCCAGACCTCTCCTTTGGACCATGCTGCTATCAGCCAGTCATCTAAATAGGGCTCTCTGACATCAGAGCTGAACTGCCACCACGGAGAAAACTTGTGAATACTCACAGGGCAGCAATAAGTCTGAATGGGAGAAACTTATATTGAAAATGTCAAGGTCTTACCTTCAACCTCAGGATATACATCAGTTTAAAAGCAGGCATCTTGCATATCAAGAACCATAAACCATATGCATTTTTCCAGTGAGGAAAGTTTGAGGTGGCCCGTAAAGGGACTAAGCAAATAGGGACATTGGTGTATGACATGGTTGATGGGTCTCTAATGACACCCAGAAATAATGTTTACATGATGACTGAGTGTGTTGCGTGGATGGCTAGGCTATCAGTGTAAATGGATGGGTTCTGTGGGCCTTATGGAGTTTTTGAGGAGGTTCGTAAGTACACTGGTGGTATAGTTGTGGGGCCCTGTAGCATTGTGATTGGAGCGGGTGGTACAACTCTCTCTTAGGTGCTGGAGTGTAGATGCCCAAAATTCTTCATGTGGCTCTAAAGTCCTTCAGTGAGTATAAGGAAACATCCATCTTCTGCTAAAGAGGCATGATTCATCGACTGGGAAAATCTTCTCTAGTGTTCCTAACCTCCCTAGGGAAGCCTGAGAGGTATAGCCAGGATTCCCTCCACATGATGATCCGTGTCACCAGCACACATGATGCTATGTCTCGTGAATCCACTGCGGCCTGTAGCATGGATCTGGTGAGTAACTTGCCTTCCTGGAAAAATGCCTGGAATTGGTTCTGATCTTGCAGAGTAGTTTGTCGGCAAACTGACCATCCGCTCATAGCTGATAAAGTCATACTTGGCCACCAGGGCTATGTAGCTGGAGATATGGAATTGGAGTCCTGCCAAGGAAAAGACCTTTCTGCCTAGTCTCTTAGCCTCTGTGTCGGAGGGAGTGAGGCAGAGGTGGTGTTGCTTGGATGACCAGTGAGTTGGGTGGAAGGTGAGAGAACAGAAACTATGACCCATTGTTGGGGGGACATAGCGCCTCATTTCAGCCCCTTTTGGAGTGCATGTTCACGTGGCTGGGGTGTGCCATACAGTGTGTGCCAGTTGTAGGATGCTGTTGATTGGTAGGGCCACGCTCACCAGTACTGATGTGTGCAAGATGTCAAGTAGTTGGTGTTGACTGTCCTGTACTACTACTTTGGGATCTCGAGAGCATTGGCTATTTTCTGCAGCAGTTCCTGGAAATGGCGATAGTTGTCCAGAGACAAGGAGGCTGATGAGACGGTAACATCTAGAGATAAGGGATACCTCTCCGGATCCACTGGGACCGTTGGAGCTAGGCTGATTGGTGCATCGTCCAATGCTATTTTGGAGTGTCTACCCAACGAGGATTGTGGTGGCAATGCAGAGGAGTCCCTCCAAACCGTTCAGAGGGTGAATACTGGGGCCATGAGTTCAAATATGGCCAACTCAGTTGACCCTGCTGTTGTGTAGCCTGTGACCATGGTGCCAGATACTAGCTCTGCAAGTAAGACAATGTGGGGAACTGCTGTTGGAACCTTGCAGTAATCGTGCTTCTGGAAAGGGAGCAGGGGACCATGTCAGACATCCGTATCATCCACATCAGAGAGTCAAAGACCTCCACAAATGGCAGGGCAGATGGATAAAAGAGGAAGTGGCAGGAACATAACGGGGGAAGGAGCCCTGCAAGCGGGTGACTTGATCAGGGCTCATGCCATTCTAACACAAACAGCTCGGGGGGGACCCGGAATGCATCCAAGTCTTCTAGGGGTCAATGGTATCCATTCCACTGGAGGGACCAGTATCAGTAACGACATCTGTCTGGTGACAGATGGTTCAAAAGACGCCAGCAGAGCTGAAGTAGGCAGAGTAACAGGATCTGTGATCAGTAGCGATGGATCAGGTGATCGGTGTTGTCTTTTGTCACTCTCATGAGTCTTGGAATGGGTGATTCCTCCATGTCCAGAACTTAAGGATGGTGCCAAGTCTTAGACTTGGAGGAAGACTTATTGCCACACTTTTGAGCATGCTTCCTTAGCCTGCTGCTAGGCCCTGGTGTGGGGTCCTTAGCACTGGTACTGGCACTGGCAGAACGCAATGAAGGCTCCACAGTAAGGGGAGCGCCCTCTGCTTGCTCAGGCTGATGTATAAGGCGGGAGGGGGCGGGTGTTCCCTAGTCAGAATCTGAAACTTGGGTGCTTTTTGAGGAAGACAGCCTGGTTTTCTTGACTACATGAAGGAAGGAGAAGCAGCTACTGCACTTGGACACGATGTGGGATTCCCCCAAGCAGTAGAAACAGAACTGGTGTTCATCGCTGATGGAAAAACAAACAGGGACAGGAAGCACAGATTTTGAACCTTTGTGTCTTTGGCATAATCCATTGCACAGCTCAAGGTACTAGGTGCAGTGGGAAGAGGAAAAATGTTTGGTGGGAAACACCACCACGCAGCAGCCCAAGTCCTAATCGTTGTTTTTTTTTTTTAAAGGAACAATTTAACCTAGAAAATGTAGAACAAAAACAATAAATCTTAACTAAGAACAGTAACAGTTTTTTCTTCTAAACATTTTGGGAAGTGCATCATAAGGACAAAAGGACAGTAGAGGCTCTGACTTGGACCTTGCAACCGTGAGAAGGAACTGGAGATGCCAGTGGCGACCGCACCCTTTATTGCTTCGGGTGAAACCATGAGATGGTGCAGGGCACATGCATGGACTGCCAAACAGTACTACTTTTGAAAGCTCTGGCTCCGGACACATGTTGCATGCACATAATTAGGGCGCTACCAAATTCACAGTCCATTTTGGTCAATTTCACGGTCATAGGATTCGAAAAATAGTATATGTCATGATTTCAGCTATTTAAATCTGAAATTTCACTGTGTTATAATTGTACAGGTCCTGACCCAAAAAGGGGTTACAGAGGAGGGAGTTGCAAGATTATTGTGGGAGGGTTGTGGCAGCACTACCTTCAGAGCTGGGCAGCTGGAGAGCAGCGGCCGAGGGATGTGCTGCCCACCGCTGCTCGCAGCCCCTACTGGCCTGGAGTGGCGAACCGCGGCCAGTGTGAACTGCGATTCGCCGAACCTGCAGACGCAGCAGGTAAACAAACCAACCTGGCCCGCCAGGGCCTTTTCATGAACAAGCGGCGGACTGGCTTTGAGAACCACTGCTTTAGAGAATATGGTTATGAGGCTAACTATTCACAAATGTTTGTACTATGATAGTCCACATAACTTGTCTTGTCAGCTTTATATCTTTTAAAACTTGTACACTGGTATAAACTCAAAAATCTCACAATCTACACAAGAAATCCAACAAATTAAAAATGATACCAGAAATCTTGTATCTATACACGCAATAGTTTTAATTTAATCCATATTTCAGCTAATAAAATATTTCACTTTTAACTAAAAACTTTAATTTTAATACAGGTTTAATGTATTTAAAATTATTTTCCATAGGTACAGAGAATCCAAATATATGTTTCTAGATATCCACTTAGGCCTCAATCCTGAAAAAACATACATGCTTAAATTTACTACTGCAAGTACTCTCATGGTAGGAAAGTGTTTTTAGGATTAGGTCAAAGTTTGTATTGTTGAAGTAAATATAAAATAGGTCTCTAACTATGTACCTCATGAAAATAGAAAACCTCCACCATCATAATAATATAAACTTTAATTTTTAAGTATTGTTTCAGCGCCAAACTGTCCATTGTCATGGCTTGAATTTGCAATACAATATATTACCACTATTCAGTGTCTGCAAACTGTGTTCTCTGCATATTCAGACTATGTCTACATTACAGCCTATGTTGGCATAACTTATGTCATTCAGCGGTGTGAAAAAACCCACCCCCTTGAGCGACACAAGTTACGCCAACATAAGCACTTGTGTGCACAGTGCTATGGCAGCGAAAGGTCTTCTGGAGTTCACAGAGGTGATTTTACTATGCAGATGGGACAGCCTTCTCTCTCACATGTACATATGCCCTAAGTTCAAATTTTCTTATGCCTTGTTGTAGTGTGAATTAGCTATATATATATCCCTAGACTATATGTGTTAATGTGAAAAAAAAATACAAGAACCACAAGCTAGTGCAAAAGGTATCTGATTTCATGTTCTCATTAATTAAATTTAGTGAGCATTATTAAAATCCAAGCACATGGAATAATGGTGGCTCATACTAAAAAGACACCATAACAATAAACATTCCACTAAAAGGATTGGGATGAGTCTGCACTGTGTACTGTAATTATCATGTTCAACCTCTAAACAGAAGTACATTTCTCAGTACCCTCTGAAAAACAGATTGCCAAGAATTTAATTTACATTTTGATACGTGACATTTGAGTAATGTCATAAAAAAACAAAGGCAAGTTAATAAAAATATTACAGTATCAAAGAATGTTTTTAAATCTTTTCCAAGTCTTTTTGCTTTAAATACACACACTGTACTTTGTTAGCTTTTTTTGCTGTAACAAAATGTTAATATGAATACATAAACAGTTCACATCACATTGGAAACTACAAAAGAAAAATATGAAACACTCTTTTTGGCATTTTTGTCTGCAGATAAAGCATTCTACTTCTAGAATTAACTTCAGCCAAACCTACAAATAAAGTATATTTTTTTGCTTGTCCTTTCAATTCCTTCAGGCCAAAATGTCAGCAGGAAACTAAAAAATATAGATAAGAGAACCATGGAGCCACTCAGCCCATCATCTTTTTAGAAGATATTATATATACAGAAATACTGCTGATTACTAGAAAATATATCCTTCCTCAGTTTAAGTTCATTAAGGCCCAGATTTAAGAAAGGACTCAAGTACATGGCTGACTTTAAGTACCACAGTAGTTCCATTAAACTTAAATGATTTTACTGAGGTGCCTAAAATTAAGCATGTATATCAGTTCTTGGTTGAATCACAGTCTGATACTGTTATATGTAACTATTCTAGGTAGCTTCTTCCACGATGTATATAACCCATTATAATTAGGGTGACCATATTTTCCTGTGCTGTATACGGGACATCTGGTAAAATTACTTGTATTCAAGCGAGCTCAACAGCAATCAATCAGAACTATGCAGTACAAATGTTCAAATTAAACACCAAGTTGACTGTCAAAAAGAAATACAGCATAGTTAGATTATTTTATCTTCTTATCTTCAAGGCTTTAGGGTTCACACAGGGAGAGGTGACACACACACTTCTGTACATCTCTCTCACATATGGGGCAGGGGGAACAGACTGATCAGCCTGACCCTCCCTGTCCAGCGCTCTTCATACTCCATGCCTGGCTGGGCCCCCAGGACAGACTTGCCTCTCCTGGTACCTGGCGCCTCATCTTCCCAAGGTAGGGTGATCAGATGTCCTGATAAAATCAGGACTGTCCTGATATTTAACCCTTTGTCCCGCATCCCGATCAATGTACAATCGCAATGCCTTTTTTCCCTGATATTCAGGTAAGGAGGCGAGCAGGAGGAAGGTGCTGACCCCATGGATGCTCCGGGGCTGGAGCACCCATGGGGAAAAATTGCAGCAAAGCTCCACCCTCTTCGCCGCCTCCTTCCCCCCAGCATGCTGCGTCCCCACTCTTCCCCACCCCCCAGCACTTCCTTCTGTCTAACAGCTGTTTGGCAGCACTTAACGCTTTCCAGGAGGAAAGGGGGAGGAGCGGGGATGCAGCACACTCAGAGGCAGAGGCAGAGAAGAAGCAGGGAAGGGGCAGGGTGAGGGCGGTGGAGGGGTAGGACAAGGCGGTGAGTGGATGAGCACCCACCCGGCAGAGGGGAAGTTGGTGCCGTAGGGGCGAGTGGTGGGCGAGGGGGTGAAGAGGTGAGCGGGTGAGCAAGTGGGCAGGGGATGAGGAAGGGTGTGTGGGGGTGTGAGCAGGGAGGGGGCGGGACCTGGGGCAGAGTGGAAGAGGAGCCAGAAGGAGTGGGGGTGGACTGTGGGCGGGGCTGATGGCACCCCAATGTGTCCCGATATTTTAGTCTGGTGATCTGATCACCCTATCCCGAGGCAACACGTGGGGGAAGGGATGCGGGGTCACATGCCCCCTCCCCAGATTTCTGCCAGGGTTCACACCAGAATGTGGCCAGCAGCAGCCTTTTGGCACTGTGCAGAAGGGAAGGGATGACCTGGCTTGTGTCTTTCCGCACAGTGTTGAAAGGTAGCTAGCACCTCCAGAGTGCTACTGGCCACCGACATAACTCAGCTGCCTCCTGTCCCCCGGCTACAGCGCGGGCAGGAAGAGATTAAGCCCTACAGATGCACTGTGTGCTAGGGCCCAGGGAACCCGGCTGCAGGGGCTTCAGCGAACCCAGCCAGAGAAATGGCTCAGCAGGAAAAGGTCCTAGGAGATGGAGCAGTCCCATGCTCCCTGGGGGCAGGACCCAGGGTAGGGGGGACAGGTGAAGACGGTGCTATGCCCTTGCCCAGGGGGCTGCTGTGGAGCCTGCAGGGGCAGGGCACAAACAGGCTGGAAATCACTCCCCCCCCTCCCCGACTCCATTCCAGAGCTTAGCTGACGGGCAGAGAGATTTCCCTATGCCAGCACTGCGTGGGGCTTTGGCACATGCAGGGCTTGGCTCCTCCTGCCCAGCACCCTGGGCTGGAGGGTCTTGGGTTTTCCCAGGGTACCAGCCCAGCCAGAGGCAGTGGGGGAAGGAAGGAGCCTGGCAGCCAGGATGTTGGTGAGCTGAGCACTCCAACCAGGGGCTGGCTCGCTGCATAGCGCTGGCAGCGGGACATGCCCCGCCTAGGGAGGTATGGAGGAGCAGCGGGGTTTGGGAGTTGAAAGGGCAAAGCAGGGAAAGGACATTGAGAGAGAGAGCATGTAAAGGGTCGATGGGTGGGCAGCAGAGGCGACATGTAGCTGGATGCTGCCTGGAGCCTGCCTGCACTCAGCAGTCACTGCAGCTCACAGAGTGCAGCCAGTGCCAACCAGAAATGGGGTGGGGGACAGGGACCTGCTGGCCGAGAGCTAGTGTGCTGCAGAGACTGTGCTGAGGAAACAGCAGGGGGAGTGGCCACCCCCACATACTACAGCTTTGCCCTGCCACCAGCCGTGCACACCTACCCCCATCGTCGGCCACTGGAACCCCCACACTCTCAGCTGGCGGGTGGGTGGGAGGGCAGCTGCTGAGCAGGGATCCGGCCAGCAGCAGTACCTGCCAGTACTGATGGGGGGGAGGGAGAGGAAGACAGAAAATATGGAACAAATTTGCCTGTTTTTAAGAAAAAGTTGGGACACCTGCAGGAGGGCTTAATACAGGACTGTGCTTTTAAAAATGGGACAGCTGGTCACCCTAATTATAATCCAGGATTGTTTTCCAATTAAGTCTCAGTGTATGCCCTCAGCATTTGCTTAGATTAAATTTTACTGCAATATTCCCAACCAAGCCTTTGTAGGGCTTCTTGAGATTAGGGTACCTAGATGTAACAAGAATGTGTGTTAGAACTAGGTAAATAGGTTATAAGTAGACCATCTCACAGCACCCTTTTTGTTATATTGGTTTAATTCTTTTCTTATAAAATGCTTTCATATTACTTTCTAACACAAATAATTCAGGATATCTGCAACAATGTTTGAATATCTTAGTTTGAGGTAGGCAACACTGTTGTCTAGTACTGACTTTTTTTTTTTTAAAGAAGTATTTCAAATGAAAATCAGCTTACCATTCTCTTCTAAGGTCATTCAAATTCTGGCTTGCACTTCGTACTGCAAGAGGTTCACAATCGTTCATGAAAACTAGAACTAAGATTTGGGCAAACTTCAGTTTTGGCAATACTCCAATGCAAAAAAACCCACTTGGTGCATGTTCAAACCCATAAAATGCTCACCAAGCCCCCCAAAAAATTGGCAACTGTTTTATACAGCTGTTTGGGCAGAAAAAATTGATGTTTGTTATGTTACCATAGCAGAAGCAACTGGCTGGCTTAGTTGGGAAGCAGTGCCAGTTCTCTCTCATCTTTGCCTTCTACAAGTTTACAAAATCTATGTTGATTTTAAGTTTCAAAATTCTTTAATTTAAAAGCAGACCAGCCAATGGCATGGCAATAGTGCACTTAGAGAATCTTGGGTTTGGATAAGATCCTGTTTCTCTCATGCTCTCAGAAGGTAGAGGTCAGATGTATCATACCATAACCCCTGCCTGCGTAGTGTGGCACCTTGTCCCTCACTAGTGGCACCTAGGCCAGCTAAAGATTGATGAGTCTCCCACAGCCTTGGCTAAGAAGCATGTCGTTTTTAGCTCATGCAGAAGAGCTGTGGTGGGCAAACTTTTTGGCCCAAGTGCCACATCTGGGTATAGAAATTGTATGGTGGGCCATGAATGCTTGTGAAATTGGGGGAGGGGGTGAGGGCTCCAGTGAGGGATGCAGGCTCTGGGGTGCAGGAGGGTGGGACTGAGGGATTCAGAGGGTGGGAGGGGTATCAGGACTGGGGCAGGAGGTTGGGGAGCAGGCTTCAGGCAGCACTTACCTCAAGCAGCTTCCAGAAGCAGCAGCAGCAGCAGCAGCATGCCCCTTTCTGGCTCCTACACGGAGGCACAGCCAGGCAGCTCTGCAAGCTGCCCCATCCACAGGTGCTGCCCCTGGAGCTCCCATTGGCCGGCCAATGGGAGCTGCAGGGGAGGCGCTTGGGGCGAGGGTGGAGTGCAGAGCCCGTCAGCCCCTACACATAGGAGCCTGAGAAGGGACGTACCGCTGCTTCTGGGAGCCATGCAGAGCAAGCGCTCAACCCCGCTCCCCAGCAGGACCTTGAGGGCCAGATGAAAACATCTGGAGGGCCAGATGCGGCCCTTGGGCCGTAGTTTGCCCAACCCTGCAGTAGAGGCTCATACACTAAGTTTCAGAGGTGCCAGGTTGAATCCCGCCTGCTGATGGTCTGTTGGCATTACAATATGAGCCCACTTGTTGAGAGAAAGAGAGAACGAGAGAGAGAGACCCTTTTCTGTTAGTGATCAGGCTCTATTAACAGAAAAAAAACAAGCAGAAGGCCCTCCCAAATAAATCCCTAAGTTTTTATGACACTTGAATTCCAAGAAGGCTATCTGCCAGCCTACACACACTAGTATTTTTGTTTCGGTTTGTTTGTTTTTTATATATAATTTATTAGTTGAAAATCTCTCTGCATCTTGTTTTCCCTTATTGGTGGGGAAAAAAATATGCATGTCCTCCTCTATTACCAACCTATATGATCTCAGTTACCGTGAACTTAAAACAAATTACAGATCCATAATAAAATATTTACATACACTATTTTGCAAGTTTTAACTAACATTTAATTCTGAAATCGTGAAATATTTGATTTTGATATTAGTCATTATGTATGTACCACACTTAAACCATTATCAAAACTATAAATGACAAATGCCTTATATGCATTGCTTTTGTAGCCATGTCAGTCCCAGAATATTAGAGACACAAGGTTGGTCCAATAAAAATATTACCTCACCCACCTTGTCTCTCTAAATGCTTTATAGTGGGAGACTTTAAAAAAGCTCAATCTATTTCATTTATCCAAGAGAAAGTTAAGAGGTCATTGGGGAGAGATTTCTGATAGTAAACATCTCCTTAATTTAAGAGAAAAGGTATAACAAGATCTAATGTTTGGAACTTGAAGCTACGTAAATTCAGGCAAGAAATAATGTACAATTTTTAACGCTAAGGGGAATTCCCTATGTAAGTTGTTCTAAGGGTATGTTGTGGATTCTCCATTACTTGAAGCCCTTAAATCTAGATTTGATGTCTTTCTAAAAAGCTATGATCCAACTCAAACAGAAGTTATGGTTCTGATGAAAAAATTACTGGGTGAGGTTCAATAGCCTGTGTTATGCAAAAGATCAGACTAGATTGTTATGTTTCCTGATGACTTTAAAAATCAATCATCTATGTAATTCAGTACTTTTCATTAAAATCCAATATTCTAAAAGATCTTCAGTTCCTTGCAACGAGTTTCAAATTTTTGTTATGTAAAAAGTGTAAAATATTGACCTAATTTAGAGCTACACAAAACAAAACTAATATGAACCAATCTGTCTCTTAGAAGTCTATAAAATCTTATTTTTATTTCATGTACAAATTGTTTTTGTTTTGTTGAGCTAACCATTAAATTCAAGTCACATTATCAAGTTAATATACACATTTGGCAGTCTCTAACAAATAAAAATGAAATCAGTCATGTTTTAAGCACAACAGTTCGCAATCTGACCTTACAGTAACAAAAAACAGATGCACGTTGTTCTGAATATTTATCTTAATTTATTGCTACAAAGTTTTTTAAAAAAAAAAATACAAAAATAGTTTCCTCCAGCTTCTTACTGATAATCAAGCTTTTATTTAACCTTTTAAAACTCAAATGTCAGAGTCTGAAAAGTTCTTTTGTAAAGATTCACCATCCAATCCCATTGATTAAGGACTGAGAAAGGAGAACTCCAGGGAAATCCTGACTTGACATTCCTGATGTTGCAAAAAGATCTCTCTTCATAAAAGTGTTGTTGAAGCTGTATTGGTCCCAGGATATGAGAGAGACAAGGTAGGTGAGGTAATATCTTTCATCAGCAGACACTGGTCCAATAAAACAGATAAGCTTTCGAGCTACATGGAGCTCTTCTTTAGGTCTGGGCAGCTGATCTCTTTCACCAACAGAAGTTAGTCCAATAAAAGATATTACCTTACCCACTTTGTCTCTATTGTCTTAAAAAAAAAAAACAAAAAAAAACAATGAACCCATGTGAATGGAGACTGGCTAAATCAGTAGCATCCCCAATGAAATCAGTGGAGTTAAATTGCTATAAAACTGAATCTGATTCTACTCTTGGCCAAACTTATTTTTAAAGTTGGAGTGGCAACATAAACTGTTTTAGCTTACATTCCCATTAACTTTTTTTATTTGCATATTCCAACAGGGCTAAATGATAGATTGTCAATTCTATTTTGTCCAAAGGTGGGATAATTTCCAGATCAATTTTTATTGCCACTAGGAACAGCCAAAGCACCATTATATCAGACTCAGAATGCAATCCCTTAATTTTTTGCTTGACTTTTTCTTCTGTATCTTGAGGGATTCTCTTCCAATATCCATGTTTTCCCTGAGACTGGTTTTCTTCCTATAATTTTTCATCCACTTATTTTTTTCCCCTTCTAAAACACACTTCCTTCATAACAATGTTTGGGTTTTGTGGCCTCTTTTTGTTCTCTTCTTACCCTACATTTCTCTTCCCCATTCCTGGTCCTCCCTCTCTATACACTTGGGCTTTGGGGGATGTTATTTTTTCTACACAGGTGTGGAGCGTTTTGGAAAGTGAAATGAGTGTCATTTTCAGGCATAACCCTCCAAATGCAGGTGAGTGACACGCATGCATAAATATCTGATTTTTAAAAGGACACATGTGCAAGTGCATACTAACATGTCCCTACCCCTCTCCAGGAAAAATATGTATGTTCACATTCGCAACTTGATCAAGGCCTCTTGCTTGCTCAAGCATTTAACAGTTCCTTTGCCTCTTCACTCAAGGGGACAACGTTATAGTTACTTACAAAGGCCATTAGCAGAGACATTTATACAATATTAACATTGACATATTTGGCACCTTTCCCATATTTACTTGGATTGAGGTAAAATTTTAAATGTTAAACTTATTCTTCTATGGTCTGTAAGTGCCCACTGTGAATCTCTCAGTTGAAATAATTGTAAAGCAGGAGAAAATCATTTTAAAAGAAAATGAAGTTAGATTTAACGCTCCAGTTTCATTACTGGTATAACTGAATAGAGTGAGGGATGGATATAGATCAGTATATTTAATATTGATTCTAAATTAGATCACAGACGTATGAATGTAGTATCAATTGCACTGACATTTTTTGTTATAGTATAGCACAGATAATTGGAGACAGACTGGTTTTTATTTTCAGTACTTTTATTCATATACACTGTTTGGCAAGGTACTTTAAACACTATAAATCAAAGAATAAGAGCTCTTTTCCAAGAACATATTGCCAAATGTATTCTGTAGATGAATTCTCATTCTTGGAGATTGCAGAGTATACATACAAACATACTATTTCATTTAAAAACTGAGCTAGTGATATTTGGATCCCTCTTTTATACTTAAGGCGAAGAGCAGAACATGAACCAAATCCTTCACTGATCTTAAGCTAAACACTGAACAGAATTTTGCTTAGGGCAGGTCTACACTACAGACTTATATCGGCATAACTACTTTGCTCAAGGGTGTGAAAAATCCATACCTCTGTGCAACAGTTTATATGACCTAACCCCCCATGTAGACAGCACCATGTCAATACTACCACCACTCAGGAAGCTGGATTAACTATGACAATGGGAAAAGTTCTATCACCACCATAGTAGCATCTTCACTAAATTGCTACAGTGGCACTGCACATTGTACATGAAGACAGGCTCTCATAAGCACAACCAAATTCGACCTCTTCCCAAAACAGCTAATGACCGTTCCAGGTTTCAATGAATAAGATGTATGGTTATGATAAAGATTTTTTTTTTGTCAGAGTCATACATTTATGGTAGATTGTACAAGTAATTCTCAGCAAAAAGCATTTTGACATTGTTTCATAAAATGTCAATCTGATCTTGCACACCTAACAAACTGATTTAAATATATTAAAACATATTTGCTGTTAACAAGCATGTTATCTCTGGAGACACAAATCCACAGTTTGAGAACTGCAAAACTAAGCATCTCTGATGGTATCTTCTAGAGACTGCGCACTAAGTCCCATTGGGTAGATAGAAAGCCCCTAGAACCCCGTAAGATTGGATCCCTAATCCATGAACTGTTGGAATTCATTTACAAAACTTTTCTGAAACATTACATGGATATATAATCCCTATTCCATGATGAGAGATCTTTGAGCTATAATGTATCAATTAAAATGATCTTTTGATGGTTTTTTGAGGAAAAAACCTATCTAACATTTCTTTTTAATTTTTTTTTTAAATCATTGATTTTTATCTACCCTGGACAATATACATATTAATACTTGGCAAAACAATTATGTAGAGTCCCATCATATACTTAACTTGTTATGAGAAAATACAATTTACAGCTAGGAGGGAAAAAAGAGTAATCTGAAATAAATGTCATCTACACAAGATACTGCTGTGTACTAGCCTTGAAAATTATGCTGCTTAAGCCTGTTGCCATTTCCAAGAATGTCATATTTATTAGTTATTCACAAAAAGGAAAAAGCTGCTAGGATCCAGCTTCCTGCATTTGAAGATATAAGAATTAGCATGCCGATTGTTGTAACATATCTTGCTAGCTTTACTGTGAAAACAGTCCCACAGTGAGTAAAATTAGAAGCCTGATTAAAGGAGACACTACAGCAAAATGTCTTAGACAGCATTTTGGAATACCAACCAATGTAGAGAGACCAAGAGGTGAGGTAATATCTTTTACTGGACCAACTTCTGTTGGTGAATGAGACAAGCTTGAGAGATATACAGAGCTCTTTTTCAAATCTCAATGAAACAAAGTACAATTGTACTTGGAGCATATACAGTATTACAATTCCATGGAATTTTAAAAGTTAGCTACATATTTAAGACAAGCCCATATGGTGACCTTCATGAGTATTGTTTCCAATTACAGTGCTTCCTTTATTTAACTGTGCCTATTAAATTTCTACAATGATGAAAATTTTCAAATCCAAGTCCCTAAATCCATATTTAAGCAACTAAATAAACATGATTTGATTTTCAGGCACTACTAACCTGAGTCCAATTGAACTGAAGATATAGAGTCCAGATTCTTCAAGAAATTCATTTACATTAAGTTAAAGAAAAAAAGTGGAATAATAGATATGTAAAATTATGGTGAGAGTGAGCAAGTGGTGCAGTCATTACTAAAATAACCGAAGAATCTTCCCTTCCGTCTTCAAACTTGCAACAGTCAGAACAACACTGAAGAAACCCACACTGGACGCATCAGTTCTAGTTAACCACCAATCAGTATCAAACCTCAGAGAAGGTTAAAGTGGAGACAATAGCCAGGGCACTACCAAATTCATGGACGTGAAAAATGCTTCATGGACCGTGAAATCTGGTCTGCCCCTGTGAAATTTGGACTTTTATGTGCTTTTGCCCTATATTATACAGATTTCATGGGGGAAACCAGGGTTTCTCAAATTGGGGGTCCTGACCCAAAAGGGAGTTGCAGGGGGGTTACGGTATTGCTACCCTTAGTTCTGCACTGCCTTCAGACCTGGGTGGCTGGAGAGCTGCAGCTGTTGGCCAGGTGCCCAGCTCTGAAGGCAGCACCCTACAAGCAGCAGTGCAGAACTAAGAGTGGCAATACCATATTATGCCACCCTTTACTTCTGCACTGCTGCCTTCAGAGGTGGGTGGACAGAGCGTGGTGGCTGCTGACTGAGGGCCAAGCTCTGCAGGCAGCAGCAGAGAAGAGTGGCAATACCTTACCCATTCCATCCCATCCTTATTTCTGCACTGGTGCTGGCGATGGCTCTGCCTTCAAAGCTGGGCTCCCGGCCAGCAGCCACCACTCTCCAGATGCCCCCCTACAATAACGTTGTGACCCCCACCCACAATTCCTTTTTGGGTCAGGACCCGTGCAATTACAACTCAGTTAAATTTAGCATTTAAATAGGTGAAATCATGACATTTACGATTTTTAAAATCCTATGACTGTGAAATTGACCAAAACAGTTCATGAATTTCGTAGGGCCCTAACAATAGCCGAAGGCCAACTATAAACTCACCTAAATTAACCTAATATCCTTGACCTGGCACAAACTCGAACCAGGCTAGGACATGGGATAGAAACCAATTTTGTGGCACTGATAGATGATATCCTGCTGTTAATGGATGGTGAGCAGGCATCCATTCTCATCCTGATATGCCTGTCTGCAGTATTTGACACTGTGGACCATAAGATACTACTTTTGGAGAGGTAGCATGGGTTCAAGGAACTGCACTAAAACGGTTTAAGTTCTCTCCACAGAGAGACACCCAAAGCATTGTACTGTGAAACGGCACTTCCACCACTGGATACATCACTTGTAGAGCTCCACAAAGATCAGTTGTCTCCCCAGCTATCAGGCAAACTGGTAAGATGACAGGGACTCATGTGTCAGCAACGTGCAGATAATGTACAGCTCCACTTCTCCATCACATACAATTACACCACTACTAGCAAAATGTTCCAGTGCTTAGACAAAATCAGTTTATGACTGAAAAACAACTGATTGAAGCTGATCCCATGCAAGATAGAGGTAATGCTTGGGAGTGGAGCGCAGCAAAGGAAAGCACTTTGAGGAGTTTTCAGCCACAGTACAGTCTCCTTTGGTTGAAGACACATACCAACAATTGATCAACTCAGTCTGTAGTTTGGGAGTGCTCCTAGATTCTTCATGATAAATTCTCATGTAGTAGCATCCAGAAGCAGAGAGCAGCTTTCCACTATCTGGAGTGGGCTAGGAGACCCTATACTATTGTGGCAGACAATGACCCAGCCTCAATTATATACACCTTTGTTACCTTCTATCTGGGCAACACTATGCAATGTATCTGGGCATGAAGCCATCGGCCCTTGGCAAACTCTTTCTAGTAGAGAATGCTGCAGCATGTCTTCCCAATATTACAGGCTACTGCAAGCACATTGAACCTGTCTTCCATTCTCTACACTGGATTTCTGTAAAATATTAATTCAAGCTCAAGATCTCTGTTCTACTCTTTAGGACACTCAATGACCTAGACTCACGATATCTAAAAGATTGCTTAAGGATCCAAGATGAAGACCATAGTCAACAACTCTACCCCTCAGCCATGACAGAATTTTCTAGCATAAGGTTAAAGCTCATCTGTGCAGGAGACAAGAGTTTGCTCAGGAGCCAGCCCAAGACTGTGCAATGAACTCCCACAGAAACTTAAGATGACCACAAACCTCACCAGCTTCCACTCCAAATGCAAGTAGGGTGACCAGGTGTCTGGTTGCCAACCACCTGCTCCAGCCCAGTGACAGCGAGTGAAGGTTGGATAAAGCGAGCCACCGAGGGAGGGGGAAATGTAGTGAGCGGGGGGCAGGGCCTCGGGGCAGGGGTGGGGCCTGGGGAAGAGGCAGGACTAGGGTGTTCAGTTTTGTGCGATTAGAAAGTTGGCAATCCTAAGTGCAAGGCACATTTCTTTGATCTTGCCTTCTAACACATAGCAAGGTGTACACCTACCAAAACAGTACATTACACATACAATTTTCCTTCTGGGAAGAAGGGAACTGAAAGTACGAACCACATCTGTTAGATGTTGGCCATGTCACAATGCACTAATGGAAGAGCTCAGAAACTACAGAAATGAGGAAGTTATAAGAATCTACATAAAATATAAAGAATAGCTTGTTTACCTAGTCAAATTCTGGAAAAAGCTTATTATTCTTCCTGGTACAATTACATTAAAGCAGTGGTCCCTAACCTTTTTCATCTGGCGAGTGCCAGACAACGAGCCATGGAGGACCATGGCGGTGGAAAAGCATCTGCCGAAATTCCGCCAGCAATCGGCAACGTCAATAGATGTCGCTGCTGAAATGCTGCCGACAAGCAGCAGCATCCAGAGTCGTCGCCGCCAAAATACCACTGAAAATCGGTGGTGGCACCTCTGGATGACACAGCTTGTCGGCAGCATTTCAGCAGATGCTCATCCGCCGGCCAGTACACAGGCACACTTAGGCGTTATGGCACCCACAGGCACCGCGTTGGGGACCCCTGCATTAAAGCTATAAACCTCATTTCATATATTTTATTGAACTTTTTGTAGCTGATATGGTAAAATAGTATTTAATGTTCTAATCTGGTTTCCAAGTTAACATTTTGTTACTTGGTGATACTGAAAATTGATATCTAAAAAAAGACATTAAGAGAGCACTAACTTAGTCCCATTTTTGGACAAAATATCCTTTATTACAAAAAGGACTTAATTTCATTTATGCTTAATTACTTTATAGGTATTATGCTATGAAACCGAGTCAGGATTCATTGCATTAGTTACATACAGTTTAAGTTAAATATATTTTGCATAATATTAAAAAAAGATTCATTTGGGTGTATGTGCCATCTCTTATAAAACAATAAATATGATACATTAAGAACAGAGTGTGACACTTTTTCAGAATCTGTTTGCAGCAGTACTTCTCCACATCCTCATTGGATTCAGAGGAAAATCTATGCATGAGGTCTTCCCTATTACATGTTTTATGTAAACTAGATGTAAAGTTCATTCAGAACTGCATTTATAGCTTTATATGAGCTGAATGTCTGTTTAGAGGTTTGAGGTGTATGTCACAAGGAAAGCCAAAACTTTAGTTGTGTGTGCTCTATTTAGCATTCCAGATAGATATAACTCTATGATTATTAAGCTGTACTTTGCTAGATAATAAATGTCAGTTTCTCGCTAAAAATAATAGAAAGCTGGTGTAACCTATATTCTGGATGCTAGATTTATATTTCATAACGATAAAATTAAGAATGAAGAGATTTTTATTAACAGAGGACATGGCATCAGAAAAGATATAGCCTACGTCTACTCTTATGGTGGTATGTAGAACATAGACACTGCACGCTCGGCTAGCTAGGGTGACCAGATGTCCTGATTTTATAGAGGCAGTCCCTACTGTGGGGGTCTTTTTCTTATATAGACCCCTATTACCCCCACCTCCACCCCATCCCAATTTTTCTTATTTGCTATCTGGTCACCCTACAGCTAGTGCAGGTATAAATAGCAGTGTAGACAGAGAGACACTGCTTAGGCAAATAAGTGCCCTATGCACCTGTGGTACCCCCAGAGTACCCTACACACCCAAGCAGTGCCTCCCAGATCTACACTGCCATTTTTAGCAGTATAGCGTCCCACTACCTTTCCCTGCCACAGTGAAAGGCTCCAGCAGTAGGGAAAGGCATCGGGGAAAAGCTCTGCCAGAGCCTTTCACTGTGGCACATTGCTGCATACTGCTGTGACAACTGTGGACACAGCCCGCCAGGTGTGTAGCTAAATATGCAGTGCTGACAAAAGTGTAGCTATAGCCATTTTTTTTTGGCATTAAAATTACTAGTGAACTGCAAAACAAAAAGCTAATTAATTAAGGGTGTTTACTCCTCTGAATTACAGATAAATAATTTTTATTTATTTTCTTTACATTTGAAAAGGCGGAGTTCAATTCTTATTTCTCATTTTTAGTTTTCCCACATTCATGGTCATGCCATTATTCCCCAGGAAAAGAATATTTTGAGCATTTCAAAAACAAAGAACAAACCAGCCAAAAAACCAGAGAACCCACCAGCAACAATGTGGTTCTCTCAAAAGCAAGTACATTTTTCTTAGGCCTGGCAGAAGAGCAGGAGTCTAATATCCACTACAAAACTTGGGACTATCAGCAAAGTTAAATGCTGTAAAAACAATGAAGGAATAGACATGTCTGCAAAGCTGAGCTGCAGATTGAGGCCCCAGAGACCAATTTATGTCTGAGGCTCTTCAGCTATAAAGGTCTGCTTCCCTCTGGCAGCTGTTCGGGTTGGGGTTGGTTTATACATCAGAAATCACCCAAAAAACAGCTGAAAGAATCAGCATAAGAAACAGAACTGGTCACAACAGTTTACACATCACCACAAAAGCAACATTTATTTGTTCAAGGGCTAGGCCTTCAATTTTTAATCTATATCCTCTCAGGTGGAAGACCTAACTAAACAGAGACATATTCTGGAAGTAAGATTGAGTGCTAAGCACTCATGTTTATGTTGCACGTGAAGCCAAATGAGAAATTTCTTATCTGATCATTTTCTCTGTTAGCAGTTCTCAACAAATTCATTACTAATGGGTAGGGCTCCTTAGCTGTCACGGAGGTCGATGAAGTCATGGATTCAGTGACTTTCCACAACCTCCGTGACTTCTGCAGCAGCCAACGTGGCTGACCCCAGAGCCATCCAAGCAGCAGCCGATGCGGCTAACCCTGGAGACTGCCTGAGCAGCGGTCACAGGAGCAGCTGGAGCAGTTGTTGCTCGGCAGCCCCCAGCAGCTCATGCTGCTGGCCCCTCCAGCATCAGGCCTCCCAGTGCACTCGCCCCCAACCAGCAGGCACACTGCCGCTAAGATCTAGTCAGGAGTATTTATGGTAGAAGAGTTATGGATAAGCCACTGGCACGAATTTTTAATTTTTGTTTTATTGCCTGTGACCAGTCCATGACTTTTAATAAAAATATACATGACTAAGTCATAGCTTTACTAATGGATCCATGCCTCCACCTATGGAATTAAGAGGTGGTCCAAAGTTGTTGCAGGAGGCACCAAGGCTATGCTCAGGCCTCCAGAAGAGTTCTTCCACAAGAGAAGAAACACTCCAGCAACAGATTTTTACCACTAAGCCACTAGATAGAATGTATTAACCTTAAGACAATGTATGTCTAAGTCTTCCTTTAGAGAAAATGTTCCATTTATATTCTGGTCATTTATTAGACCAAAAGAAGAATTTGAATTAGAAGAGAAGTTGCTAACAGAAAGAAAATTATGTTAGAAATTTCTCAATCCATTGCATAGGTTTCTCTCCTCATTCATTACTAATGGGAAGTAGCAAGCAGTGAATCCCAGAAGTACGGGAGGAAAGGATATTATATTATTGTGTACAAAATCTCTAAATTGAAGTACGGGAGGAAAGGATAAGAAGAGTTTAATTATTATGGTAGAATAATAGGCAGGAATGGGAGTTCCCTCCATAGAAAGCAAGAACTTTATAAATTAAGGACTGATGTGGGAATCAATGCAGTAGTACCTTCTACCAAAGGATGACTTTGTAGAGGAATGGAAACCTACTTTGCAAATCTTCCTCATGACGCCCATATACTTTTCCTCCACTGACTCTAGGAACTTCTGTTAATAGTTTCACCGATGCCTAGCATGCCAATTAGTGCAGGATTTTTTATGCCTTGCCAGCAACAACTTTGAGGCCATAAGGTATTTTGGACAGAATGAGACGAACAGGGTAAAATTGGCATACAAACTCCATATGCTTGAGATATATCTTTAGAGCTCCAGGAATGCCCATTTATGTCACAACATTCAAAGGATGAGAACAAAATGATGGGATAGCTATTTCCCAACAACTGTGGAAAGAGGATCTTTCCTTGAATAAAAAGACTTCTGGAACCATACAACAAACCTTTTCCTCTTGACAAAGGCAGTGTGGTTCTTGTATGGATACAGGAACTAATTCCAAAACTTGTTTTTCAGACGTAATGGCAACTAGAAAGGCCAGCAACAGGTTTGTCTAGTTTGCCACTGTGGCACCCGATACTCAAATGGAGGATCCAAAATGCCTGTCTACAAAATGCTGCTATGGCTGGTATCCACGCTTCTGTGTTTGGTTATAGGACTTCAACCAAACCTCCTGAAGAAACTCTAGCATAGCTAAAATCAATATAAACTTTTATATTATTATAATATTTGTATCACAATAGCAATAGAGGTCATTGTTCTAAGCACTGCACGAAGAGGCAGTCCGTGCCCCATGAACTTTCTGTTTCCCCTCACACTAGAAATGTAAATTCAACCAGATCAACAAATGAAACATTGTGGCTGAGTTCCATGTGGATAGAACACTGTACCACGAGTTAATGAAGAATCCACGCTGAACTACATCTCTTCCAATGCTTAGGCTGTTAAACTGTAGGTGTTCCTGATCTGAATGAAAAAGAGTCCCTACTTCAAGAGGTCTAATGTTTTCTGCAGGAATAAAGTGGGATCTCTGGCTGTCTAGAAAGTCCAAAATGCCTCCTAAGACAGTGGAGGACTAAAAGGACCTCAGCTCTCCTATCTTCTCTTTTCTTTGTCCTTTACGTGAACTGTTTTTGACAGCAGTTTCTCTCGGCCACGGACATTATTTCTATTGCCACAGAGAAACTTTGTCCTCTTGTTACTCCCTGGTTTGGAAGGCATATAAACTCTCATGTCATAAAGCCAATCTCTAACAGGAGGTAGTAGAGAAAATCTCCAAATACCATAATTGCTCGCTACTTGTTTTTTTCCCAACTTTCTTTCCAATGCAGCTGGTACTGGTCACTTGCCAGACAGGATACTGGACTCAAACCACTGATCTGATCCCCTATGGCCATATTTGTAAGGGATTTTTTGGTTTAAGTCATACCCTGACAGAGATGTCAAAATGAACTAAGAGGATGCATAATATGAGTTTTTTGTAGTTTATCATCTTCCAAGGATGCTTGCTTCCACAGCAAGCATAGAAAGGTCTAGAGTGAAAACTGGATTGGCTTTCAGCATGTTTGTATCTACCTGCCCACAAAGGGTCATTCAGATGTGATGAGACTGTCACCTAATTTTGCACTGTACGGAGTGCATAGTTCAATGCCCTCAGACAGAATTTCTGCAGGTGCATTTTCAGAAACCCTCTGTAGCCAATTAGTTCATTTTATCATTTAAATGTGTTATTGCTATGATGAACTCATAGGCTATTTCATATACAACAGAGGTGTGATGAATAGATACAAGTAGAATAGAAGTATAAGATTGACAAGTATTTAGGAATGCCAAGTATATACATGTGTTGCATATGCTGTCTACCTCTGAGTTAGAAGACCATGGGCTCATACCAAGTGAAGACAGTGGCATACTGGATACCTTTGTCCACGTTTGTTGACTCCCCTCAAAGAATTCTAATACATTGGTAAGGCGTGACTGCACTTTACAAAAGCCATTTTGACTGGTCCCTGTAGTAAGATAAGGCCCTGAAACAAACTCTTGTGTCAGAGGCCCAATTTGAGGCCTGAAGCCTGAACCAAAGTACTTCCAGGCATTGCTAAGAAAAAGCTGGGCTGTGAGCCAGAGGCAGGCCCCATTCACAGAAGTTGGCAAGAAGACGACTGCTAGAAGCATCCACACATAAGTGCTAATAAGAGGAATTTGTGCTAAGATGGCATCAGAACGCTCCACAGAGATAACGAGGAACAGGCAGGTGCATCTTAAAGATAGAGTTAAAAGGACAGCATGATGGATAGATGTGTTTGAAACAACATGATCAAAAAGGAAGACAGCACACTAATGAGCTAAGAGGCTATACCTCAATATGTCAGTAGGGATGAGTAATCTGTCCTGTAACCGTACAAAAGTAGGTCCCAGAGTGTACATCTTTGTCTGGTCTAGGGGGCAGTGGAAAGTCCCATCACTGACTGAGCCGATCCATTGCCAGGAGGCACAAATTCATAGTAGGTCTTGTGGAGTCTACAGGAAACTACTACTGTGCTTCATTTGACAATAAACCTGGCTCAGGTTCCTTCGTACCTTACTAGCATCTGTGGTCGCTCAGGGTCTGCTGTGTCAGCCATATGCACAAAACTGAGGCAGCACACAGAGGGAACACGCACGCAGCTGACTGTTATCATCGAACAAGAGCAGAGCACCATACCGGTAACTACTCACAACAGTCCCCAACTTATCATTTTTATCTACGTGTCTGTTAACTTTGTTCTTTACTATAGTTTCAACCAATTTACCTGGTAGTGAAGTATTGTATCAACCAGGCAAGATACTAACAAACTTCAACAGGACTTTATTTTTGAAGTGGAAAACGCTTTACCAATCTGCTGCTGCACCTTCTCTAGCTCTCACTCTGCCTCCTCAACTCCTCCCCCCTCCTTCCTTTCCTTTCAGACTCCCAACAGCCAGTTCTTCCAGTTCTAATAACAACAAGCAACATCTAAACACCACATGAAGTTAGGCTTATCGGTCTGTAATTGCCAGGTTCACCTTTGAAGTCTTTTTTAAAATAGGCATTACATTAGCTGTCTTCCAGTCATCTCATACAGAGGCTGATTTAAGTGATATGCTACATACCACAGTTTCATATCTGAGTTCCTTCAGAACTCTTGGGAAAATGCCATCTGATCCTGATGACTTATTACTATTTAAATTATCAATTTGTTACAAAACCTCCTCTATTAACACCTCAATCTGGGAAAGTTCCTCAGATTTGTCACCTAAAAAGAATGGGTCGACTGTGGGGATTCCTCACATCCTCTGCAATAAAGACCAATGCAAAGAATTCATTGAGCTTTTCTGCAATGGCCTTCTCTTCCTTGAGTGCTCCTTTAGCAATTCAGTCATCCAGTGGACCCACTGACCCTGACCCCCATTACCACATGGATTACCCAGACCTTGCGGAGGGATGCCGGGGAGCCAACCAATGCTACGCACCAACTCCTCAGCTCCTTTGAAGCAGAAGGAAAGGAAGTGAGTAAGGAGAGAAAGGGTTGGTTGGAGCCAACCCTGCACACTGAGCACTGATAAGCCAGCAAAGAAGGTGTTATAATTCGCTGTGGCAGTCCCACTGAAGTCAATTGGTTTCTACACAGTTCAGGGACGCAAGCTGGTGGATCCCAAAGCAACATTTAGACCATAGAAATTCCCTGAAACAGAAACTATATCTTTTTGCTAATCTATCAGGAGGCACTGTGCAAAGTTGATTCTATTTAAGTATTTAATACTGTCATAAACAGAGAGTTAAGGGTTAATGTCTCTTTTACTTTGTAAAGGGGTAAGAAGCTCAGTATACCTGGCTGACACCTGACCAGAGGACCAATGAGGGGACAAGACACTTTCAAATCTTGGTGGAGGGAAGTCTTTGTTTGTGCTCTTTGTTTTGGGTGTTGTTCGCTCTTGGAACTAAGAGGGACCAGACGTCAGTCCAGGCTCTCCAAATCTTTCTGAATCAGTCTCTCATGTTTCAAAATTGTAAGTAACAGCCAGGCAAGGGCATGTTAGTCTTATTTTGTTTTCTCAACTTGTAAATGTTCCTTTTTGCTGAGAGGATTTTTACCTCTGTTACTGTAACTTTGAACCTAAGGCTAGAGGGGTTCCTCTGGGCTATATGAATCTGATGGTGGTTAATTTCTCCTTGTTTTAAGATCCAAGGGGTTTGGATCTGGACTCACCAGGGACTAGTGGGGGGAAAAGGAGTGGGGGTGGTTAATTTCTCCTTGTTTTAAGATCCAAGGGGTTTGGATCTGGACTCACCAGGGACTGGTGGGGGGAAAAGGAGGGGAGATGGTTAATTTCTCCTTGTTTTAAGATCCAAGGGGTTTGGATCTGTGTTAACCAGGGAATTGGTGAAGCCTCTCAAGGCTGCCCAGGGAGGGGAAGGTTTTTGGGGAGGGGGGCAGACAAGAAATGATCCAGACACTGAAATTTCTGGATGGTGGCAGAGTTACCAGATCTAAGCTAATAATTAAGCTTAGAAGTGTCCATGTAGGTCCCCAGATTTGTATCCTAAAGTTCAGAGTGGGGAAGGAACCTTGACAAATACCAAGAGGATCTATATATTATAAAAAGTGTACAAAAATATTAACTGTAGAACATATATAAATGAAACTATAATACTGTACCTGTTCATGATTATAGTGCAATACAATTTAAAATGAAAACAACAAATTTTAGAAAGCCACAGAAACTACAAAAAAAAGTCATCTTATATATTTTACATCCACCAAATATTGCACATGCAAGACACCTATCTATCTTTCAAAAGTAACTTATTAAAATCTGAATTCTAGGTATGTTTTCAGTTTTTTCATTTTTTATTTAAAACCCTTCTGTATAGCATTAATGAGATATTCTAAACCAAATTTCAATGAAACATACGGAAATAATCTTGCATTGCAAGATTTTTTAAAAAAGAAATTGGGATACCAGTCTTAACATTGCCAAGAGTTGACAATGTTTTTGTTACCCAAGTAAAACAAATGATGAATTTAGCAGCAGAAGAAACAGAGCACTTTTGGTTACAGAGTGTTTTGAAACCAAGAGATGTTAGGTCAGTGGTTTTTGTTATTGGAGGCTTTTCATTCCATGTATTTACACACACACACACACACACACACACACTCACACTCACTCTTCCTTCAACAACTTAATGGCCTTCCAGACTTTCCAGTCAACCTTATGGATTTCCATTTGCTCTTCACTGAACTACGCTGATGTCCACATCTTTCCTGAGTGGAATTTGTGAATTAGATGCAGTTGTACCAGCTTGGTGCCCTAGATGTAAGATGCAATGGAGGTCTGAGGTGTATCACATTACATTACAGTTTGGAGAACTTCAGAATTTAAAATGCTGAAGGCTTCAGGGCTTACAACAAGTCAATATTCAATACTAGAGTTCCACAGACAGAACAGAGGTCATCTTTAAACATCACATTCACCTTTAAGAGTAGCAGGACAGTGCTAAAGAATGCTTCTAAGCAAAAGTGGTAACAGACTGTACATTTGCTTTTCCATGAACAAAGTATCCACCCGTCTAAAGAATGTTGTTGTGTAGACTTCTATGTAATACAACATTCTGTTTTCTCTTGGCATACCTCAATACGTTGTGAAGCATTCTACAGATGACATATTCCAAAACCGAATAATATAGAGTATAGAGATTATTATATTTCTATACATACAATGTACTTTGTTTTAGGGAAGGTTATTTTTTCTGGATTCGTGCATGTTCTACTCTTATCAGAAAACCTATGTACAGTTAAGGCAAAATGTAGTCTAACACATATGATACTGCTGTGACACACAAGCACCTATGAATTTTTAAATCAAAATAATGAAAGACAAGAGATGATAAAATATATCCACTGCATAATTAGAGGAGTGAAGTTCTGGATCAGCCTTCCAAGGGGAGTAGTGGGGGACAAAAAGACATATCTGGCTTCAAGACTAACTTGATAAGTTTATGGAGGGGATGGTATGATGGGATAGCCTAATTTTGGCAATTAATTTGACAACTGATCTTTGATTATCAGCAGGTAAGTATGCCCAGTGGTCTGTGATGGGATGTTAGATGGGGTGGGATCTGAGTTACTACAGAGAATTCTTTCCTTAGTGCTGGCAGGTGAGTCTTGCCCACATGCTCAGGGTTTAACTGATCACCATATTTGGGGTTGGGAAGGAATTTTCCTCCAGGGCAGATTGGCAGAAGGCGGCAAGGCCTGCAGAGTTTTTCACCTTCCACCTGCAGCATGGGGGACGGGTCACTTGCTGGAGGCTTCTCTGCACCTTGAGGTCTTTAAACCACGATTTGAGGACTTCAGTAACTCGGACATAGGTTTGGGGTTTGTTCCAGAAGTGGGTGGGTGAGATTCTGTGGCCTGCATAGTGCAGGAGGTCAGACTAGATGATCAGAATGGTCCCTTCTGACCTTAAAGTCTATGAGTTTATGTTTCATAAACAAATGGATTTATGGCTATATACTATGGCTGTTCTAACTGTACATAAGAAACCCTATTCTTTTCCACCCAGGACATGAACAGGGATCTCTTGGGAAAGCTTCCTGGTCACATTTGCTGTGTTATTGGTTTTAGGGTTGTTAAAATATAGACTTCAACCAGGTGCATACTCTGAAGTTTTAAGATTTTTTTCCACATTGAAAAAAATGCAGTGTATTTTCTCCAGGTCTCGATTGTGCAAACAAATTCTCTTTCCACTGCCTGAGGTGTAGAAGGGAGAAAAGGGAAGTACAATACTTGGGTTTGGCTGAAATGAAGTCATCGAATAAAAATGTAAGAGGTGAATTCTTATGGAATTATATCTACAACCCTATTATTAATCTGTGAGTGGAAAAATCTTTGTACTGATCAAAGAATTACCTTGTGTTTTAGACCATTAATAAAACATTTTTTCAAATACATTTGTAAACCCTAGAGACCCAAGAAATCTCTAAACTTATTATTGGTTAACTCACGGGATGTCCACAAGTTTGGAGAGTCATCTTTTAATCTCCCAGCAGTTAAATTCAGTCTGTTTAGATCTTATGAATAGAATTATTATGCTGCATTTTCTTGTAAATTGGAATCCTAAAACTGTGCTTAACCACTAGCTCCCAAAATCAGGACTATTTCAGGTTTTGTGGTTAGTGTGAAGATTTTGAATAATTTTTTCCTCATTTGTCTTTTTATTTTCTTGACCATTTATATCAGAGGGGGGCAAACTACAGCCCACAGACCACATCCGGCCCACAGTACCCTTCCCTCTGGTTCCCGAGCTCCTGCCAGGGAGCAGGGTCAGGACATGCTTGCAGAGGAGCTAGCCAACTTCCCGGCAGCACAGTGAGCAGGGTGAAGGCTGGCCCCTGGCTACTCCCCTTCTGCTCCGTGTCTCCCTCACAGTCACAATTCCCCCAGCACCTGGGCAGCGTGGCTGCAGCTCCGGCCAGGCAGCACGGCTATAGCAGTGCTAGACCTGGTGTTCCAGGGCAGCGTGGTCAGGGGGCGGGGAGCAGGGGGAGTTCTAAGTGGAGGAGGGGGTGTTGCAGGGGGGTGGTCAAAGGCCAGAGGCACAGCAAGCTAGGGATCCCCTCCACTCCCAGCATGCTTTGCCCCTGTCCCCAGCAGCCAAGCCCAGACAGGGAGCAAGCCCTACCCGACTGCCAGGGAGAGCAGTCAAACGAGCAGGGGAAATGCACAGAGAAAGGACTGAGCCCCACTTTCCCCCACCCCACAGGTAACGTGGGGCGGAGAGAGCAGGGAGGGTTGGATAGAGGGCTACAAGGGGGCTGTCTGGGGTTGGGGAGCAGGGGAGATTGGATAGAGGGGGGGTCATGGGGTGTTAGGGGACGGCCCAGGAACCAGTGAGGAGCACATGGCCTGGGGTGCATCTGTCCATTCTTGGGTGGCACAATCTGGGCTGCTTTATTTTTCTTTTGTATTGCTTCAGCAGTTCGCAGCAGTTCGAGTGGCTTTTTGGGTGGGGGGGACTGGGAGCATGGGAGCAAAATGCAGAGGATGCTGTTCGTCTATCTACCCCGTGATTGTGACTGTCCTGGCTTCAGGCATCAAGATAGCGATCCGAATGCTAGAGAAGACTGCAGTGCACATGCCCAGAAGTGGAAATACGCACCTGGGAAACTTTTACTGAGAAATTTAGGGGCGGCTGAGGGAGTTTAAACCCCTACAGGGTTAGTTGCCCTTAAAAGGGGTATATGTGATCAGGTAGGTAGTGCCTAAATTCTCAGACAGGACACCTAAAACTAGGTTTAGCACTTAAGTCTCTTTTTGTGATATGGGCCAATGGTGACCAGAAGAGTCCATTCAAATCACTAATTACCAGATATTTCCTTTGTTTATAATCAGTTTTAATTGCAAAGTTTGTTTTGTTAACCTTAGTTTTATTTAACTTAAAGTGGAAAAAAACGAAATAAGAACAATTTTCAAATGCTTTGTTGTGTGTGTTTAAGCCAATTCTCTCCAATCAGCTTGATACAAATCAACAAGTAAAAAATGACCTAGTTAAATAAGCGTCATTCATACTTTCTAACAAAATATAAAATTAAGAATCTGAATGTAGGTAACTAATGTAACTGTTTTTAAATGGATATGTCTGTTACAGCTACCCCCACCTATTCCATTTGTTTTTCTTAAGCTTCCCCCACTAACTCCATTTTGTTCTTCTCCTTGTGGCTCCACGCTCCCTGGCGTTAAGTTGTTTAACAGGGCCATGCCCTTTCAAAGGGAGGCGCCCTAAAGTGTTCACCAAAGCCATTGCCTCTTCTCAAAGGGAGGCCATTTGTGCCTAAGTGGAACATGCCCTGTTCAGAGGGTTGTCTGTTTTCACTTTGTTAAACCTGGCGTTGTAGGCGTAGGAATGTCAGAGCTGAAAGACCTGATTTGTTTTTCAAAGGATTCTTGGGTCATGATCATAGGCCTCATGTGCTTTTGAGTCACCTACTGCACAGGACTCTGCAGACATGCTCTCTGGCTCACTAAGTTTCCCTGCCTCCTCTCTCTTGTATCAAGAGGACCATAAAATATGGCGGAAACTGCCTGAGTTTGCTTTAAAAACAGACATTTTAAAAAAAATAACTAATCAGAAAGGTTCTGGCATTGCTGCCTGGTCTGATCAGCCAGGGGTTCTGGGGATCTTTTCCGCTCTCGTTTATTTTTAAAGCGTACCCTGTTTTTGAAACAAAAACCCCACGAAGAACGAATTGCTGCCTGAGAGATTCTGATTATGACCGAGCCGTACCAGCTTTGATGTCTTGCTGCTTTCCTCTGCTGCTTCCTTTTGGGGCTGGTGAATCCCTCTGTGAAACTCTCTATACATATTTATTTTTATTAGCTGCTGGTCTGTCTCCCAGCACACCGACTCAAGCTAAACCTTGGTCTGTGTCTTAAAAACTCTCCTAAGACTCCGCAGACTTTGGCTGTAAATAGACAGTTTTGTGACGCTGCTAACGCTCTCCCTGTGGTTTGCTCGGGGCTCTCTGCTTGCAGTGTATCCACATGCTGCACAGCCGTCCTGCGCAATCCCACTCTGCCCTCTGTAACTTCCAAAAGCATGAGGTGCACCATAGGTTTTGTTTTTTAGTTACAAAGTTATAGTTTGTTAAATTTATAAGCTTGTAAATTTCACCCGCTTGTTCTTTTGTTGCTCCCCTATAGATTGTAAACGCTTGTAAGTTTCACTGCCTTTTTATAGTTTGCTTGTTCTGTTGCTCCGTATAGTTGCTTTGTTATAGTTTTTGCTTAGATTTGTGATATTTGTTGTTTTGCCTACGTGTTGGTTAATGATAGATAACGTTTTTGCTGTTCTCGCCTCTGTTATAATTGTCTGTTTTTCTCCCAGCTCCAATCGCCCCCGTGTGCTTCTCCGTTCTCTCTGTTACAACTCCTTGCTGCACGAATTCCCAAAACCCCTTGCTGGTTTCTCCCCGTATAGATTGTCTGTTTTCCCCTGCTTATCTCCCCCCGTGTGCTTAACGTCTCATCTAGCCTGTTGTCCTTACTCTTGCAGGGCTTCAAGTGTCTCGCGCTCAGCCTCAGCCTCTCCTCTCTCAGTTCCACAATTGACTTCCGTCCCCCCTCCCCCGTTCCTTAACCCAGCTTTTGGTACACTCTGCCTATCACAGCCTCACTAATAAGTCTAATTTTTCCTACATTGCATAATTCCACTTATCACCATATTGCTGATATACTTTGTATTTACATATTACTCATTGCATGTTACATGTTAGTATAAGGCCTAACCACTTAATACACTTCTATAAAGCATTGTTAACCATTTATAACTAGAAGCTACCATTTTATTTTGCATTTCTTGTTTGGTACGTTTTGCATTTACCAATAACTGTATCTAGAATTGTTTCCTTATATAAAGTTAAGTTGCTTTTGACATGTGTCTGTATCATTGGTGCTGAAACCCATTACTGTACCCCACTGTTGACTCCTACCTGTTCAATAAGAACCCATCGTGCTATTGTAAACACCCTATACACTCCATCCCTTCGTATTTTATTGTTAAATTCCCACCACTTCCTTTTTCCTTTAATAAAGAAGTTAATTGGCACCCCACCTGTGTGGTAATTGCTCCCCAAGATCCCATATACCTGCTGGCAGGGACAGGATATAGCTATATCGTATACTTCTGATTTGCACAAAGTATCAAATTTAGTGTAGTGTAAAGATTACTAGTTAATTTCAGACCTCACCGAGGGCCTCTTGGTTTGCAGGAAAAGTTCCTGCATATGCTCCTTTGTACTTTGGAACCACTAACTTTTTATTATTATTATTATTATTATTATTTAAAGTTCAATTCTATACTATTGGCTGTCTGTTAAATACTCCTCCCGGTAGCAGTTGGTAGTCTCAGGCCATTATGTCTTATGCAGCCACAATTACATAATAAACTATCACCACAACTAGCAACATTTTTGACAGTGTCCCACAAATTCTCCATTTGCTCTTCTCCCCTCCACTAATAATCATCTATATATAGCCACATAGGTTGTAGAATTCCCTCCCGTGGGGGAGAGTCTTTTTTTAGAAAATGTTGCTACTCATCTGAAAATGTTATTGCACATGTATAACACAAATCTTCATTCACAGTAAAGAGTTTCAGCCAGAAAACCCAATAGAAGTCCTGCCTAGCCCCGAAAAGCCAAAGAGGTCCTCTTCATTCAGGGCTGACTGAAATTGGGGGGCAGAAAAGGGATGGGGTTGTTTTGCCTAAAAGTGGCCTCTACCAGAGGCATTTTAGAGTTTGTGCTAGAATTATAGCATTCTTAAAGTGAAGGGGATTTTGTCTTGGTTATTCAGATTTTTTACATGAATGCTGTTACTCTGTTTCATTTGGGGAACACTTGAAGTCCTTTATCATCATTCTTTGCATTGGTTTGTTTGTTTAATCACCTTTCATTTCAGCTGATCCCAAAATACCTCACTCAAGACTCTGTAGATTTAGATTCACAACAGAAAATATATGGAATCTTAGTATCCAAGATGGACCAACACTACCACTTGTCATGCCAATAAAGTACTTTTGAGTTGAATTGCACAAATGTTTATTAGAACAAATACATTTACAAAAGGAAAAGCAAAAAATGAGAAACAAGGTGCTCATATGAAAGTTAAATATCCTTTTCTTTGTCATCTATCAAAAGTCAAAATCGACTTCAGCATTTGATGGGAGTAAGCAAAGGGAACAGTATGCAATTGTGATAGGTGGCAGAGGCACTTATATTTCCTCACCAACGTCTCCTGAACCAAGTATAGGAGCAGAACCACAGTGCTAGGAAAATAATTACACCTCTACCCTGACATAACGCAACCAGTTATAACACGAATTCAGATATAATGCAGTAAAGCAGTGCTTGGGGGAGGGGCTGCACGCTCCCGCAGAGCAAAGCAAGTTCGATATAATGCGGTTTCACCTATAACACAGTAAGATTTTTTGGCTCCCAAAGACAGCGTTATATCAGGGTAGAGGTGTATGTTGGAACAAAGAATTTGTAGGGAAGCATATCAGTATCTGAACTCTCTACCAGCATCTACTTTTTTCAGTACCTGCCTGGGATGGGTGCTTCCTACCCTGTCTGCCAAAAATAAGTCTACTCTGCTTGATGGCAATGGTATTATGTAGCAATAGCCTCATTTGTTCAATGGGTAAACTGAGGCATTGGGAGGCAAAGTCACTTGCACAGTTTCATAAAGGGGCAGGGAGCTGAGTCTATATTAAGAGTCTCCGGGGCGGCAGTGGCGTTATGTAAGGCAGAGGAAGCATCAGCTGATCCGCAGGAACTTGGAAGTATCAGAGTTTGTTGCCAAGTGCTGAGTCTACAAGACAACCGCCTCCGCCCCCACCCTGCCGGCATCTAACGAGGCCGGTGCCCCCCACTGCAGCGGGGACCGGGCTGGAGGTGTAATCAGGTTCAGCTCCCGCCTCCCTCCGCTGTGGTGTGACAGGTGCCGGCGCCCCCCGCGGAGCAGCGGGCCCGAGGGGCTGGGGAGGCGCCCATGGAGAAACGTCCCCCAGTGACGCGCCCAGAGCTGGGGGCGGCGGGGACTCACCAGCACCCCCCGGGCCCTTCCTCAGCAGCAGCCCGCCCCGCCCACCTGCCCGGTACCTTGTTGAGATGCGGGTTGCGGGTCACCTCGTAGCCCCGCTTCATGGTGAGCTCTGCGGGCCGGGCCGGGCCGGTCCCTCCTGCAGCCGCTGCCGAGGCCAGTGTCCGCCGGGAAGGTACCACGGGGGCGGGGAGGAGGAGGAAGCGCCCTGACACGCTGGGGTCACCGGGGCACAAGCGGCGCTGAGTCAGCGGAGGAACCGCTTAGAGACGGGAGCGGCGGGGGGGCGGGTCAGCGCCCGCAGCCTTTCACCGCGCGGCTGCGTCGACAGGAGGGAGCCGAAGCCGGGTGGGAGCGGGAGCTTCCGGGGAAGCGGCGGGGGAGGGGGAGATGGGGCTGGTCATGGATCTGGGGAGATTTGGCTGGTGATGGAGGCGCTGAAGGAGTTGGGAAGTGAGGCTGGGGGTGTGTCCTGAGTGGGAGGGACTGGCCATGTGATGGAGGGATTAGTGGTAGGTGAATGTGGGGTGTGTGTTTGGGAAGGTGGGACTAGCTATGTGATGGAGGGGATGAAGGAGTAGGGGTGAGGGGATGAGGTGTGTATGCTTGGGAGGAGGGCTTGGCCATGTGATGGATGGGTGAGAGAATTGGGGGGGGATGAGAGGTGTATATGCTGTGCAGAAAGGCATTTGGAGGTGTAGTAGGGGTTCAGGAAGATGTGAAGACTTTAGGGACAAAAGAATAGGCAAAATATAGGCAGAGAAGTATACTCTTGCACCCTCCTACAAGAGCTTTAGTGTCCATCCCTCCTTCTTGTATGTTCTGTGGGCTGTTCATGAAATATTACTTGGGAGACTTGCAGTTGCCAGTCTAATGTTTTGTTCAGTGATGTGGTTCATATCAGATTAATGCCATTATGTCACATTATGAAAGTGTGTCATTTTTAGGTAAATCAAATGCTTTAATCTTTTATTTTTCATCTAAAGTCTGAGCTTGTTTTTAAAACAGAAGAGTCAATTATTTTAACATAATTATTCGGCATTCACACTTCATTACATAATTCCATTGTATCAACTCCCCTGTTTTTCTGACAGCCCATCCAAATTCATCTCTATTACATGTCAACTGAAAATTGTTTAACTTTTCATGAAGTGTCTTATGTTGTGCTACTCATTTTTTTGTGAAGCAGAGTATAATAAAAACTATCAAATTTTCAGTATTCTTAATGATAGTGTCCTGAGACGATATGGGCACATCCTGAAGTCAAATCTAGGTAGGCTGTTAGTGGAGCTCTTTGTGGGTGTAGGCGTCGGCCTGCGCAGATTCAGTTGCAGGAGTGGGATCAATATTATTATTAAAATTGAAATCTCACCTTCATCATGCTATGTAATGACAATGAAACCTAAACTTCCTGCTAAAGGGCCACTGTCACAGGTGGCTGATAGTGTTGTATACTTAATATGGTGCAAGTTTCTGGTCTATACAGGGTTGTTGTACCAATTCAACTAGTTTGAGTAGAGGTGTAGTTTTTTACCAAAATAATTAAATCCGTACAATGTCTAGTCTAGCTGGAGCTATAACAGTATAAAAGGTGCCTCATCAATACAGCTATCTCCTCTCAGTGTACAGGTTTAAAGGCTATAACTGTGCCCACACTGGAAGTGTTGTACTGCTTTTAAATATACTGGTAGAGTTTTGTGTGTAGAAAAGCCCTTAAGGACAGTAAATTCCCAGTCCATTACCTCTGTGTATTGCAAACAAATTGATTATGTCACACATCACACTTAAATCAGAATTTTTTAGTTTTTCTAAAAAATGTCAAATCGTTATAGGTAATCTGTAGGGTTGAGTCCTTTTTTGATTCATTATGATTTATACACAAGGTCAGGAAAAAATCTGTTTAGTTTTTGGGATTTGGTATGGTTTTGGTTAAATTTTTAAACTATACCAATACAAAAAATCAAGTCTGGTCTTCCCTGAATTTCTTGAGGACTTATTTGTGGCAGTGCTTGGAAATGTATATTGAGAACTTTCTTGGTTCTTAATTGAAGAGGTGGAGATGTTGAATTGTTAACAGAGAGAGCTTTCTCCCCAAAATGTATTAGTTACATAGTTGAGACTGTTCAAAAAGATTTGCTGACAACTAATCACATTTTGCTTGTTGATGTCATAAATCTGCTAATTCTGTATGTGTCTTTAGACTTTTGTAAACTTTCCAAGATGGACAAAATCTGTTTGTTTTTTTTTTAATTTTTTTTTAAATCTGCCTTTTTAATGTAAAAAAAACACTTTAGGCCTCTCTTGTACCTAATAAAAAGGCAAAAAAAAGAAAAGGGCACAAGCCCTTTTTCAGGTCACCTTTAAAGTATTTTTAATGGAAATAAAATTTAATTTCCATATTTTTTGTCAAAGATAGAAAAACTTCTATTGACATGATTTCATTAAAGTGTTGCACATCCTTTTTATAACATTTCACTGAGTGTATGCCAAAAGTCACTGAAACCAATGCTATTATGCAATCCTGAGACTGCCCAAGCAGGATTCTTGAGCTCATCTTCCAAAAACCTATAGTGACTCATGTTGCTCACCTCATTGTGAAACACCTGTTCGTTTTGAATCAGGTTTGGGAACCTATTTTCTTTTCTGCATATTTTACCAGGCTTGAGAAAAAAAGTTAGCTACAATCCCTTCAGCACAAAAGATATTACTGCTGTCTCAGCTCTCCAGAAAATTGTAACTGATTCTTGTCCTTCATCCCCACACTTTTCTCTTAATTAGCATAAATGAACACTAAAATTGCAAGTATGTTAAGGTAAACATGTGCCTGAATCCTGGGAATGGCTCTGCTTTCAGGGACAGTCCTTGGTGGCTACCTTTTTTTTTTTTTATCATTAAAGAGTGAAGAAGCCAGCTGAGCTACTGAAAATGAAAGCGTGCTGGATGATCACATATGTACCTCAGGGACACTCTCCTGAGGTGTTATACAATAATAGTATAACCATGACCTCTCCTGGAGCATTTCAATCGAGGTAGCCCTCCCAGCATGCCTAGGTTTTGTCTTCACTAGGAAGAGTGGTTGAGTTTAGGTCAAACTTCACAAATATGTGCTACCTAAGCTTGGCCTAAACTTGACCACTTTTCTTAGTCAAGACAAAGAGTCAGATCCATGTAAAGTCCAACATTCTGAACACAGAAGGGACAGACATACTCTCTGCAGGTAAAATACTCAGAGGAAGAGATTAAGGTGTGATTGGATTGGAAATGCTCTATTTAGTTGTATGAAGTGTTATTGCAATCTGCTTCTCTGGTAGGGTGTTCTTGACACACTCAAAAATCACCTTCACAAAAGAAAGGCACCATGCAAGAAGTAGATCACATGATGGATCAGATCACACATATACCCTGAAAAACCCTGCTTCAACACAGAAATATAACCCCTCCCCAGCTGATCTGTGTGAATTACCTGAGAAGCCCAATTTAGTACACAGCTTCTGACC
Source organism: Chelonoidis abingdonii (assembly GCF_003597395.2). Taxonomy (NCBI): domain Eukaryota; kingdom Metazoa; phylum Chordata; order Testudines; family Testudinidae; genus Chelonoidis; species Chelonoidis abingdonii. The sequence continues at coordinate 67,650,051 of NC_133771.1, forward strand.
ACACCTACCAGATTGGGTCCTGCACAAGAGTTAGGTGGCCAAACACCTATCTTCCCCAGTGTTTTAATCACTCTGGGGCTTAGGCAGGAGATTCGTGTCTGGATGCCAAGAGTGAGGCAGCAGTGCTCATGCTTAGGTGGGAGATAGATGCCTTGGTGTCCAGAGTGATGCTGCAGTCCACACCCAGAGACAAAGTCTTTGGTGCTGAGTGAATTTAGGCACCTACAGGATTAGATGGCAGCAGAATGGGAGTTTTATGGAACACAGTGGTGCCTAAAAAGAGACTTATGTGCCTAAATATGGGACTTAAGCCCCTAAGTACCTTCAGGGATTACACCCCTGTCACAGGATGACTGGAACTTTTAAGAGGGAGTGGGATCCAGTGCACCCATGACTGTCAGATGCCTCCTTAATTGGGTTTTAAGAGAAGGCACCTTGGCCTTATATGAGAGATCTTGACAACAGAGAAGGCCAGTCAGGTGATTGCTGCCAGAGATCTTAAAGGGATCTCTGGGGAAACTGCATAGAGCAGAGTGCTCTCTGTATGCTCTTTCTGGAAAGAGAGGAATTGTCAGAAAACCAGTGGAGGGGCTAGTCTGCTGACCTTCCTGAGCCACAGAGTCATGGCCAGAGAAGGGCTGAACGCTAGGAGCAGTGGAGGGAGATGCCTGCTGGTTCGTTGCAGGGCTGCCCAGAGGATTCAGGGGGCCTGAGGCAAAGTAGGGGAGCTGTGGTGCTTGTACTCACCCAGCAGCAGTCCAGGTCTTCAGCAGCATTTCGGTGGCGGGGGGCCCTTCAGTTGCTCTGCATCTTTGGCACCAGTGAAAGGCCCCACCACCATCGAAGACTCAGACCGCTGCCGGGCCAGGGCTCGCGGGGCCCTGCAGGGCCTGGGGCAAATTGCCTCACTTCCCCGCCCCCTCTGGGCAGCCCTTGTTCTTTGAGCCAAAGAGCTGAAGCCAGAGGGCCAGAGAGGGCTGAATCCTGGGGGTGAGGTATGGTGAAACAAGCCAGGGCAGTACTTGGTGTTTTGATGGCCTGTTGAGACTTGAAAATGGACTATATTGTTTGGACTATGCTGGGGAATTCTGCATTATAGTCATGAAACTCTTGTCATGGTTTATGTGCATCAGGTTTTCATCTGTAATAAACTAACCCTCCACAGGCTCTCTCTCTCTCTCTCTCTCTTTATATATATACACACACACACACACACACACTAGGAAATCATTTGTGGACTACTTATGGGAATCATTGAATGGGAAACTGAGGCAGGCTTCCCTGTTGACCCATGGCCTGACACTGGAAGGCACCCCAGGATGGGCTGAACTATAACACACCTTTATAGTGGTATAACTACTTCCATACTAGAGCCTTCACCCATATCCCATTGCACTTTTAAAAAAAATATCCAAACCCTAAATGACATAGTCAGAGCGGTCCCACTTTGAAGTGTAGGTCAGGCGTTGCAGAGATCCTGGATGAGTTTGAAGAACTTTATAGCACTACATCTGCAATGTATCCTTGCTCTTCCAGTATGGAAGTACAGTATCTTTTTGTTGCTGGAGATTTAGTACTTCTTTGAGGAGGACATGATGTTGATTTCTTTAAAGGAAGCATGTGTTCAACCTCTGTCCAAAAAACAATCTTTTAACAATGATAATCTCTCCCATTCTCAATCACTATCTAATCTTCTATTCTTGATGAAGATTATTAAAAAGTTGTGGTGAGACAACTCTGAGTATTGCCAGGGATTTCTTACTTCTCAGCTTTGTTTCTACAAATGATTATTTAGTTTAAATACGTACATTGAGATAAGTATAAAAATACTCCTAGAACATGCAGGAAGCTTCTTGAAATGCTCAAGGAACTCACTGAGGAGATACCTAAGCCATTTCCCATTATCTTCAAAAAACTCATGGATGACAAGAGAGATTCCAGAGGACTGAAAGAGGGCAAATATAGTGCCAGTCCATAAAAAGGGGAATAAGGACAACACGGGGAATTACAAATCAGGCAGCTTAACTTCAGTACCCAGAAAGATAATGGAGCAAATAATCATGTGTTGCGAGGTAGGTACTCCCCCTCATGGGGTGTCGGGTCACATGTGGTCAAAAGAAAGGGAACAGGCTGTACCACACCTGGTTAGGTCCTATGCTGACAACCCTTACTATAAAACATGGTAGTACGGCCTAGTGACTGGAGTCAGTAGAATGGCCCTTCCACTCAGGACACCGTGGCCCAATGGCCAGAGTCAATAAAGTTGCACCCCTCTGTGGGATGGTGTAGCCAGTTGGCCCATTGGGGAAGTGGGGCACCACTCAGGGGCGTGGAGGACTCAGGCCCTCCCTGCTCCTCTGAGTCCTAGCCCAGGGCCCTAACAGTGGCAGGATTACTTGCCACTGAGTCAGCAGGGATCCTCCCAAAACACACTAACTGGTTCCCCGTTTCACCCAGCAGAGCACAGTCTAAGTCCTCTAGGCAGCTTCCTACCCTGTCTTCACTAGCAATAGTTCATGGTTCCCCTGAGTCTGTGGGGTCCTCAGGCAGTGTAGCTCCTGACAGCGTGGCCTCCTCTCTGGGTTCGTCCAGCTCCTGGAATCCACCTGGGGCTCTGCATGCCTTGGCTCTGCAGTCAGGGCCTGAAGCAGCTCCCTGGAGACAGCCTGCATCCTTTCCCTTCAGCAGCCTGCCCAGGCTGAGCTAGGCTGCTTCATTTTATATCTCGCCTCCAGGCTGAGCATGTCCAGCAGAGGTGAAGGAGCCTGGCTTCTGCAGCCTGCAATGCACAGTTAACCCCTGCAGATCCAGAGTGGGGTAGGTATACTCCCTCACCTCAAGCAATCAATTTGCAAACACCTAGAAGATGATAAGGTGATAAGTAACAGTCAACATGGATGTGTCAAGAACAAATTGTGTCAAACCAACCTAATAGCTTTCTCAGATGCTGTTATATCTTGACTTTAATAAGACTTTTGATACTATCTCGCATGACCTTCTCATAAACAAACTAGGAAATATAGCTTAGATGGAGCTACAATAAGGGTATGTCTTCACTATGGGCTGGATCTAGATGTAATAAATGGATCCCCAAGCGCTTTCCCATCGACTCCTGTACTTCAGCTCAGCAAGAGGCACAGGCAGTCGATGGTGGAGTGGCAGCAGTCGACTCACCATAGTGAAGACATCACAGTAAGTCAATCTAAGTACATCGACTTCAGCTACGTTATTCACATAGCTGAAGTTGCATAACTTAGATCGATTCCTCCCTCCTCCCAGTGTAGACCAGGCCTTAGGTGGATTGATAACTGATTGGGAAACCATTCCCAGAGAGCAGTTATCTGTGGTTCACAGTCATGCAAGAAGAGCATATTGAGTGGGGTCCTGCAGAGAATCAGTTCTCTGGCTGGTTCTGTTCAATATCCCCATAAATTATTTAGATAATGGAAGAGAGAGTGCACTTATAAGGTTTGTGGATGATACTAAGCTGGGAAGGGATGCAAGTTCTTTGAAGGATAGGATTAAAATTCAAAATGATCTGGACAAACTGGAGAAATGGTCTGAAGTAAACAGGATGAAATTTAATAAGGACAAATACAAAGTACTCCACTTAGGAAGGAACAATCAGTTGCAAACATACAAAATGGGAAATGACTGCCTACGAAGTAGCAATGTGGAAAGCGATCTGGGGGTTACAGTGGATCACAACCTAAACATGAGTCAACAGTGTAACACTTGCATAAAAATCAAACATAATTTTGGGATGTATTAGCAGCAATCCTGTAAGGAAGACACAAGAAGTAATTCTTCTGTTCTACTCTGTGCTGATTAGGCCTCAGCTAGAGTATTATGTCCAGTTTTGGATGCCATGTTTCAGGAAAGATGTGGACAAATTAGAGAAAGTCCAGGGAAGAGTAACAAAAATGATTAAAGGTCTAGAAAACATGACCTATGAGGAAAGATTGAAAAAATTGAGTTTCTTTAGTCTGGAGAAGAGAAGACTGGGAGGTGTGGGGGGGGACATGATAGTTTTCAAGTACCTAAAAGGTTGTTATAAGGAGGAGGGTGAAAAATGTTCTTGTTCTCTGAGGATAGGACAAGAAGCAATGGGCCTAAAGCACGTTTAGGTTGGATATTAGGAAAAGCTTCCTAACTGTCAGAGTAGTTAAGCACTGGAACAAACTGCGTAGAGATGTTTTGGAATCTCTGTCATTGGAGGCTTTTAAGGACAGGTTAGACTAGAGGTCAGCAGCCTTTCAGTAGTGTGTGCTAAGTCTTCATTTATTCACTCTAATTTAAGGTTTTGCTTGCCAGTAATATATTTTAATGGTTTTAGAATTTCTATAAGTCTATAATATATAACTAAACTATTGTTGTATGTAAAGTAAATAAGATTTTTAAAATGTTTAAGAAGCTTCATTTAAAATTAAATTAAAATGCAGACCCCCCCCAGGACCGGTGGCCAGGACCCGGGCAGTGTACCACTGAAAATCAGCTAGGCAGCACGCGTGCCATAGGTTGCCTACCCCTGGATTAGACAAATACATCAGGAATGGTCTAGTTATTATTTAACCCTGTTTTGTGTGCAGGGGACTGGACTAGATGACTACTGAGGTCCCTTCCAGTGCTACACTTCTATGATTCTATAATATGGCTAATTTTAAATAAATTTAAATTTGAATGAAATAGTTGTTTAGTTCCTCTGAAGAGACAAGCTCTGTCAACATATTGGTTTGTTGAATTAGTTCTAATTTGATTCTCTTTTGAATTGCTTTTAGCAATTCCTATAAATGGCATAAAATAGTAAACCTCAACAATTGTACCTATATGAGAATATGAGACCAATATTTGAAAAGAAAAATACATTGGTTGAATAGAATAAAGCATGATAGTTACAGTAATGTAAATAAGGTATTTCCTACCTGGTCCAAATTATTTTGCAGGGATATGACTCCACATTTGTGAACTACTGGCATATTTCCAAAAACATACTCAAGTTAATGCATAGTGGGCCCCTTACAGTTTCAAAATATTGCTGACGGGAGATACGAAGGATGGTTTTGCTTTTCCAATTTGCTGTGGCATGTATGTGAACCTATTCTGAAATAGTTTTCATGTGGAAAATTTCTGATATTTATACCAAAGATTGCTTATACTCTTCTGTAATAAAGTTTGGTTCTTTCCTGCATTCCTGAATTAAATTAATTAATTCAGAACTTTCTCTATGAGTAATAACTTTTGCATATCAGTTTCTACAATAAACTTCTCACAGAAATGCAGAAAACTGTCTAAAATGTTAAAAGGACGTTGTCGGATCAAATGTGGCTGAAATCTGTTTTGTTATAAAATTAACTTTAAATAATTATAATAAGGAGAAATGGTTTAATTATTTTTTTAAAGTACAGTGGAAACATTTTAAAAAAAATATTCTTACAAATAAATATTTCACTGTAATGTGGGTATGCCAAACACTGCAGCACTGGCCTAATGCTTGATAATGTTGAAGTGAATTGATTTTAAACAGAAGTATAGACAACTGGTCTATTTTTAATTTTCCAAGCTGAGAGATGAGCAAAAATTAAACATAACAGTGAATTTTTAAAATAATGTTGAGTAATCTAAAGTGTTCAAAACTTCTTTTTCTTAAAACAAAATGATTTTTTTAAACATATTATCGTTACCTTAAAATGACACACAGAATACTAAAACATAAAGAATGGTAATTAGACACAATTCTAAAGCAAAAACTCCCTAAATCTACTGAGATCCATAAAGCTCTCAGGATACCCCCAAGAGATAGGAACATCTGCATGGAGGTGTAGGGCCTCATTTTGTTCAATGCCTTGGATCAAATTTATCTGTTGTAACATCATTAGCTTCAGTTTAGTTACATTAGGAAGTAATTTGGACCTGTTGTTCAGGCAATGCTAAAATAAAAACCACTTTGACAATAAAGTATAATAATGGGAGCTGATAATGTCTCAACAGTAAGAGTAGGACCTAGTAAAAGACCCAGAAGAGCATTTCTACGTCGAATGGTTGCATCAAATTTAGTTTTCAGCAATAATTTCAGTAATTCTGTGAGTCCAACAGACTCCAAAACTGTGGCACTATTTTTAATCCCTAATAATTTCAAGTTTAATACCTTTTAAATGTAATTAGGTTTAACACCTCTGGGGCCAAATTCAGACTAGGTGTTGTGGATGACACTCCATTGATATCTCTGAAGCGCCCCATTTTTCTTGTTAACTAGATTTCCTAGAAAACTGTAGATAAAATAGTTTTGGGAAGCTATTTAATGCACATAAAAATAAATAAAATCACTTTACACGTTTTGGAGACTGTCACAGAATCCATTTTGTTTTCCAAATTTACCCACATTTAAAAAACATTCATATCTTGAGAATGCTGGCTACAGCCAGCAACTATCTCATCTGAAGCTTTTTCTAGGTTTCAGTGAAAGTATATGGGGTCCACTACCTGCAATTTATTTATCCCAATACCAGAGATTTGCTGCATGAAATTACCCAACAAGCACTGCCTGTTGCATCATGCTAAGAAATCTGTTGGTTAGCAGTCCCTGGATGCAGTTTTGATTTTCTTTGATCTTAAAAGTGATAGCAACAAGATTTTGAAGCTCCTAAAGAAACTGGTATCAGAAGAGTAGCCATGTTAGTCCGCATCTGTAAAAGCAGCAGAGAGTCCTATGGCACCTTATAGACTAACAGACGTTTTGGAGCATGAGCTTTCGTGGGTGAATACCCAATTCTAAAGAGACTGATCATCATCATATATAGATTTCTATCTAATCAACAACATTTATATTGTGCCCATCAGGGCCGGCTCTAGTTTTTTTGCTGCCCCAAGCAAAAAAAATTTTGGTGCCCCCTGCCCCAGCCCTGGGCTCCCCCCTGCACCCCCTGCTGCCCCAACCCTGGGCTCTCCCCCACTACATCCGCTGCCGCCCCAGCCC